>NC_064559.1:156720608-157023639 GCF_937001465.1 Orcinus orca | reverse complement strand
TTGTTGAGTTATTGTGTCTTCCAGTAGCAAGGAACCTTCTGAGGGCAGAAATCAGGACCGTCTTGTTCTCACATAATATGCAATCTACAGATAATTGTTACATAATGGAATGAACATGAAAACCTGAGAGCGTTTTTGTCTCAGCCAGTTTGTGCATCCCAAGTGGCCTACTTCACAAATCCACATCAAGTAGGCTTACAATTTACGTTCAGTCCAGTCTGGCTTCCTCTGACCTCCCCTTCCTACTTCTGACCAACTGAGATGGGGTGTTTTGGAGATACCACCAAACATCAAATGATTTTCCCAATTAGGTAACTGATATACAGTGATTAGCAGACCTGCCTAAAGTTTTACAGATGGCTTTACTGGAACAAAATCGTTCAGAATATTAAATTTAGGCATTAAGCATCTTCCTTTTTTAAGTCTGTACTTTGTGAACTAGCCCTAAAATGGGTTTGCAGGTGTACCTGGCAAAACATCCAAACATCCAGTGCACTTCTTTACTGTATGAGTCACATCTGTCTGCCTCCCTGTGTGTGATCAATTAAACTAGTTTAATAACAAGATTTTTCACTCGGAAAATATACATTTGGTAGATTGTTTTCTCCCTGATATTTTTCTTCTGTCTTTTCTCTCACCATAACATAAAAGATTATTTTAAATTCTACTAATTGAAAAAAATTGCTATAATTTACAGCCTTGCTACAGTTGAGCTTAATTAACTGTGCAAATAAGCCTGCAGATATAATTGTGCTTAACTGAATGAACTGTTGTCAGTTCTAATACCCTTAAGCCCTTTAAAACACCATTAAAAACAAGAGTTGCATTAATTACAAATTGTTCTTATCTATTCCCACTTTATACATTCGAACTTGTCTGAATTAATGTACCTGAAATTAATAGACCTAAATTTATTCTTTTAAATACCTACAGGTCAGCCTGTTCACTATTTGAGCTGGACTTCCCTACCTACTGCACCCCCCCACCCAATAAAAATTAGGGAGTTCTACTGTTATTTTCCTTCTCAAATAGAAAGACAAGGAAAAGAGACAGCTAACGTCTTTGGTATCAAAGCACATGGGATGAGACTATCATCAAGAGCTCTTTTCCAACCACATGACAACTACTGTTCTTGAGAATATGAATAAATGCAACATAAACATTACTAAGAAAGAACTACAGATATATTCAAAATATGACTAGGAGGAAGGACCAGCTTTTTGTACAATTTTATATTTGGGGTAAATCTTGTTTTAGGAAAATGCAACACATACATGGAAAAAGGAACTAATAAAACAGCATTCAGGGGAAACAACATATATTTAAGAGTTCTCTTACACTTTTATAATTCATTAAACAGCAAAACTCCATAGCATATTATCTGATTTATAAGATTTTAAATTTCCACACAACTCTAAAGACACCATTTTACAAACAGGTATGCCTGTGCCTTTCTGCCAACAGCTCACCGCTCGCTAAGTAAACTGAATCAGGGAGAGCAACACAGTACTGACTTTCCCGGGAAGTCTAGTACATTCCTACCAAATTATATACCTTGGATGGCATTTAAAGTAAAATTAAAAACACTTTGTTTCTCATTTTTTCTTAAAAATAACTTACCTACCACCCTGGTGCGGTCTATATCTCTTCTAGATTTGAGAAACTGCCTTCTTTAGGTGCCTAAATGTTTTTGACTTATCCATTTCTAACTGAAGCCTTTGTAATATAGAATGTATCAGCTACTCTTTGTTTTGCATTTAGTGGGTCACACTTCCCTACCATCTTAAGGCATTCTGAATATAATCTGAGCTCTTTAACACAAAGCATACTCACCAATCAGAAGGAGGAAAAAAAAGAGAGCGCACGTGCTAACAAATGTTTAGCTCACAACATGTACCTGGCACCATTCCAAAATCGTTAGGTGTATTTAGGTGTAGTCACTCAATCCTCAAAACAATTTTAGAGGTAGGTACTATCTTATCTTCATTTTATGGATAAGGAAACAGGCATAACTTGCCCACGTTCTTACAGCTAGGATCAAACCAACAGTCCAGCTCCAGAGCTTCCAAAAACACAGATTATGAAAAACAAGACTAATCTACAGTAAATCAGTCTGTGTACCATCTAGAGGCGTAATTTAGTTGACCTGATTTAGTCCCCCGCACCACCCCAACTGGTGGGTTCCAGCTGTTACCCCCTTCTCCGCAGATAGCCACAGCTCCCCTTTTTAAGTTTTGCAGAGGCAGCCTCCTCTTGCAGATCTCTCCAATCACTTACCCTGAAGAATGAAAGCTCCTTCTGTGAAGCAAAGATTCCTCACTGGGTTTTAACACTGAAGAAAACCTCTTCTTCAAGCCTGTCCTGTAGCAATCCTGACTGCAGCTTCTTACTCCACCCCCACCTCTGCCCACCACTTGCACACCTCCCAAGCCCTCAGGCTGCCCTTTTCTGCTAGAGTCCAGAACTATATGGCCTCATTTCCATTATGCTCCACAACTTGACCTCTTCTCTTCTTAATGGACTGGTCATTATCAACACCAATTACTGTACTGTACTGTGAAAGTGACACCTTCAATACGCTAAGGTATTTACGATGGCATTCGCCCCTCCACTAAATGGCCCCACCCAAGGTGCTTCACTTTTTGAGTTATGGCTCTGCTTTTCATAAACCTCTCCTCATTCACTTCCAATATAAAAATTAACACTGCCTGCCTCAGAGAATGTTCCTTCCTGTATTCATCCTCTTAACAATTCCCATCTCTTGTGTTTTTTGTATTTAATCTCCTATTGACTTGAAAACCAGTTAGGTAGATTGTCTACAAATCCTTTATAAATTAAAAGCAAACCAAAAATAAGTTTTACTCTACTATAAGGAAAGCATATACAGACTTCATGACATCTATTTTGGCTCTAAGCATTTTCTATTTCCTAGTAGCCTTCTAACAGTTGATAAGTGGTGGATAAGTAAGGAATGTTTTCTGTGATGGGGAGGATGAAGAGTTGCACAATGGTCAAATGAAGCTGACCCTTTATAGAACTGTCAGTGCTTCACAGCTGTTGCATTTTTTAATGATGTTATTCTTGAGCTCAAAAACTGTGAATGGCTTCCCATCTTCCCGGTTCATTCGTTCAACACAGGTCACAGTCCCTGACCTCACACTGTTCACGGACTTGTGCAGTCTTCACAGTCTGGCCCCATCCTGAACGTCCAGCCCTACCTCCTTCTGCTGCCTCTCAGTACCCTGCTCTAGTCACAGTGGCTGCCGTGTATAACCTGCAACTGAGAAACTCTGAACAGGCTCAAGGGTCTTCCACTAGACTGTAAACTCTATAAAAGCAGGATTTTTGCCTGTTTTGTTCTGTTTATTCACTCCCTGAGACTCATAGCAGGAGCTCAAAAAGTATTTACTGAATGAATAAATGGATGAACAAAATGCTGTGTGAATATTACTGGTAAGTAAATTCAGTTACCACAGATTAAAAATATCTGAACAAAGACCAGCTCTGTCTTCTGCCTAGAGTAGACTTAAAGAAATTTTCGTTTTGCTTCTAAAGCAGGTCTTGCCTCAGGATCGGCAGTTTACTCATAGAGCACCAAGGAAAAATGTGTGCCCGCTGCCAGCTGTTAAGAATCACAGATCATAAAACCTCAGAAGTAAATATACCACAGAAATGAACTTAAAGTTTTATGCTTTCTTGTTGCCTCAAACTGCCAAAAAAGCTGGTGCACTTCAGAGGAAAGAATACTCACAGGAAGTAGTTTCCTGCCCCAGAAACCCGGTCATTTCAACATGGCAGCTGTTTAAAAGCCCATGTTACCATAGGGTTTCGGGACAGGAAGCAATAGTGGCACACCTAGCTGAATTCAGGGGAGAGCAAGAAGCAGAGAGGAAACAACATGCCAAACAAGAACACGGCTTGGAGGTTAGCCCGCAAAGTATAAAAATAGTGAACCAATTCCTCTAATGTTTCCTATAATGTAACTGCCCGTACATCATATTTATTAGAAAAGAGAAAATGAAGGGCATAGAAACAAACAGCACCTTCCTTGGTCACTACTGCCGCTTTTTTCATCGTTAACTCTTCTTCCAATATAAATGACTCTAACAGAAAAGAAATTGCTAAGAACGTTATTGTCCTTAAATGGAAAAAGGAGTAGACCAGGGATGACTCTTCTCCTGTGCTTTCTACTTTCCTCTATGTTCTAATTTTTTTATGAGTTTTCCCTCATTATAGTGAGAAAATAATCTTTATGTTTAAAAAAATACAGTTGGGCTTCCCTGGTGGCGCAGTGGTTGAGAGTCCGCCTGCCGATGCAGGGGACACGGGTTCGTGCCCCGGTCCGGGAGGATCCCACATGCCGCGGAGCGGCTGGGCCCATGAGCCGTGGCTGCTGAGCCTGTGCATCCGGAGCCTGTGCTCCGCAACGCGAGAGGCCACAACAGTGAGAGGCCCACGTAACGCAAAAAAAAAAAAAAAAAAAAATACAGTTAAAAAATTTATGTTCTAATAATTACATAACTACATTAAATAATTCCTCTACCCAAAAAAATGAATAACAAAGAATTCAGTAACATCAAACCATCCAATCTTGGCATTCAACATACTGCCTCAACCCCTTTCCTCCTCAACGACCAGTATATATAACAATTCATTTGGTTTTAAAAAATCGTGTCTTACTGACAACAGACTTGTGGTTGCCGAGGGGGAGGGGGGAGGGAAGGACTGGGAGTTTAGAATTAGCAGATGTAAACTACTATATATAGCATGGATAAACAACAAGGTCCTACTGTATAGCACAGGGAACTATATTCAATATCCTGTGATAAACCATAATGGGAAAGAATGTAAAAAAGCATGTCTCTATGTGTATCACTGAGTCACTTTGCTGCACAGCAGAGACTGGCACAGCACTGTAGATCAACTATACTTCAATAAAAAAAAAAGTCTTCACAATAGTTATAGTTATAATTTGCATAGCACTTCAGTTTCCATCATTTACCTAGTTTTTCCCAACAGCTTCGTGAGATTGCCAAGATGGATATTTTTATTTTCATTTTACAGATGAAGAAAATAGGGGCCTGAAGTGAAGCAGCTTGCCATGACAGAAGCCAGGATCTTCTCGTTACCCACCTGGCATTCCAAAACAGGATTTCTCAAGACCAGCACTATTGATATTTTGAGCCAAATAATTCTTTGCTGTAGGCAGCTGCACCGTGCATCGTAGGCTGTTGAGCAGCATCCTTGGCCTCTACCCACTGGATGCCAGTAACACTGCCTCCTCTCAACCCCACCCCGCCCCCACAGTTCTAACAATCAAAAATGTCTCCATAAACCTCCAATATCTCCTTGGGTGCACAATCACACCCAGCTGAGGAACACTGGTCTAAAAGAATCTGCGAGGTTCTTTCTGGCATCTTTATTCTATGATAAGGCTCCACAGAACACTGTACCACCATAAGTCAGACCATCAGAAGCTGCTTGCTCAGCAAGATTCAGTAATTAATCAACTCCCTATCCACTTAAAACAATTTTTTTAAATGTGGAAATGAACAAGAAAAACTTCCTTGTAAATAAATACTCACATCTCACATGATAAATCTTCTAAAAGCATATGACCTCATTAGAACATAAGTATATACATAATAAAGATATATAAAATAATGTGTGTGGGGGGAGGAAACACTTAACAGAGGAGTCGGAAAACAGACCTTGGTCTTTGTTAATAAACCTTATTAATGCAGTTGTACCTTAGTGTCCACTCTATTAAAATGGGTATAAACCTATACATTCTCAATACCTGCTCCAGCTGGGTTTCTGTCCAAATATATGTGTTACTTCCAGCTACTCAGAAGAAACTGAGTGATAACTTCAAAACATTATTAGAATCTGTGGTCTGCAGTTGAAACCACTAGTGTTTGTGAACCCAGAATCTAAACTGGCAGACCTCACTATCCCATTTAAAAGCACTCAGCTTAAATTTCTTCATGCCATTTAATGAGTCTCTTCCTGCAAAAGCAACTTTGCCCTCAAAATTCCTTACTTTCTACCAGCTTTTTAGCAAACGCTTGAATTGAAAACATTTTGCAAGCTAATTCCCCTTAACAACTTACATCTGTAAAAGGTAGATACCAATTGATCAGAAAGATAATTACAAGTACATATAGAACATCAGCCAAATTGCTATTAAGACTGACTAAATTACAACAAATTGAAATGTAGTTATATTTCGGGAAATGTTTGAATTATTTTGTCTATGTATGTATAGTTTATTCACCCTCTATCATCACTTCCCAATAATAATAAGCAATTAGTATACTGTGGAATAGGGAAACTAAACTGGCTTTATTCAACATGGAGTGTCACACTGCAATCCTAGTATTAAAAAAATACATTTTTGTAGCTATTTAGAGAAACTAAGATACGGTGTAAGTGCTTAGTTAATATGACATGCAAAGTTAAAGAGGTTGTGACTATTCCTATTCATAATGTCCACAATCACGCAGGTACCTGCGTCTTTAAATGTGATCTGGATCTATACATAGGAGACATTTTCTCCATATTACAATGCATATTGTACCCAAAGTGTCTGGTACCCTTGTAGCCTCCATTAACCTTCACCACAAAGTACAAAAGAACACATTGATCCTTCAATAAAAACGACTGCCTGGTCTTGAAAAACATCAGTCACCCAAAGCAAAGGCAAAAACAACAAAAATGGAGTTTCGGAAAGAGAGGAACAAAAATGTAATCAATATAAAATGTTCATCTTAAAAATTTTTTCCACTGTGTAAATGCCCATAACTCAAATCTTTTTTCTGAAAAAAAAAAATAGCCAACAATCAAACACTCCATGATCACATCTAGTTGTTTCTGCATTATACTCATCACTTAACTATGTCAGGTTTTTAATGCTTTCCTCCCCCCAAAAAAGTAATAACAATTTTATACAGCTGTAAACTCCTGCCACTGAGAAAAAAGCCCTGCACTCTTAAAAAAAAAAAAAAGTCAACAGCATGTATCCAACCAGGGGCATAAGACAGCTCACAGCCACGTATTAAGAGAAGTGGCACGTTGGATGGGATCCTCTTTCCCATGGACACACAAGAATTCGCAAAGAATATACAATCAAAAAAACAAAAAAATGTGCACAAACACCTGGCAATAATCATACCCTTTATCTAGTCCCCTAGAGAAGTTCCTCGGTAAACACATCCAAGGCGCCCACATCCCTGGAACCTAGGGGAGTGACCTGAGAGGGGTGTTTACTAGTCCTGCTAAAGCGACGTCTCCCTCTGATGCTTGGCGACGGCGTGCGGATGGGGTCTGAGGAGTTACACATGGAGCCAGAGACCAGCCCCAGTTTCGGTTACTAGTCCCTTTACAGCAGGGCTCGCAATTCCCCGAGTGGCTCGCTCTCACTGTTCCTCTTCCCTGGCCATCTCGCCCAGTGAGCGTCTTTCAGACTTTCCGCCCGCTACCTGGGGCCAGTGTCCCAACAGAACCTAAAAGGAAAGGGGGCGTTTTCCGCCCGCTACCTGGGGCCAGTGTCCCAACAGAACCTAAAAGGAAAGGGGGCGTCTCCTGAGTCCCCAGACGCCCCCCTGCCCCAAACTGGGCCCCAAATCCCAGAAACTTTCCCTCGCTGAGATGGCAAAGAAGTCAAATGGCTAAGACGCTCAACATCCGTCCTGAGGCCTGAAAAATCCTCCTTCCGCTCCCCGGCAATTCTGTCAGAGGGCTGGCGGTCAAGTTCTCGGTGCAACAGCGAGGGACGTCAAACCTCAAGCCCGCGCCTGTATCTCAGGGTGGTATAAACAGGATGTCAGCGCGTCCCAGGCTTGTTGATGAAAACTTGGTGTGCGCTCTGGGGGAGGGGGCAGCGAGCCTTAACCTTTCCCCTTCGGGCCTGGGGCCCCCGGCCCCCGACCTCCCGGCACCGGCCGTCTCCGCTCAGCTGGAAATCCCCCGCCTTGCCCGCTCGCCCCCACCCCGCCCCGGCCCGGCCCCCAGGTCCAGAGCCACGCTCGAGGAGCGGCCCCGGGTGCGCGACGCGCGAGGCCCCAGAGCGGCGGCCGCGCCTCCCGCCAGCGCCCGGCTCCCCGCCCCTAGCCTCCGGGCGCCGCAGGCTTCTCTACCTCCAGTCGGTGACACTCACCACTTCCGTGTGCGCCTGGGCCGGGGGGCTCCGGGTCACTGCGCGGGTCAGGGTCGGGCGGCCCGCTCCCTAAGCGGCCAGCCCCCCAGAGCCCCAGCGTACACGCACCGGGGTCTGAGGAGGGGACGCAGGGTGGGCTACCAGGGCTGGGGCGCTGGGCTCGGCAGTCTGCGGCTGCTTGCTACTCCACGGCCGCCGCGGCCTGCGCTAACCGCCTCCCGCCTCGCCCCGCGGCTGGCCCCGCCTACCACCGCGCGGCCGGTCCCGCCTCCCCGTGATGTCACGCGCGGCTGCCCCCGGAAAGGGGGGCGGGGACTGCGGTGAAGGCGGAGGCGGCAGCACCGCCTCCGCGCAGGACCCAGCGCCTCTAGCCTTCGCGCCCCGCCCCCACGCGGCTTCTCTCACTCCCCCAGCCCTCACTCGCTTCTTTTCAGCACGTATTCTAGAAACAGCAATGCAAGAATGAGAGATCTGCGAGCGCAGAAAGTGAAATTGTCAGGATTTGGCCATAGGTTTACCCGTCTCGAATTTGGAGTGCCCTTCACCATATCTTTGTGCACTGCGATGCATTTCTCACAGTCCTCTGCCCCTTTTTGCCACCGAGCAAGAGATGAGCTTGTGAAGCATGAGAGTAATAGGAACTTAAGAAATTAACCTTCCAACGTTAACAGGTTACTTCACGTCCAACCCATTCTGTATTTCAAGGTCTTAGAAGTTTTTTAAAAACTTATAAATACTAATAAAAACATTTGTTGATATCTAATGTGTGTCCAGCGATTTTCATTTTTTACTAATAATCCCTCAAAGTAGGTTTTATCTTCCTTTTATCTTTGAGGAAACAAGTCTTAATTATCTTAGTTAAGGTCACACTATAGCCAGATTCATACCTCATAGGCTCTACGACCAAATCATGGTGATTTTACTTCCTAAATATGTCTCCAGTCCATTTGTTTCTCTAAGTGTTCCGACAACATGATCCTAGCTGCCACCATCTCTCATCTGAAGGACCACAAACATCTCTTAAGTTGTCACTCTGTATTCAATCCAGTCTCCAATTAATTCTACAAAGTAAGCTTTTAAAAATTCAAATGTGTTCCACTCACCCCCATGCTTAAAATACTCCAGTGCCTTCTCCCCGGAAATCCTTGGATGAGAATCTGCCTAAGCTATGCGTGATCAGATTTCTGCAGCTCGGTTCACTGCTCACTGAGGCTTCCCCATGTGCCCTGACTCCACCAACCCTGCTGGAGGATTCCTGGACACTTGAAGAGTTACTGGCAGCTTACTTCACATGGAGCAAGTGCTGGGTGTGGTACGTGGTGCGTGAGAAGCGCATTCGAATCTGGAATTCTGGGGTTTAGTTCTGGCTCCCACCATTAACCACCTGTGTTACCCGAAACCAGCGGACCCCAACCTTTTTGGCACCAGGGACCGGTTTTGTGGAAGACAATTTTTCCACTTGCGGGGGGAGGGGGGAATGGTTCAGGCGGTAATGCAAGCGATGGGGAGCCGCAGATGAAGCTTCACTCACTCGCCTCTCACCTCCTGCTGTGTGTGTGTGGAGGGATGTTTGAGGACCCCTGCCCTAAACAGTTCACAGTTTACTCATAAGAGTTGAGGGGCAAAAAAAAAAAAGAGTTGAGGGGCAGACTAAACAATCTCTAGGGTGTCTTCTGGAAGGAAACAGCAAAGATAACAGAGAAGAAAAGAGAATCAAGTGGGGAAGGTCAGTCCAGCTGCCTACCTTGTGGGTGTTTGAGTGAATGTCTTGCCTCACCTGCCACTCAAGGCTGTTTGCATTATTTTCTTCACCTGTGAAATTGGGCTAATACCTTCCTCATAAAGACTATGCCAAAAGTGAACTAAGGTAATGCCAGGCCTGACACAAGTGGTGGACTTAGTAAGTTATTGTGATTTTTTTTTTTTTAATCAAGCTGGGCCTTAAGGAACAGGTGGGAGTGATATGAGTGGAGACTGAAACATGAAAGAACAGTATTTCAGGTAAGGCAAAGGGTACAGAAAAATGAAAGTCAGAAAAGCCCGAGAACAAATCTGGTTGCTTTGCGGGGCTCATGAAATGGAATGAGCAGAGGTCCTTGGTTGAGTTCAGATCCATTCCACTATACCAGGCATTGCACTGGGTCCTGAAGATTCCAAAAACAAGACCCAGTTCCTGATGTTACTGAACCACGTTTGTTTGTCGGAAGCTCAGCAAGCCAAATGCTGAGGCACCAAGGTGTGCAGCAGAGAAAGGGTTTATTCACAAGGCAGCCAAGCAAGAAGATGGGAGAATAAATCTCAAATCTGCCTCCTCAAAGGGGAGGAGCTTGGGATATTTCAGAAATAAGGAAGCAGTGTGGTCTTAGGCATGGGGAAAGGTGAGATAATCAGGTCCCGCACAGGAGTATCTGAATTACATGCTTCTTCATGGCCTGCACGTTCAAAAATGGAGGCACTTGGCATGATCTGAGGGTACAGTTGTTGGCCCTCTGACTTCAAAAGGTTATTTATGGAACACTTGCACAGACCCAGTTTTAGGGTCAGTGGTCCCAACCAGTCTTAGCCAGCTGGAGCTCAAACTAAACTCAGCTGACCCCAAGTTCCTGGAAAACAACTTGGGCAAACATCTTACTGTTTAGGCTATGGGAAGCTTGGAGGGTATGCAATTTGCAACAAAATAATTAAGGCTTGCTCAGTGAAGGCAGGCTACAAGCAGAGGGGGGTTTTAGCAAGCTGTTAAGACAAGCTAAGGAATTTCTGTTAGTTACCATTTTCTGTTAATTACCAATTTCTGTTAGTTACCATTTTCTGTTAGTTACCAATTTCTGTTAGTTACCAATTTCTGTTAATCCTATGGGGCATGGTTTCCTTGTCCTCTGGGTGCTCACAGTTTAGTGGAGGAGATAGATAAGCAACCATTCAGTATGATTCATGCTCTTCTAAAAGTGATCAAGAGAAGAACCATGAAACCCAGCCTGAAGAAACAGAAAATAAAAGAAGCAGCTACAAGTAGCAGGTAGGTTACAGGAACCAAGGAGAAAGTGGCACATTCAGGCAGTAATAAGTATACGCTGTGTGACTGGGGAATAAGAAAAGAAGGGCCTTATGCAAAAACTTCTGCCCAAAATAAATAGTGTGTTTTTGAGGTATGTAAGCAGATTTTTATTTGAGAAGAATCACTCCAGGGCAGGGTTTCTCAACCTCAGCACTACTGATATTTGGGGCCAGAAAATTCTTTGTTATGGGGGGTAGGGTTGCTGTCCTGTGCACTGTAGGATGTTCAGCAACATCTCTGTCCTCTAACTACTAGATGCCAGTAGCAACCCTCCACTCTTCCCCCTCAACTCCCCAGTCCACCTGGTCCACTTATGACAACCAAAAATGTCTTTAGATATTGCCAAATATGCCTTGGGGGACAAAAATCATCCCCTTTGAGAACCACTAATATAGGGATAATGTGGAAGATGGATTGGAGGGCAAGGAGATTAATCATATAACATAGTAGAACTTCAAACTGCAAGTGATGAGACCAACATCTAAGGCAGTGGACCAGGGAGGGATACTGAGAAGTTGTCAAAAACCTGAGGAGATAGAATAGACAGTGGGTGATGACTGCTTAGATCTGGGTGCTGAGGCAGAGGAAGGAATTTCACATGATTCCCAAATTCTCTAAATTAGTCGACGAGTTGACCAAGGATGCCACCAACTAAATTGGGCGAGGAATTCAATTTTATGTTTGAAAATAGAAAAGCTTTTAAAGGTTACTCTATAGGGAATATACAGGAGAGAGAGAACAGTGTAAAAGGAGGAATAAACCTATCTCCTTCTAACATGTCATGTGTAGCAAGAAACCTACAATCTGCTACAAATATTCATCCAAACTGAACCAAACTAAATATAATGAAGTAGAAGCCTCTTATTAGGAAATTCTCTTAAAAAAAAATCATCCAGCCAGCAATCATACATACATAGGTTTCACACATAAATTTTCATCAAAAGAGCATCTGCTCACCAGTCTTTCTCTGCAAAAGCTGTTTCCTAGATTACAATGGGAAAATATATTAGATTCAAACACTGAGGTTTGCCTTTAAAAGGTTATACCAGTGGGCTTCCCTGGTGGCGCAGTGGTTAAGAATCTGCCTGCCAATGCAAAGGACATGGGTTCGAGCCCTGGCCTGGGAAGATCCCACGTGCCGCGGAGCAACTAAGCCCGTGCGCCACAACTACTGAGCCTGAGCTCTAAAGCCCGCAAGCCACAGCTACTGAGCCCACGTGCCACAACTACTGAGCTCACGTGCCACTACTACTGAGCCTGCATGCCTAGAGCCCGTGCTCCACAGCGAGAAGCCACGACAATAAGAAGCCCGCGCACCACAACGAAGAGTAGCCCCCACTCACCACAACTAAAGAAAGCTTGTACACAGCAACGAATACCCAACACAGCGAAAAATAAATAAATAAATTTATTTTTAAAAAAAAAGGTTATACCAGAGACTTCCCTGGTGGTGCAGTGGGTAAGGCTCCACGCTCCCAATGCAGGGGGCCCAGGTTCGATCCCTGGTCAGGGAACTAGATCCCACATGCCACAACTAAGAAGCCCCCATGCTGCAACTAAGACTCAGCACAGCCAAAATAAAATAATAAATAAATATTTTTAAAAAAAGGTATACCAAACAAAACTAAACTAAAATACCACTGTACAAATCATAAAATTCTGGAAACTAAAAAAGAGAGGCAAAATCACCTCAGATTTTCTTGCAGTTATTTTTTCACTAGGGATATTTTTAATATAAGCATAATCATGGTGTACATGTAATTTTGTAAATGTTTCCTTAAACTTATTTTAATTTATAAGCATTTTACTTATAAATGCTTACTACAGAAGTTTCATAACTAATGACTTTCTCCATGCAAATAACCTAAATAATAATTAAATATATAATATTTAGATAATACCTTAGGAGGGATTCACAGAAATGTAATTATTGAGTCAAATAGACTGCATAGTTTTAGATTCTTGATTCACAGATTCATAATGGCAAGTCACTTTCCAAGAAATTTCCATGAATTTACACTGCCCTAAAAAATGTACACAATGTTAGGTTTTGTAACAATGGGCCTTTTAACATTTTAAATGGTTTATAACTTTAATGTTTTAAAAATATACCTTGTTGGGCTTCACTGGTGGCGCAGTGGTTGAGAGTCCGCCTGCCGATGCAGGGGACATGGGTTCGTGCCCCGGTCCGGGAAGATCCCACATGCCGCGGAGTGGCTGGGCCCGTGAGCCATGGCCGCTGAGCCTGCGCGTCTGGAGCCTGTGCCCCGCAACGGGCGAGGCCACAACAGTGAGAGGCCCGCGTACCGCAAAAAATATATATATATATACCTTGTTGCTTTAATTTTGAATTTCCATGATTGTTAAAGAGATTAATAATTTTCCCTATGCTTTCTCACTAGTTTCTGTTTTTCGTGTTTCTTTTAATTTACCAATGTGTGTGCCGGTGTGGGTAGGGGAAATACAGTCTGTTTTTGTTCTTTGTCCACTACAGTATCTTCTATCAATTTGTAATAATAGGATCTTCAATTAAAATAGCAATAGTTTTTCTGTCATGCTTTTGATATGTATTTTTTCAGCATACTATTTGCTCTTTAAAAAACTATGCTTGTAAAAGTTTTCCGTTTTCTTGTAGTCAAGCATGTTGAATTGCTGTGGGTTTTGGGTTTGTTGTCTGTCTGTTCGCATTGTGATATCATCTGTGATTCTTTAGGAAATTATCCTCTCTTTTTAGGTTAAATAAATGAATACAACAAATATTTGGTGAGTACCACTATGTACCAGGCACTATTCTGTCCTGCAAATACAGCAGTGAAATAATACAGAAGAGGTTCCTAGTTGGGGAGCATAGTTGAAAACAAGTAAATGAATAAATAATTAAAATAATGCCAGTAGTGATACATGCTGAGAAAAAAACAAGATTTAAGGGATAGAAAGTAAAGGGAAATGGCATGTGTTCATTCTATATTACTCTAGGTTTTATATAGCTAAATACTTTAAATATCCAATATTTAAACCATCTAAAATTTCAGTGGATGCTCTGAAGTGTCTAAAGTACTATTTTTTTTACAATCAAGACTGTCTTTTATGTTGAAAATATAGTATTCAATAAATGTATGCCCTTCATTTAACAATCCCTCTCCCTCATCCCACCCTCCAAAAAAAGGAAAAGTAAAATTAAATGTTAAATCTTTTACCTCGAAACTAAACCTAGATGGTAACTGGACAGATCTTCTATATGACCTCTGATGCACTGAGTTAGGCTCCATCTATGATGGTGAAATGATTACACTTTAAGAGATCCTTTTCCACTGCTTAGTACCATGAATACAGCAGACCACTAAAAATACTTACTCATAAGGATAGACTGAAAGGAAGAAAAAGAATCTGATTAAATGTAATAGGAAGGAAATTATATAATTTTTTACTTAGAAGGAACCATGCATGACATGTAGTAGAAGATAAATAGATATTTACTAAAAGTATAATTCAATGAAAGAAAAAAGATGAAAGCAAATGAATCATATTTATGCTTATGAATGTGCACTTTATTTATTTATTTGGCTGTCCCGGGTCTTAGTTGCAGGATGTGGAATCTTTTTAGTTATGGCATGTGGGATCTAGCTCCCTGACCAGGGATCGAACCCTGGCCCCCTGCATCAGGAGCGCAGAGTCTTAACCACTGGACCACCAGGGAAGTCCCTGAATCCACACTTTAAAACCTTTTCAGACTAAAATTACTGAGGGGATACTGTCTAGAATAGAACTTTGATGTCTCAAGGCATCACACATTTGATACGGTATTGATTCTGCCCTCAAATTATTGCTTGAGATAAACCTTGATCTGATTTGAACTGTCTCAGCCCACTCCTGTAAGACATGAGATCCTTCTTCCTCAGATACTTCGACTCTCATAAGATGATATCTCTGCCCTCAGCCCAACTGTCCCATGGCCTAGTCGTAAATTTGACTTTGGAGTAAATGTGAACCTAAGTTTGAACTTCACCTCAGCTCTGCCACTTCCTAGCTGTGTGCCCCAGGCAAGTTCCTAAAATAATCCTTAGTTTCCTCACATGTAAAATTGGAATAATATTACCCAGCCCATTTACCTCAATAAATGATTATGAAGGTTAGGTAAGAAGGTGTATACAAACTCACTATTCCAACCACATTACAGTGCATGGATGGCCCTTAATTAGCTAGTTACTAGCTGAGGAGCATGTATTAGTATAATTCCATCAAGAAACAAGTATGACAATGTCCATCAGCAGATGAATGGATAAAGAAGATGTGGTATATATACACAATGAAATATTACTCAGCCATTCTTAATGGTTTAGGTGAATGTTGTGTCCTTCAGGCCTCCCATGGAACATAATGCTCTGGTGGGTCTTCCATAACATTTCCCTTCTAGTACGCCCCTCCAACTTCTTAATCCTTCCTCTGCCTCCTGCCAGGGCAACTCAGGCTTCTCCACTTCACTCAGGCTTGGCCATCACTTTCTCCAGGCTTCTAACAGCATCCCATAGTGACTTTGTCTCAACCTCTAAGGTCCCCGCTAAAGTAAATCCTCTGTCTTGAAAAAGGACCCTTAGGTCTGAGCTCCAGAAATATTTATCTTCTCTCTCTTTTTTTAAATTGGAGTATAGTTGATTTACGCTGCTGTGTCAGTTTCTGCTGTACAGCAAAGTGAATCAGCCATACATATACATATAACCCCTCTTTTTTGGATTTCCTTCCCATTTAGGTCACCACAGAGCATGGAGTAGAGTTCCCTGTGCTATACAGTAGGTTCTCATTAGTTATCTGTTTTATACGTAGTAGTGTATGTATGTCAATCCCAACCTCCCAATTCATCCCATCCCCTTTCCCCCCCTTGGTGTCCATATGTTTGTTCTCTACGTCTGTGTCTCTATTTCTGCTTTGCAAATAAGATCATCTATGCCATTTTTCTAGATTCCATATATGTGTGTTAATATACTATATTTGTTTTTCTCTGACTTACTTCACTCTGTATGACAGTCTCTAGGTCCACCCATATCTCTGCAAATGACACAATTTCATTCCTTTTTATGGCTGAGTATATACTTCTCTTAAGCAAGGTTACTTATCCCTTATGTAACTGATTACGTTTCTCCCTTTGATTGTTAGGAAGCTCAGAATCAAATATTAGTCATATATGTATAATGTATAGGAACTTATAACACATACTTCATATACTATCCTCACAACAGTTTCATCTTTGCTTTCACTTATTTTTACTTCACACTGACTCTTCCACTTGTATTTATTCACTACACTATCTGCTCAGCACTGTGCTAGGTACATATATATCATCTCATTTAATCTTGGCTTCCCCTCTTGTGGGATCTTGGGCAAGACACTGAATTTCTATAAGCTTTGATTTCTTCATCTGTAAGTGAAGATAACCATAATGTCCACTTCATAGGGTTGTCACGAGGATTAATAATGATAGTTAACATCACTAGTTATTAGAAGATACTCAAATTTTTTTGTCTAAAAAAATTAAAATATCTCATATAATTATTTTATAAGATGTTAATGTAGTAATATCTGAAAAAATAAACATCAGTTTATCATAAAAACACTCAATATACGGAGCAGAATAAGTATTACTAATCTTATTTATTATGGCTTTAACCTAATTGAAGATTTCTGTGGTTCCTGTAATTAACAGCACTATAACAGAATCAATAAAGCTAAGCTATAATGAATGTTAACACAGAAGGGCTCATTTATGGATTTTTTTAAATATAGGACAAATGAGATGATGGCCACCTCAGAAGGCAGTGAGCCCAAGGATACTTTACTACAAAATTTATTCAGTTTTACAGGAATATCAGATTGCTTTAGACTGACTTACTAGCTATAATAATGAGGCTTATTCTACCCCAGGGACTTAGTATACTGCATTAATAATGAATACACTTTGAAGAAATGCTATTCTAACAACTAAGCTTAGTGCCCTGGAAAGACCACTGGAACAGAAAGCAGGAAACTTGAAAGCAAGTAAGCTCTACAACAGACTACAGAGCATAAGGCAGTCTATTTAACCTCTCTGAACTCACATTTCGCCTGGGTTAGATCACATGATCTTCTGCTGCCTGCCAGCCTCAAAATGCTATGCATATTTATTTCTTAACCTCACAGTAGCCATACGAAATTTACTGGCCAAGAAATCAGATTTGCATTTGAAGTGGAAAGCCTAAATTATATGCCCAAAAGCAATAGGAAGATAAATTACAGCTTAACAAGAATTAGATTTGATTCCTTCCTAATTTCTAATTTTCCGTTTCTTTGGTACAAGAATGATATCTAGGAATCTTATAATCTCAGAGGTCTATGCTACCCAACAATTCAACTCAATTCAGCAAATAGTTAATCAGTACTAATATTTGCCAAGCACATACTAAGTTCTCAAGTTTCTGAGAATATGATGCAGGACATATATGGTCAGTAACAATCAACTGAACAGCCATGTGCATTAAGGTACTATATGTACTCACGCTCAGGCCACTGAGCGTGGCCGCCTCTGTCCAAGGGCGGCATGCTTCCTGCCCTCAGGGACTGTAGTATGTAGTGAAAAAGGAAAGACATCCGTCAAAAAATAAGTGATCAAGTGTCAAATTTGCTGATACAGGTAGGAAATGTCATAAGATTTCAGAGACAGGACACATCACTGAAAATCCTGGTAGGCTTCCTGGAAGATGAAATGTAAGCAAAACCTTGAAGGATACTGAAAAACAGAGAGAGAAGTGTTAGGCCTATTTAATGGGTACCTATAGCCTTCTCAGAATCGTTAAGATTAGATTTAATTTTATGTGTGACATGCGTTTGTGTTGTCTTCACTCAATTTTAGGTACCATGACAGCAGAAACCAGGTATCATATTTTTGATTCAGCACAACAGATATTTATGGAGTGCCTACTATGTGTCAGGTACTGTAAGTTTGGAGGGGAGGAAAAGTCAAAGAAGAAAAGAGAAAGGAATTGGAGAGATAAATCAGAAGTCTGCCTCTCAAAGATCTGGGTAAACTAGGTTTGAACCCCCAGCCTTTACCTGGCCTGCAGAAGTATAGAGCCCTTTCAAGAGCTGGGTGACTTCCACTGCCCCACGTCTAATGTGTTCTGCAGTGTTGAAACGAAACTTGGCCTCTTCCTGGTTTTCCCATCAAAGGCGCTCCTACAAAGCTGCCTAGGTTTAGTAGCAATCGCTGGAGATGTAGGTAATTGTGGGGAGGAATCACAGCTTTGCTGCGCTGCTGGCTGCTCTCTTCCCTTTCCCTCTGCCTTCTCTCCTCTCTTTTCCTCACTCACTCCATCCCAGATCGGCCCCACGCATCTCAAATTCTCCCTGTCTTAACACAGTAAGTCGCCCCTCCTCCAACAGCCAGGTCCTTGGGTCTCAGCTTTGTGCCTCCAGCACTCCCCAGCCTATTCCATTACACCGAATTTTCCAAACCTAGATGCTTCCATCCCCAAGAGGAATTCTGGCACCAGCTATTAATAGACAGTGAAAGTTTCTCCACCTTGTTACGAAGAGCTAAGTGCACTGGAGACTCTAAGAGAAACCTGAAGTACTACGGAGGGACAGAAGGAGGACGGAGTGCGGGAGACAGGTCAGGAAAGGTTTCTTGGCCCCTTCTAAGCTGTCTCTCTCTCTCTTCCAAATTCATGCAGTATTGATTGCCTGCATCACTCCTTGGACTCTTGCCCTCTGTTGCCTTCTATGGTTATTTCTCTTTCTATCTGTCTGTGTGCTTTGTCTCCCGGACCAGATTTTTTGCAGCTTCAACACAGCAGCTTTTCCTGTTCCTCCCCAGAACTCTCATGGGTATAATAGGCCTCGCTGGTGGGTCTGTTGAGTCTCGACCTGCGGGAGCTGTATGATTTGCCTTGTTTGACACTACCGTCCCTAAATTTCCCCCCAAAAGGCCACCTGGTAGGAGGTTTTTTTTCTTTAATTAAAATAAACTCTAAGAATATATTGATTATTTAACCAATTTGCCTGAGTTGTCTGGAGATGCTCATTCATGTTACACCAACCAGCAGCTGAAAAGGACTAACGTGTATTGAAGTACCCCTAGGGACCAGCCACCTGCTTCAATTCTCACAATCATCTTTTGAGGTAAGATTAGGGAATTTACCAAAAGTCACACCACTACAGAGCAGGAACTAGAATTCTAACCCAGGAATACCTAGCTTCAAAGTGCCCATTCTTTCCACTACCCCCATCCCTAAAATAATAATGCTCCTTTAGAGACATCTCTAAAAATAAATAACGTTTCTGTATTAAAAAGAAGAGTGGTTATTCACCATGATATAAACTAAACAAGACCACCCCAATAGTTAGGGTCCTGGAGTAGTAGAAAGAAGTTGACTCCATGAGCTTGAACAGGTGGTTTCACCTTTCTGAGCTTCAGGTTACTTATCTGCACACACACAATCTCACGGAGTTGATGTCGATGTCAACATTAAATTCTATATCTATATAATTAATTATATATAATTAATAATGTAATTAATTATATATATATATATATATATATAATATCTGGTAAGCAGTGTTAAGTGGGATTGCTTTTCCTTCTACAGAATGTAAAATGGGAGTTGACACAGAGGTCTGACATTCAGCTTAGTTGGACATGTGCTTTTTTCACTGGGTTAACACATTATTTCGGAGGGACATTAGCTGAATCACACAAGAGCATATTAATCACTAACTCAACGTCAGCCGACAGCAACCGCAGTTCTTGGAAGTAAATTCACACTGCTGTCAACATCCTTCGAAGTCCTTCTCCACATTAACTACCGCTGCCTCCTAAACAAGGTACTTTCAGATAATTGCTATCGGCCCAGGTAGGTGGTAAGAGGGTTTAACGTATGAGCACTGTAAAATGGGAGGAAGTTTTGGGAGGCTGGTGTGGGGAGATGGGACCACTCTTCCCAGGCCCTCAACTATACCAAGTCCAGCTGGCGTTTCTAAGAGCACAGACTCAGCACTGAATTAGAGCTAGGTTTTAGTTCTACCCATTCCTAGTTATGTGACTTAGAGTTTTAAATTTCATTTTTCTCATCTGTAAAGTGGGGATGATAATAATTTCTATTTTCCAAGGCTGTTGTGAAGATTAAGTTAAATAATGATTTTAAAGCACTTAGTACAATATCTGGCACATTATAAGCCCTTAAAAAGTTGGTTATTTTTTTATTATTAACAGGGAGCATAGCCTTGAAGTTCTAAGATGCCGGGCAATTAAAACAAAGGAAAGAAAAGAAGGGCTCCCTGTTGCTGAAGGATCAGGTTCAATGGCACAGTCAGGCACACAAAGTCTACCATATCGGACCCCAAGCCTCTGCTTTACACTATGGTTACCTGTACACACTCTGCAAAAACCTCCTTAATTTCCAGAGGCAAGCAGAATTCCTCCTTTAGTTTCCCAGAGTACTTTGCATATACTTTTGTACTTTCCCTTATCACAATATATTCTATTTGTTTGCATATCTGTCTCCACTCTACCCTACCCCATCCCAGGCTGTGAGTTTATGGACAATGGAGACCATATACCATCTTTGTATTTGCAGCCACTAGGCATTCTGTAAGTCTTAGTTGGATGGATGATGGATGGATAGATGGGTGGATAAGGAACATGGGACAACAGTGACTTGGTAAAAGAATTGGGAAAAGGTACCCAGGGAACAGGGCAAGACAGTCTTTGCTTCATAAATGTTCCTAAGTCTGGGTCTGAGCAGAAGTCTAGAGGACATGACATTGGCAGAATTCTTTGCCTGATGAGGTGGTTGGGCAATCTATGCCTTCTAGGGGAAGCATGAGCACATGGTGACTGCTGTCAAGACCAGTATCAGGCAGAACACCTTAGTTACCAGGGAGCCAAGGCAGGATGATGCCTCTAAGTTTTCCAGCAGCCTTCAAGGTTAACATGGTTAAGCAATTAGGAGTAACAAGTTTTTCCAGGTGCGGTCAATTGCCATCAGGGCAGACAGACTTGTGGACAGAGACCATCTGCCCTGTGATTATGTTCACTGTAAACAATGATACACAAGATCTAGAGATAGTAAGGGGATATGCAGTGTGATTCCAACAGAGGACAGACCATCTGAAGATAACATTTCAAAGTACCTAGAATATAAATTATTTTAGAGCATAAGGCAATAGAAGGGGAGATTTATATCTTGACTTTTCAGGAATCATTCTATTTTCATTTTATTTTATGCTTTTTGTTAAAGGCAACTGAAGTCATAATATTTCATGATTGACCATTTATTCTGTACTTCATACTTTTTTAAAAAAGTGATGTACTGGAGTCAGCTCCCACTGGCTCATGAGAGCATACTGTGTACATTTCTTCTCATCTACACCTTAGATGACTTCACAATGGTATCTTTAAATCAGCCAGGAATATTTACACCATGGAAATAGGCAAACACTACAAATCAGGGTTTCCCACTCCCACCTTCTCTAAGAGCTGATTCTTTTTTTTTGGCTGCATCGCACAACATGTGGGATCTTAGTTCCCCGACCAGGGGAACAACATGTGGGAACCTGTGCTCCCTGCATTGGGAGCGTGGAGTCGTAACCAGTGGACTGCCAGGGAAGTCCCCTGAGAGCTGATTTTTAAACCTTTACCAGCACACCACTGGCTTTACAATGAATGATCCCAATTAATACTCCCAACACACCTATTTTATAGATGGGAAACTGAAGTTTAGAGAGGATAAATAATGAAAAACTTATTACAAACTTTTTGGTGGCAAAAGCAGGATTAAAACTGACACCATCTGCCTCCAAAGTTGATGCAGTTAACCATGATGGAGGGAACACTTACCAACTCATTCTGTAAGGCTAGCATTACACTGATACCAAAGGCAATAAAGACATCACAAGAAAAGAAAATTACAGGTCAATATCCTTTCTAGATGCAAAAATCCTGAACAAAACAGTAGCAAACCAAATCCAACAGCATATTAAAAGGATTATACACCATGATCAGGTGGGATTTATCTCAGGAATGCAAGAGTGGTTCAACATAAGGAAATTAATCAATGTAGGAAACCACATTAATAGAACAAATGTAAACAAAAATTATCATCTCAGTTGTCACAGAAAACGCATTTGACAACATCCAACAACCTTTCATGATACAAACATTCAGAAAACTAGGAATAAAAGGGAATTTCTCCAACATGATAAAGGTCATTTATGAAAAACCCACAGCTAACGTCATAATAGTAAAAGACTGAAAGCTTTCCCCCTAAGAGTAGGAACAAGACAAGGATGCCTACTTGCATCACTGCTATTTAACACTAGTTGAATAGTGCTATTCAACACTAGTTCTAGCTAGAGGAAGTAGGTAAGAAAAATAAATAAATGGGAAACAAATTGGAGAGAAAGAAGTAAAATATCTCTATTCACAGATGTCATGATTCTACATACAGACAATTCCAAAGAATCCACAAGAAAGCTACTAGAGCTAATAAAAAAATTCAGCAGGGTTGCAGGTCACAAAATCAACACACAAAAATCAGTTGTGTTTCAATACACCAGCAATGAACAATTCAAAAAGGAAATAAAGAAAGCAATTCCACTAGTATTCAAATAGCATCAAAAAGTATAAAATACCCAAGAATAAATTTAACCAAGGAGGTGAAATATTGTACACTGAAAACTCTAAAACATCTGTGAAAGAAATTAAGGAAGACCTAACTAAATGGAATAACATCCATGTTAATGGATTAGAAGACTTCAAATTGTTAAGATGGCAATACTACCCAAAGTGATTTACAGATTCAACACAATCTCTATCAATATTCTAGCAACCTTTTTTTCAGAAATGAAAAAAACCCATCCTCAAATTCATATGGGATTTCAAGAGGCTCCAAATAGCCAAAATAATCTTAAAAAGGAAGATCAAAGTTGGAGGACTCACAACTGATTTCAAAACTTACTACAAAGCTACAGTAATCTAAACAGTGTGACACTGGCATAAGGATAGACACATGGACCAATGAAACAGAATTGAGAGTCCAGAAATTAAACCCATACATCTATGGCCCATTGATTTTCCAGAAGAGTACTATTTTCATTCAATGGGGAAATATTAGTCTCTTCAACAAATGGTTCTGGAACAACTGGATTTCCACATGCAAAAGAATGAAGTTGGAGCCTTATCTCACATCATATACAAATATTAGCTCAAAATGGAACCATAAAACTCTTGAAAGAAAGCATAGGGGTAAATCTTGGTGACGTTTGGTTTAGCAATGGATTCTTAGATATGACACCAAAGCATGAACAATTACAAAAAAAAAAAAAAAAAAAAGATAAGGACTTCCCTGGTGACACAGTGTTTAGGAGTCTGCCTGCCAATGCAGCAGACACAGGTTTGAGCCCTGGTCCAGGAAGATCCCACATGCCACAGAGCAACTAAGCCCGTGCGCCACAACTACCGAGCCTGAGCTCTAGAGCCCGTGAGCCACAACTACTGAGCCCATGTGCAGCAACTACTGAAGCCCACGCGCCTAGAGCCCATGCTCTGCAACAAGAGAAGCCACTGCAATGAAAAGCCTGCGCACCACAATGAAGAGTGGCCCCCGCTCGCCACAACTACAGACAGCAACAAAGACCCAAAACAGCCACAAAAAAAAAAAGATAAACTGGGTTTCATCAAAATTGAAAACTTTTGTGCATCAAAAGATATTAATAAGAAAGTGGAAAGAGGCAGCCCAACTTTCTTGGCTGGGGCAGCAGCCACCACCACAGGGCCCAGCTGAGCACACTGGGCCACACGGTGCTCTCCCCAGCTTGGTTCCTCTATAGCCCTGCTATCCAGCACTGGGCCCCAGCCATTACCTTTGAAAGCCTGGACATCAAGTTCTCACTGTGGCTTATCGATGAGGAGATCATCAGCCATAACACCCAGTGGTTCTACTTCCAGCCCCATTACATCTTGGGCCTCCTCCTAGGCCATCACATCTACTTTTCAGCTCAAATCCACCAAAACCTTACCATTGAGCCCTACACCATCTCCAGCCATGATGAAAGGGCTTCAGTGGACCTGGTCATCAAGGTTTACTTCAAAGACACCCAGCCCAAGTTTCCCACTGGAAGTAAAGATGCCCCCATACCTGGAAAACAAGAAGATTGGAGACATCATTGAGTTCCAGGGCCCAACCTGGCTGCTAGTCTACCAGGGCCAAGGAAAGTTTGCCATCTGTCCAGACAAGAAATCCAACCCCATCAAGAAGTGAAGTCTGTTCACATGATCACAGGAGGAACAAGCATCACTTGGATGCTACAGGTGATCCGTGCCATCATGAGGGACTTGGATGACACCGTGTGCCAACTGCTCTTTGCCAATCAGACCAAGAAGGACATTTTGCTGCAGCCGGAGCTGCAGGAACGAACATTCCACTTGCTTCAAGCTCTGGTACATGGTAGACAAAGTCCCTGAAGCCTGGGACTACAGCTCAGGCTTTGTGAACAAGGAGATGATCCAGGACCACATTCCGCCCTGGAGGAGGAGCCTCTGGTACTCCTGCCCCGAGCCAGTATGCCTGCCTACCCAACCTGGACCACGTGGGCCACTACAAGGAGTGCTGCTTCCCCTTCTGATGGCTGGGCACTGGCAGCGTCACACCCTGAACACTCACCATGCCCTGTCCTCAACTAGTCCTCCTCTGCCAATGTTATTTAATGCTGTGGCCCCAGGTTCAGTCTGGCCTGCCTATGCCCTGGGTGGTCACCCAGCTGGGCTGACCTGAGGGGTCCCCTTGGAAGCAGAGCTCTGTTTCAAGTGGGCCACAGCTGGCAAACTTCAGGGCAAGTTCCTGTCCGGTTCTCACTCAGCCCTGTCCCTGTCCTCATGACTCTTTGTCTCTCCCTTCTTGCCCTCTTCTCCTATTACAGGGATGAGGCTGCCATCACCATGCCCCACCCAACCCTCCCTGCGGGGGTCCACAGTCTGGAAATAAACATAAAAGTAGGGGCAGCCCAGAGCTGCAGGTGCCGGGACTGCCCCCAGCCATGGTCCTTGGACCTTTGCCTGCCACCCCGCACTGTCTGCCTCAGAGCCACGACTAGGCCTCAGCAGCGTCTCATACCACATGAGACAGGGGATACCAAAAATTCCTGGTGGGGAGTGGGGAGGGGTGCTGGGGGTGAAAGGCTACCTCCCACCCAAGGGCCCAAGCAGGCCCCAGCCAGCCAGGAGCTTGGCTCTTCTTGTGGCTGGAGTGGGAAGAAGGTGCTGGCTGAGGGCCCATCAGGCTGGCACATGGGCCATCTTGAAAACCTGGCATTTTCCCCTAACACACCGAAATATTCAGGTAACCTTAGGAGCTCCAAGCTGTCAGCTTAGCAGAGTCTGATTCACCATGGGGAGGGGGACTGGGGCAGGGGATTGATGGCAGAGCTCTACCCCCTCCTCCTGCCTTCACCCCCAGAGTGGGGAAGATGTTGAGCAATGTCTCTTGTCAGAGAGACATTTTCAGTGGCCCCTACATTGCCTTTAAATAACAGCTATGTTAGCTTCATGCATATCAAGTTTTTCAAAGTTATTTATAAGCAGGAAAAAAATTGAAGTAAAACTTTTTTTTTAACCTAAGCAAATCTTTTTTTTTTTTTTATTGAAGTATAATTGCTTTACAATGTTGGGTTAGTTTCTGCTGTAAAACAAAGTGAATCAGCTATATGTATACATATATCCCCTCCAGAAGTAAAACTTTGCTAATACAAAAAAAAAAAGTAAGTGAAAAGAGAACCCACAGAATGGGAGAAAATATTTGCGAGTCATACATCTGATAAGTGTTTAATATCCAAAATATATAAGAACTCCTACAACTCAATAAAAGACAAACAACACAATTTTTAAAATGCTCAACATCATTCGTCATTGGAAAATGTAACACAGAATCACAATAAGAAACTACTTCATACCTATGAAGATGACTAGTAAACAAATAAACAAACAACAAACAGAAACAGAAAAAACAAGTGTTGGCAAGGGTGTGGAGAAATTGGAACACTCATACACTGCTGGTAGGAATGTAAAATGGTGCAGTCCCTGTGGAAAACAGATTGGCAGTTCCTCAAGAAGTTAACCAGAACTACCAGCAATTCCACTCCTAGTATACACTTAAAAGAATTGAAAAGAGGGACTCAAAGAGGTATTGTATGCCAATGTTCACTGCAGCACTATTCACAATAGCCAATAAGGTGAAAACAATCCAACTGTCCATCAACAGAAGAATGAACAAAATGTGGTATATACGTACAATAGAATAATATCCAGCCAGTAAAAGGAATGAAGTTCTGATACGTATTACAACATGGATGAATGCTGAAATAAGCCAGACACAAAAGGACAAATACTGTAGGAAATACATAGAAACAGAAAGTAGATTAGTGTTTCTCGGGGGCTGGAGGGAGGAGTAATGGGAAGTTATTTGCTTGATGGGTACAGAGCTTGTGTTTGGGGTAATGGAAAAGTTTTAGAAATAGATAGTGGTAGTGGTAGCACAACAGTGTAAATAATTCATGCCACTAAATTGTGCACTTAAAATGGTTAAAATAGCATATTATGTATGTTAATTTCACCACAATAAAAACATACCCTAATTGAACTGTTCTTGTTTGTCAACTCTCCACCTAATTTTCCAGCATCTTATCCTCCTCCTTTGAGCCCTGTGACCTAATGTTTGATGCTGCCCTCTTCTCTTGCAATTGCTTGAAGCCTTTCTCCTCTGTGTTGTAAACTTCGCACCTTGGCAACAAGTTGTACACTTGGCAACAGCTGTGGAGAAGGGTGTACCAACCAGCACCAATGCTGGCCAACCATTACAGTGTTGACAAAACTGTTGCCATGGAACATAGGGCATTAGGGAAAAAAAATTTAAATAATATGAATACAAAAGTATGTATGTATTGTAAAAATGTATGTACAAAAAGTACATTGAATAAAAGTTCTAGAAAACACATGTAAACCATATTTGATAGCTTTAGAAACTTGTCCAGGGAGATGAGCTTCCTTAGGGATCACCTTCCTCAATCGTTCAGGGAACAAAGCATCTTGACCTCCTGAAGCTGACTGTCCCCCAAGTATTAGGCCACAAAGACTGGGTCTGTTTAAAAGATGCTGATCCTCGATACATCTAGTCATCACCACACATGGTTACAATTTTTTTCTTGTGATGAGAACTTTTAAGATCTACTCTCTTAGCAACTTTCAAATATATAATACAGTATTGTTAACTATAGTCACTGTGCTGTACATAGGAAGTTTTATAAAATAATCTCATAAAAACAAAATCAAAACAAAACAAAAAAAGATGTTGATCCTTTAATGTCCTCTGTACTTATATTCTCCCTTGTTTTGTTTTCCTAAACTTGGCAAAATGTTTGATTGATGGCTTGGCCTTTTCATAATTATCTCAAAGCATTTTTTTGTGGGTCAGGACTTTCTTTTATAAAGTGAGACCATGTACACAATAGATCCCCCCTCTCTCTGTTCTAGCCCATAGGTCTGCCTGCATGTTGAGGGAGAGTAGAGTGTAAAGTGGAGAGTAAAGTGGAGAGTAGGTTTAAATAAGAGAAGGTAAGAGAGGCACCCAGCACAGTGCCCGACACAGAGTAGGTATTCATCCTCTTGATGAGTTACCTAATTTGGTACCTAATTTGCTACCAAGCAGTTATGAACACCCACAGGCCTCCTCCATGAAAGTTTCCCCAGTGAACAGCCATGATGATTTCTCCTTTCACTACATTCCTAAAATACTTCATGAAAACACAATTCATGCTGTAGCCATTTTATGTGTACACAGATCTTGATCAAATAAACTCTAAGTCCTTGGGGAGCCGTGGCAATATTGTGCACTCCTGCCACCCTCAGAACCTGATAAAGCCACACGTAATTTAGCACTTGTTAAATTGAATGGCTGAGAAGCAATCTGGAGCCCTGGAAAAAGCAATGGACTTGTTGCCATGAGACTTAGGTTCAAATCCTCTTTTCACATGCGCAAGCCTTGTGACGTTGAACGAGAAACTTCAAGGCAAACTGATAGTCAAGTTTCTAAATTGAAATAGTAGCTAAGCCCAACTGCAGTGGACTGAATGTTTGTGTCTCCCCCAAATTCATACATTGAAATTCTAACCTTCAATATGATGGTATTAGGAGGTGGGGCCTTTGGGAGGGAATTAGGTCATGAGGGTGGAGCCCTTGGGAATGGGTTTAGTGCCCTTGTAAAAGGGACCCCAAAGAACTCTCTCGTCCTCATTCCACCACTGGAGGAGACAATGAGATGGTAGTCTGCAACCAGGAAGAAGGTTCTTATCAGAACCTGACCATGTTGACACCTTGACCTCAGACACCTCCAGAACTGTGAGAAATACATTTCTATTGTTTATAAGCCACTCAGTCTTTGGTACTTAGTTATAGCCACCTGAACTAAGACACTAACCTACTTTCAGTACAGAATTGCAGAGATTCAAGCGTGATACCATGCACGTGAAAGTGCTTGGTAATTTCTAAATTGTTTTCTTTATTCTAGGGTGGAACTAAAAAGGGGCAGAAGTTGGGGGAACCTGCTGGGCATTGATCATTTACAATCAGGCCATTGTCCCAACCAATTAATCAGTTACACCTAAAGTTAAAGCTATTTGCAACCTACTGAAAGGATGAGGAGATGGACAGATTTTTAATGGTAAACTCTTAGGTACACAAAAGCTTAAACTCAAAACTCCCATTAGCAATAACGGGAGTTATGCCTGCCAGGCCCACTGAGAGTTGAATGTGATCCATAATCTATCTTACTTAACATCATCAGTTTCCCTATAGCCCCTTCAAACAATCAGATGCCAGTGAAATGCCAGAAGTGGAACGAATAGCATTGATTTAGGAGAATACTGACAGTCTATTTCAATGGAGCTTTCCAAACTGAGAAGCCTATAGATATTTTGAAATCTTGATGTGCCTGTGCACATTTATTTTTGTTTACTAAAGGAGAAAGGCAGTCCTTTCATGTTGAGAAGGTACTAGAAGGGGATAATATATATAAATACATCAGCCAAAATATTTCCCCCAATAGTTGAATTTTTCCTTTTCTCCTTATTATACAAAAACTGATTACATTTGTTGAGCCTTTTATAAATTATAAAATCTTTCATATTGTCTGATTTATGAGAAATGAGCAAACCAAAAGAAATTTTAGAATTTTACTGATCACATAAGAACGAACATAATTCCTCTCCTATTCTTAGCCCACATTCATTCAGTTATCAACTCCTATCACTTCTTCCTTTAAATATCTGGTATCTGCCCCTTTCCTTCTAGTGCCGTCACGCCCTCACTCTGGCTCTTTTAATGCAGGCCCAGACTGAGGCAGTGACTTCCTAGATGGTCTTCCTTCTTTAAAACTCATGATACTTCAATCCATCTTGCACATTCCACTTTGCATAGAATGTAAAACCTTGAGGGCAGGGACTATGCCCTATATTTGCTTATATTGTAGATTTAATGATCATATTTCCTGAACAGAAAAATCTAGACACATGATCTGGCAAGTATATTTATAGAGAAAAAGAAGCAGAAATCTAAAATTGGACCTTTCTCTCCAAATCTGTGGCTATTGTATCTAATAGATGTATTCTAACAAAATGCATCCTGCATCATATATATACAATACACATGGGTCAATCTGTTTAGAACAGAGATTGTAAACTGGTAGACCAAAGCTCAAATATGACCCATGGTAACTGTTTTGTCCAGCACTTAAAAATATAAATTTGAATTGACTGTCAACACTTAAAAATTGCTGATTTCATGTGAAAAATCAAGTTACTCTTGAGAAATCTAGAGATCTGAGGAGACTGGACTTTTAGAAATCAGCTCAAGCTAAAGTCCACCCAAGATGGGGAAACCTAATAAAGCTGGGAAACCCAAAGGGGGCTACACTTCCAGTGTAAGGATAAACAGAATAAAACCTGCTGCACAGAAAGGGACAAGGAAACTTGCCTGTCTGGACCTTGGCATGTGGGAAAAATATATACAGCCAAGTACCAAGGAGAATGTGGTTATAAATTATCAAAAGATAAATACACATACATATATTTTGACATGTGTATCTTTTGATAATTTACATCCACAAGCTGATAATCCCACACACATTTTTGTAGTCCAGTTCACCCTACTTTTGTAGTTAAAAACAGGTAGAGATACTCATTTGGTCCCGGGTAAGTAGTGACCCCGGGCAACTATAAGAATAAACACAAATGATCTCTGAATGAATGTAACTTCAATCTATATTTTGAAGAATTCCTACAGACAAAATCCAAAGAGTATGAGTTCAGAGTCAAAATCCATAAAACACACAAGTAAATGAGGCACAGGGAGTAAAAGGCAGCAGCAACAGATAACACAAATCAGACCCGCAAAATCCTCAGCTATAGAATGTCAAGACACAGAATATAAAATAAGAAGGCTTAATATTAATTCACTCAATAAAAATTTTTTGAATACCTTCTATTTTCCATGTAATGTTCTAAGCTCTAAGGACAAAGCAGCCAACAAAATAAATACCCTGGCTCTCAAGGAGGTTACATTTTAGGAGAGGAAGACAAACAAATAACTTAATAAAATATGTCGTATGGCAAGTGGTGAAAAAAGAAAAAAACTAGGAGAGATATGAAGTACTACAGTAGAGACTGTCCTTAAGAGCCACATGGGGATTAGCTCTGGGTGTGAGGGATGACTTGAGAGTCCTGGGCTTCTTGTGCAACTGACATTAACAGGGGACAGAGGCATAATGAGATTATAATGGTTTCAGGGCAGGCAGCGGTAAGGAACCCCACTGTGAGTATGGTTGCTGTGGAGGGAGAATTCTCTTCACAAAAGCATATAGAGTGCTAGGCCTCTCTCTTTGCTCTTGACAATGCTTATGTGAGGGTAAGGGAAGAAATGTCCTTATCTGAAGCACAGGTTACTACAGGCATCCCTCTTGCTTCCTGCTGATGGAGGTATAGAAGTCAGGGGAGAGACTGACGTTGTTTCAAGAAAATAAAGCCAACAGAAATGAGCAAAAAACTATATAGAATTGTCCAATAAAACTTCTAGGAATGAAAAAATGACAGAAATTTAAAACTCAAGTTCAAAGGGAGATTTGACGAAGCTGAAGAGTTAGCAAACTGGAAATCAGTTCCTAAAAAATTATCCAAATGCAGATACAAAATATGAAAGAGAGAGTGCCAGACTTGGGCAATAGAATTAGAAGGTCTAGGGGAATTCCCTGGTGGTCCAGTGGTTACGACTCTGCGCTTTCACTGCCCAAGGGCCCGGTTCAATCCCTGGTCAGGGAACTAAGATCCCACAAGCTGCGGGATCTTAAATAAATAAAAGAAGGTCTAATACACATGTAACCAGATTCCTTAAGGAGATAGCAAAAATGAGGGAAAGGAAATATTCAGAGAAATAATAGCTGAGAACTTTCCTGAATTGTTGAAAGTCATTACCTACCTGGTCACAGCAGGCATTTGAGTTTTTGTCTATAAGTAAAAGTTTTTCTTAAACCACCATCTATGCAGCATGGTTTTAGACTTACTGGAAGTCTTCGATTTGTTTTTCTGATAGGAAACTGAAGTAATGTCTGGGCATGCACCAGTATTAAAGCCACTCTCTTCAAGGTAGAGAAGAGAAATTTTCTCACGATCCAACTTACTAATTATAACTACAGCCCGCCCTTAAGTGTGATGGATACAGTAGTAACTACCAATGAGTTTGGTTGATTCTCTGCAGTTTTTAACATTCTTTTGGGAGATTTCCTTTGCAAATTTTTCTATCTTTTGTTTTCCCTCCCCAGGAATGATTTGGGGGACGCACTGAAGACAGTGCCCATCAATGGGTTAAGTGGTGGAATCCAATTTTATCATGACCTTAGAGGCGCCATAAATCCCTTTCTGTTTGAGAATAAGGTCCAACATTTTAGCATGCCACAGAGGCTATTTCTTTGTCTTCTGTCCTGCTCTCCTTCCCAGGTCGGCTCTTAATATACACACACAAGACAACTCACAATTTCCCCAAATACATGTAAACATACCACCAGCCTATTAGGCCACCATGCTTTTGTACAGGAAATTCCCCCTTGACCTCATTGTGCCTCCCATCCCTTTTCAATGCTCCCCACTAACCTCCTCTCACCTAAAATGTGTTGGTCTCAAGAAAGTCTACTGGTCTTTCATGATCCTCTTCAAACAGGGCATCTGCCTACCCAAAGCTTTCTCTGACAACATCTATGGCACTTTGCACTTCAGAGGGTTCATCTCTTTATCCAGGCACGTCTGGCATGTACTGGGTGCTCAATAAATTCTTGGTGAACAAATGGTATAGAAAGTCCAGGAAAACACTGGGGGGAAAAGTCAAGCTGAAAAGGTCACTGTAGGGCAATCTTTATCCCTGGTCTCAGAAATACCACTTGTAGGAAATTTACCTCTGTAAATAATTGAGAATGGACTTGAAGATTTAGCTACAAGGCTCATACTTCATTGCTGTTTCAATAGCAAAATCCTGGGCACAATTTTAAGTCCTTCAATTGGGCTTTGGTTAAAAGAATGTACAATGGAATACTAAATATTTTAAAACAAGTATGGAAAATATTTAGTGGCATGTCATGATATTTTATTCAAGGAAAAGAGGTGGTTCAAGGAAAAAAGCAGTGTGTTCAGTCTGATTACATATAATGCTATACATGAAATTGTTAACAGTTTTCTGGGCATGGGGTTCCAATTCTTTTTCTTCTTTCTGATTCTGAAAAAAAAAATCTAACTTTTCCACAATGAGTACTAATTATTTTTATGATTTTTTAAAAAGGAGAGTTTTGTTTTTAAAGGACCTTTCATGGTCCTACTACTTCCCTTTGGAGCTCCAACTCTACTAAGAGGCCATTCATATTCTCAACATTCCATGGTACCCAAGGGAAAGGCTGTCCAGATATTTTAGCCTCATTTCGGAAAATGGACCCTTGGAAGGGAAAAACAGCTGCTCCAGTCAGTAGTGATTTTGAAACCCAAGCAAACAGAGTGAACGATTCCCAAGATTTTATGATGTTAGAAAACTTCCATTAGCGTGTTTCACTTTTCAAGATAAACTCCCCTGAAAATTCTGTGCTGATATTGAAATGATTTGCCATGGAAGGACTCTATCCCATCCAGGATAGAATCCTAAAGCTAGCATATTCCTTTTTACTTTAATCTACTTTTGCTTGGACATTCCACAGCTGGAAATACACACACACACACACACACACACACACACACACACACACACTTCTAACTCCCCGAGTTACCAAAAGGGGCACCACCACCCGCCCCCCGGCCAGCAAAGAGGCCCAGGCAGGGTGGGGGGTCCCCCTCTCCAGGGGTCAGGCAGGCTGTGAGCCCCAGGACTCGACTTCCTCCTCTAGCCTTCTGGGAGGTTCCCGCCCACTTCACTGCCGTCGGTCACCAAGGAAGTCACGTTCTGGCCTCAGAGCTGTTCTGAAGCTTTTGGAGGAAAAGTGGGGGTTGGGGGGCGGTGAAATGGAAAGAGCCTTCGTAGGGGCCAAGAGACAGAGCCCCCTAGCTTGGTGTCTGTCACTAATTAAATGGCGATGGGGTTAAGTGATCTTCCGTTGCGTGGATTAAATCTCTCATCTGTCAGAAAAGGAAGGGGTTGACCTAGAATGACTGCGTCCCCTCTTCAGTGTTGAGGAGGGTGAGTGCCCCGATGTCCCCGGGAGCGCTGCAAAAGGAAGGAAAAATTAACATGTGCTGAATTAACGTGTAAAATACCGTTTTATTTAATCCTCCAGCAATCCCACATGATAGGTGTCCCGGATCCCAGTGTACAGTTTGAAAATAGAGGCACAAGGGCTGAGAAACGCTTTCCAACCTTTTCAACTTCATGGTATACACGGAAAACTTTTGTTTTCTTTTTTTTTTACAGCACAGTTGGGCTAATGTGTGAGCACCAACCAGAAGCAAACTGTTCCCGTCACCCTAGGAAGAGGAGCTCCAGTTCTGTTTACCTGTCCCACCTGTTACCTGTTCGCGGCTCACTGGAATGAAAGCCATGAAGCGTTTGATCCAAGAGAAGTAGGATATATCTGTGTCAAGACAGCCCTGGATTTGAGTCGCAGCTCTGCCTTGTTCGACTTCAAGAAAGTAACTTTATTTTTTTGAGCTTGTTTCCCCACCTCTTTAAGTGAAGCTAACAACAGTATGCACATCACAAAGATAGTGACGTGAGTAATGAGTGGGACCAAACGTTCATCACCGAGCCTGCACCCAGGGACCGCTCAGAGGTTTAACCCTTTCAGCGCGGCTCAAGTCCTCGCTCCTTGCGGGACAACCGGCGCGGGGCTCAGCGGAGCGCGGCGCGGCTAAGGCTGCGCGGGGGCGGGAAGGCGGCGCCCGCGGCCGGGGGAGGTTCCAGGTTTCCGCGCAGACTTCTGCGTACCCGGCCGGCTGCGTCACCATCCGAAAGGGCAGCCGGGCCGGCGAGGGCGGGAGCGAGGCGCCGCTGGAAGTCCCGGTGCTCTTACCGAAAGCGCGAGCGCGGAGTTCCCATTCGCGATCGATGCGGCTTGGCTGCGTCCCCCCCCGCATCCCCCCCCCCCCGCGTCGCCTTGGGGCGCCGTTCCACCTCGTGCTCCGGCTCCTCACTGAGTCCCGGGACGCGGGCGGCGGCTGACCCAGCGCGAGAGAGGGACGGCTCCCACGCGCTTCTCAGTCCTCGGCCCCTACGGCGAAGCGAGGCGTTCTTGGCCCGGGTTGGGGGCCACCCGGAGCCCAGCTGGCCTGACCGCGCCGTAGTGCCTCGCAGTTCCCTAGTGGGGGCGGGAGTTGGCACTGCGGAAGCCTTCCCCACTTGTTTCCACCCCCGGACGGCCGCCCGACTCGCCGCATTGCACAATTCCTGCCGTGGAATTGCCGCGTGACTCGGACAGAGCCCAAAAAATGTTTCCCAGGTTTCCCTGGCCGAAAAAGGAGCGGTTGGGTGTCCCGCCCTGACCTCCGGGCGCCCTTTCAATTGCATTTTTTCGGGTGACTAGGTTGCCGTTTAAAATGCAGAGGTTGCCCTTTACAAAGAAAGAAAAAGACACTAACCGGCGGGAGCACGCGCTCTCGGTTGACGCCGGGTGAAGGCAATTGACACTTCCCCATGATATTTTCAGACAGGAAAAGTGTTTCGATCTCTTTGGGGGAGAATTCAGGAGCTGGTTTTAAGGCAGGACGGGGAGTGATGCTTAAAGGAGTTGGAGACAATCTTGAGCTTTCCAAGAATCACAGTGTTAATTAGTGCCGGTGGCGCATCGTAGGTCCTGAATAAATTAGAGGATGAATGAATATTTGGAGGAGGGATTTAAATGGTTGTCTGTAAACCAATGCTTTCATTTTGCAGATGAGGAAATCTAGAGGTTAAGTGATTTGCCCAAGGTCATCTACCAATTAGTGGTGGAAAGCAGTAAAAGAAGCTGTCTCAATGTTTCAACTCCAATGCTTGTAATTATGAGATGGGTGTATTTTTCCTTCTTTATGAAAATAAAATGCCTTCTGCCGTAATATCTGCAAAGTCTTACTCCAGGCCCTCTTACTCCAGCCATCTAAAACAAAACAAAACGAAACAAAACAAAAATCTCCAAATTCAATACATACATGCAAAAGGTTAAATGTGACAATGCCAAAGGCATATGTGAGAGGCATTTTTGTCTTATTCCCATAAGCTAAGAGCAGTTCTTAATCACACAAAATATGCCAACAAACACAAACAAACAAAACAGTGCTTCTGGGACTTCCCTGGTGGCACAGTGGTTAAGACTCTGTGCTGCCACTGCAGGGGGCCCTGGGTTCCATCCCTGGTCAGGGAACTAGATCCCACATGCATGCTGCAACTAAGAGTTCACATGCCACACCTAAGGAGCCGGCGAGCCACAACTAAGACCAGGCGCAACCAAATAAATAAACAAACAGTACTTCTCCAAGATGGTGTGGAAGACACCAGGTTTCCACTAACCTTACTTTTCTAAGTACAGTGTTTTGGTGTTTCGAATGGGAACTGCTAGACCCATGAGTGACCATCGTTGTTGCTCTGAGATTGGTCAGTTGGTTTACTCAGGCTTGGAATAGATTTGTTGCTCATCTTTCAAAGTAGACAAGCTGCAATTTGTGAGAACACAAGGGACTTCAATGACAGTCTTGCAGATGGCTGGACAGCTTGTTGTCTTTGAAGTTTCAAGGCTGACCAAGTATACCAAATGTCTAATTTAGGGACCAGAATTGCCCAACAAGTAGATGCGAAGATCAAAGGAATCAAAACTATAAGTGGCAATCATGAGTAAAACTTGATTCTTTTGTGGGTTGTCAAAAATGGTTTCCACAATGATGATTATGATGTCCTTATAGTAATACAATTTGAGTGCAAATTCTTATCCAAGAAAATGCTGGGTTTTCCAGTGATGGACACAACAGCAGATCAAACTATGAAATGTCTCATTTTTTAGGTCAGCCAGATACACTCTGAAATGGGGTAAACTTCTTCTGTAACTTTGCTCTTTTATCTACCCTTCTCTACATCTGATATCTTGAAGGTAGGAACAAATACAAATTGCTAGAAAAATGTGAAATTCTAGACTGCTAGGTAAAATATATTAATTCTGGTTTGATAATCCTACACAATGTTCATGAAATCAAAGCATTATCTCCTAAAATTCTAATAAGCCATTCTATTCTTCAGTAATAAAAATGTTGAACCTTAAAAAAAAAAATCATCTCCTATATTTTTCCCATACAGCAATTTCTGATTTGCCATTTTACCAGACTATAAAACCTGAACTCTAGAAACACAAATTGTTGGCCCCTATTATTGCCCTGCTTCGCTGCTTGAGAAAAGATATCTGATCAAACAAAAAAACACATCTTTTCCAAGTCAGATCTTACCAATAACAACTTTGGATGCAAATGATACTTTTTAATATATTATGTATTTCTTTCAATACCATTACATAACTGGTGTTGAATTTTTTTGCAAAGAAAATATCTCAGAACAATTTCAATTGTTATCAACATTAATTAGTTTAACTGTAAGATGATATTTATCAGTTATGGTACAGCATTTTGGAATTGGTTGGGTCATTAGAGAAAATGCAATTATATTCCTCCTTTTTACAGATGAGAAACTGAAGGCTACTGAAATTAAGCAATATATGGAGTTCCTGACAGTCAAAAACAGAACTGAGGATTCTGATTTGCCATGTGTTTTACAAAATCATCACCATAGCCTTCATTTCATAAGTGTGTGGTTCATACCATGTGTAAGGCATGGTGCTTAAAACTGCGGATATGAAAAGGTATAAGAAGCTCTCAAAGATTTTTTTTTTTTTTTTTTTTTTTTTTTTTGCGGTACGCGGGCCTCTCACTGTTGTGGCCTCTCCCGTTGCGGAGCACAGGCTCCGGACGCGCAGGCTCAGCGGCCATGGCTCACGGGCCTAGCCGCTCCGCGGCATGTGGGATCTTCCCGGACCTGGGCACGAATCCGCGTCCCTGCATCGGCAGGCGGACTCTCAACCACTGCGCCACCAGGGAAGCCCTCAAAGATTTTTTATAATCTAATTGGTGATCTAGGCCAATGCTTCTCAAACTTTAATGTTCATAAGAATCACACAGGAATCTTGCTAAAGTGCAGATTCTGATTCACTGGTTCTGGAATGGGGCCTGAGATTGTTTTGCCACTGATATGCCCCAAGGAGATGCCAATTCTGCTGGTTCACAGACCACACTTTGAGTAGTGAAGTGTAGGAAATATAAATAGAAAGATAATTAACAGTCTAGTAACCTGAAATTTTTGTAACACAAAATTTTGTAACACAAAATGATAAAAGCTTCTTAGCATCGGAAAATGGATGTTACAAAACTCATGCTGGTTACTTCTAGGAATGTCCCTCAGACACTCAGAGCATATTTACTGTTACAAAATAATAATCTATTTTTGTCTCTGAGAGCAAAACATACTAGAAATAACATAAATAGTGGGGCAAAGAGAAAGAAAGGAAAAAAGTGATGGCAAGAAATAACATCAAAGGAAGAGAGAGAAACAACATAAATTTTTTTCAAAAGAATTTAAAACCACCACAGCCAACTATCAGTACTTCTTGAGAATATCAATGAAAATGTGGTGCTGTACAATGGATATGAAGTCAGGAAGTCTTGATGAGTTCTGGTCTGCCATTTAGTGGCTATATAATCTTTAGATTTATATGTAAGTTGTTTAGCTTCATTTTCCCTATCAGAAAAAAGAAAAAAAAAGAGATAAATGCTTCCAATCCCCCTGGACTGAATAATTAAATGCATTAAATAAGATGATAATGCACTTGACACAGAACTTCAGAAGAATGTACAAACTTCAAAATGCATTTTAGGGCTTCCCTGGTGGCGCAGTGGTTGAGAGTCCGCCTGCGGATGCAGGGGACACGGATTCGTGCCCCAGTCTGGGAGGATCCCACATGCCGCGGCGTGGCTGGGCCCGTGAGCCATGGCCGCTGAGCCTGCGTGTCCGGAGCCTGTGCTCCGCAACGGGAGAGGCCACAACAGTGAGAGGCCCGTGTACCGAAAAAAATAAATAAATAAAATGCATTTTAGGTTTAGAAAATGTCAGCAATCTTATTAAAACCACTGCAGTGACAAATAGTTCTAATCTTACACAAACTATTTGAGAGAACAGAAAAAGCAGGTACCCTCTGTGATTAATTTTATGAGGCTGTTATAACCTAGGTATTATAACCTAATAAGGACAATGCATACAAAAAAGGAAAATAAAAGGCCCATATCCCTCATTAGCATAACTACTAAAATTCATGACTAAGTCTGGTTTTTCTCAGAAGTGGAGGTTGACTGAACATTAGAAAATCATTAATGTAATTAATGATATGGACATATTAAAGGAGAAAATCATATGACAATCTCAATTTCAGAAGAAAAAAGTCTACAGCAAATATTATGCATAATGGTGAAATGCTGAACGTATTCCATCTGAGAGCAGAAACCATATAGGATTGCCTGATATAACCCATCCTATTGAACATTATACTGGAGGTCCTAGCCATTTTTTTATTTTTCCAGCCATTCTTTTTGTTGTACCTTGGCCTTAAAGGTAGGGGGAAAAGATACACACACACACACTAATTGGAAAGGACAAAAGTGTCATTATTTACAAATGATTTGATTGTATATGTAGAAAATCTAAAAGAACCTGTAGATAAATTACAAGAATTCATAAGAGATGTTAGTAAGATTGCAAGATACAAAATCAATAATACCATAGTAGACAGAATGATGCCCCCTACCCCCGCAAAGATGTCTAGATATTAATCCCTGAAATTTGTGAATATATTGCCTTACATGGCAAAAGTGACTTTGCAGATATGATTAATTTAGGGATTTGAGATGGGCAGATCATCCTGGATTATTTGAATGTAATCACTAGTGTACTTAAAAGTGAAAGAGGGCAACAGAAAAGGCAAGGTAATGTACTATAAGAAGTACATTACTTCCCTGGTGGCACAGTGGTTGGGAATCTGCCTGCCAATGCAAGAGATACGGGTTCATGCCCTGGTCCGGGATGATCCTACATGCCACACAGCAACTAAGCCCGTGCGCCACAACTACTGAGCCTGCACTCTAGAGACCATGAGCCACAACTACTGAGCCCGAGTGCCACAACTACTGAAGCCCGCATGCCTAGAGCCCATGCTCTGCAATAAGAGAAGCCACTGTAATGAGAAGCCCATGCACTGCAACAAAGAGTAGCCCCCACTTGCCGCAACTAGAGAAAGCCCTCGCGCAGCAACGAAGACCCAACACAGACAAAAATAAATAAGTTAATTAATTAATTAAAAAAAAAGAAGAAGAACTTGACCTGCTGTTGCTGGCTTTGAAGATGCAAAAAGGGGGCCAAGCTAAGGCATGTAAGTGGCTCTAAAAACTGGAAAGGGGGACTTCCCTGGTGACACAGTAGCTAAGAACCTGCCTGCCTGTGTGGGGAACCCGAGTTCGATCCCTGGTCCCAGAAGATCCCACATGTCGGAGGGTGACTGGTCCCGTGCACCACAACTACTGAGCCTGTGCTCTAGAGCCCACGAGCCACAACTACTGAGCCCACACACCGCAACTACTGAAGCCCACGTGCCTAGAGCTGGTGCTCTGCAACAAGAGAAGCCGCCGCAATAAGAAGCCAGCACACCGCAACCAAGGGTAGCCCCCCGCTTGCCGCAGCTAGAGAATGCCTGTGAGCAGCAACGAAGACCCAACACAGCCAAAAAGAAAAAAAAAAAAAAAAACAACTGTAAAGGGCAAGGAATAGATTCTCCCCTAGAGCCTCCAGAAACGAACACAGTCTTTCTAACACCTTGATTTTAGCCCAATGAGACCCATTTCTGTCTTCTAAACTATAGAAATGCAAGATATTAAACTCCTGTTGTTTTATGCCACTAAGTTTGTGGCAATTTTTTACAGGAGCCTTAGAAAATAATACAATTATAAAACCATTGATTTCTAAATACCAGCTCATAAATGAAAATTAAGAAGATAATATCTATGACATTTGTGGTAGCATCCAAATTTATTTTTAAAATCCAGGAATAAATCTAACAAAATATATGCAAGAAAATTATAAAACTTTATTGAATGTTGTTAAAGAGAACGTAAGTAAATGGAGATATACTATGTTCATGGATTGGAAGACTTAACATTTAAGGATGTGAATTCTCCCAAATTGATCTATGGATTCAATTGCAATTCCAATCAAAATCCCAATAGACACTTTTTCGGTGAAACTTGACAACTTGATTCTAAAATTTATATGTAAGTGCAAAAGGCCAAAAATAGCCAAGACACTCTTGATGAAGAAGAATAAGATAGAGGACTTGCTACCAGATATTAAAATTTATAAAGTCATAATAATTAAGATAGTATGACATTGGTCCAAGGATAGAAGAATACATCAATGAATTTGTAGAGAGAGCCCAGATCTAGATTAATATGGACAAAGAGGCACTACAGAATAAAGGAGAAATGACAGACCTTTCAGTAAATGGTGCTGGAATGTTTCAGTATTCATTACAAAAATGAAATTGGACACTTACTTCATACCATACAAAAAAATAATTTCTAGGTGAACTAAAAATCTACTGTAAAAGGCAAAACTATAAACATTAAAAATATATATATAGGAGAAAATATTCATGACCCTATGGTAGGGAAAGTTTTCTTAAGACATAAAACATATAAATCATAAGAGAAAAGATTGGTAAACTGGACTGTATTAAAATTGAGAACATTTATCCATCAAAAGACTTCATAAAATACCTACCATCAACTGGCAGAAGAAACATTTGCAACACATTTAAGTGATAAAAGAGTAGCATAAAAATCAAAACTACAATGAGGTACCACCTCACACCGGTCAGAATGGCCATTATTAAAAAGTCTACAAATAACAAATGCTGGAGAGGGTGTGGAGAAAAGGGAACCCTGCTACACTGTTGGTGGGAATGTAAGTTAGTGTAGCCACTATGGAAAACAGTATGGAGGTTCCTCAAAAAAACTAAAAATGGAGATGCCATATGATCCAGCCATCCCACTCCTGGGCATATATCTGGACAAAACTATAATTCAAAAGGATACATGCATCCCTATATTCCTAGCAGCACTATTTACAATAGCCAAGACATGGAAACAACCTAAATGTCCATCGACAGATGAATGGATAAAGAAGATGTGGTACACATATACAATGGAATATTACTCAGCCATTAAAAAGGTTGAAATAATGCCATTTGCAGCAACATGGATGCAACCAGATAATATCATACTAAGCAAAGTAAGTCAGAAAGAGAAAGACAAATGCCATATGATATCACATATGTGGAATCTAAAATATGACACAAATGAACTTATCTATGAAACAGAAACAGACTCACAGACATAGAGAACAGACTTGTGGCTCCCAAGGAGGAGGGGGTTGGGGGAGGGATGGAGTAGGAGTTTGGGGTGAGCAGATGCAACCTATTACATACAGAATGAATAAACAGTAAGGTCCTACTGTATAGCACAGGGAACTATATTCAATATCGTGTGGTAAACCATAATGGAAAAGGCTATGAAAAAGAATGTATATACATATAACTGAATCACTTTGCTGTACAGCAGAAATTAACCCAACATTGTAAATCAACTATACTTCAATAAAAAAATGGAACAAAAAGAAGAACATAAAAAATATATGAAGTATACTTATGAATTAGTAACAAACAGACAAACACAAAATAGGAGAATGGGCAAAAGACTATCAAACAGATACTTCATGAAAGGAGAAACTCAAATAGCCACTAAACACATGAAAAGATGTGCAACCTGATAAGTAAGGAGGAAAATGCAAAGTAAAACCACATTGAAGGGACTTCCCTGGTGGTGCAGTGGTTAAGAATCTGTTTGCCAATGCAGGGGACACGGGTCCAAGCTCTGGTCTGGGAAGATCCCACATGCCACAGAGCAATTAAACCTGTGTGCCACAACTACTGAGCCTGTGCTCTAGAGCCTGTGCTCCGCAACAAGAGAAGCCACCGCAATGAGAAGCCCACGCACAGCAACGAAGAGTAGCCTCGGCTCTCCGCAACTAGAGAAAGCCCACGCACAGCAATGAAGACTGAACGCAGCCAAAAAAAATACATAAAATAAATAAATTTTAAAAAAAACAAAACCACATTGAAATATTTTTACATACCCACCAGATTGATAAAAAATAAGTCTGACCATTCCAAATGAGATGCTGTGGAACAATGGGAACTCTTCTTCACTGCAGATAAGAGCGTAAATTTGTACAAGCACTTTGAAAAAGAGTTTTGCATTACCTCCTAAGACTGAATATGTACAATTCTATGATGCTACAATTCTGCTCCCAGTTATTTACCCTAGTCTAGAAACTCCAGCACTAGGAAACATGTACATGCATGTTTATAGCAGCATTGTTCATAATGATAAAAAACTGGAAGCAATCCAAATATCCACTAGGGTAGAATATATAATTATTATTGTATATTTATAAAAGGAACTACCATCCAGCGATGAAAACAATGAGCTAACAGCTACACACATCGACACTGATAACACAAACACAATGTGCAAGCCCCAGAAGAAAACATACAATATGATTTTATTTATACTAAGCTCAAAACAGATAAAACTAAATACTATTTTATTTAGGGATGCACAAAGGAAACTAAAGAAAACCAAGGGAATGATTATCCTAAAAATCAGGACTTTGGTATCACCCCAGTGATGTAGGGAGGGAGAAGCAATTGAAGAGGCCTATAAGGGGAGTTTTCTTCCACAAGGTCAAAGCTCTTTTCCTTTTTTAATTTAATTAAATTAGTTTATTTATTTTGGTTGTGCTGGGTCTTTGTTGCGGCAGGCGGGCTCCTTAGTTGCGGCTCACCAGCTTCTTTAGTTGTGGCACATGTGCTCCTTGGTTGCAGCCAGTGGGGTCCTTAGTTGTGCCATACAAACTTTTAGTTGCATCATGCATGTGGGATCTAGTTCCCTGACCAGGGATTGAACCTGCGTACCCTGCATTGGAAGCCAGATGCTTAACCACTTCGCCACCAGGGAAGTCTCTCAAAGCTCTTTTCTTAACCTGGGGAAGGTTAGACAGAATGCTCACTTTATTTTATTCTTCAGAATGTACATTTACGTCTTATACATTCTCATATGAGTATGATTAATTTTTTAAAAAATACTCAATTAAAAATAAAACAAATTTAAAAAATCACACTGGAAATTCTGTAGGTGGAAACAAGGGGCTTAGCTCTAAACCAAAACAAACAAAATAAGATCATCATAAGTTTAACAGTAATTATTATTTACAAACTCTCTTGATTGGACACCAGCTATACTCATTTTAGGACACCCCACAACTAAATATTTCACCAACCTTGATGTGCATACTAAACAGAGGTAAACAATGAGTATGGGCTTTCTAGCAAGAGAGATACATAAACAGATATATCTGTCTGAAATATTTCAGACAGACTGGAATATTTTACAGTATAGCATCTGAATTTGAAAATATCTTTAGGCCTAGGTGGTTTGCTTTATAGCTTTTCTTTAATTAAAACAGTTTCCATTTTGAAAGAGAGACTCATATCTGATATCATATTTTCCTTTTCAAAGAGGGGGCTTCTTTTATTCTGTTTTAGTAGCAGGTGCTCATTATGTCAGTTGAACATGTAGACTTACTGAACTATGCCTGTGTATAAAATGTTTGATCTTTATAATCTTTACATTGAATCATCCAGAAATGATGAAATAGTAATGCACTCAATTTAATAAGCTAGGTAATTTTTGTCGTCTGCCTTAAAAAGATGCATCCAAGATGATTAAAATTTTAAAAAAGGAAAGATATTGACTTTTATCGTCCTTACCTAGAATTCTTCTTTGCACAGTAATGTTAGATACTCATGATTTTGAAACAAATTGGCCAAAATAACTGGTGTAAGTTCCAAGTGAGTGGACCTAACGGCCAATGCCTACAGGTTCAGGCTAGGGCTAGGGTGGTCAAGGAAGTCCTCTGATATCAGAGTAACTGGGGCTCAATCTTGAAGGAAGATACAATGGGACCTATGTTTATGAATATAAATAGGGAAAAACCAGCTCTAGCAGACCCAGTATCTAGCAGAATCCAAGGCAGGAATGTAACTTGGTCCCTGAAAGGAAGATCCAGGTACCATCTTGGGAAAACACCCAGACTCTGTCTCTCATCTCCTCTCTGTAGGTCTGTCTCATTCTTTTGTCTCTGCCAGCCAACTGTGGCTGCACTTCTGGCCCTCATGGATCAGATAACCATCCCATAGCTCCATAGTGACCCAAGTCTGGCTGCCTGGAGAGAGTCACCCTCACTTTTGGCCCCAATTCCAAGTTCCCACAGGAGAGACTATGATTCGCACAACTTGGGGCTGGTGCCAACTCCCAGTCCAAAGAATTGTGATCAGGGAAGGAAACCAGGAAGCCACCCCCATGGGATGGACAGATCACCCAATGGTCACCCACAGCTGTACAGGTTCAATGAGTGTAACAGTTCTTAATCAAAACTATTTATACTCATGAAGTCTTTGAAGGTTAGAAAGTCTGTTTAAAAGTTTGTACTTATTATACAACTGTTTATAATAGTAAAAAGTTGGAAACAACATGGATGTCCATTAACAGAAGAATGGTTAGAGAATTGATGGTATATCTATCCTATAAAACTTAACATAGTCATTAAAAAGAATGATATAAAGCTATAGTCACAAACATGAAAAGATCTATTAAATTATTAACAGTAAAATTATTAACAGAAAAAAGCAAGTAAAGTACCAGATATGTATGATTCCATTTATATTAAACTATTTTTAAAATACATAGCTTTTAAATAGAAAATTCTGAAAGAACGTTCATGAAACTGTTAAAGTGGTTTCCTCTAGGGAAGGAAGTGGGACTGATGAGTGGGTAAGGGTGGAGGTGAAGAGTGACATTCACATTTTACTACACATTGTATGCTTAAAAAGAAACAAAGTAGAAATATATCATTACAAATTAAATCTTTTTTAAAAAGTTAATTTCATTTTCAGTTAGATAGGCATAAGGATATATACCTATCTCAGAAATTAGAATAATAATTCCCTTCATTTCTGAAGCAGCCTGCAGTTCACAACCGTGGTAACTAAATCTTACTATGTTCCAGGCACCTTTTAAGACTTTTCCAAACGTTAACTTATTTAATGCTCACAAGGATCTTATGAATTGAGTACTGTTACTCTCCCACCTTACTGATGAGGAAACTGAGGCACAGAGAAGATGAGTTAGTGGCCCATGGTCAACTGGCCAGTAAGTGGCAGAGCTGGGATTTGAATGTAGACCTTCTGGCTCTTGAATCTCAGCTCTTGATCACTTTGCTAAACTATACTTACACAAAAGCATTTTCACATGTATTGACTCATGCACCCCCAAGCACCTATTGTCCCCCATGTCACATGGGAGAAAACTAGGACTCACAGCTCAGTGTACAGTAATTGCTTGTTTTCAGGTTCACATACCCACTAGACTTTCAGCTCCATTATGTAAGAAAAATATCTCTGTTTTGTTGTTGATTTTTACACTCTGCACATAGGAAGTGGGAAATAAATGATTTTAATGTTTCGGTGGTTTACAACATCCACACATTCTTTGTCACTACCTTTAAGAGGTGGAGCCTAATTCCCCTTTCCTTGGGTATGAGCTGGACTTAGTCACTCATTTCCAATGACTAGAATAAAGCAATGGCAGTGGTGACCAGAGACTAAGACATAACAGGCATGATGACTTCCTGCTCTCTCTCTCTGATTACTTGCTCTGAGGGAAGCCAGTTGCCATGTCATGAGGAGAGACCCATGTGGTGAGAAACAGAGGCCTCTAGCCAACAGCCAGCAAGGAGCAGTAGCCTCCTGCTAGTAGCTATGTAAGTGAACTTGGACGTTGACCTCTGCCTCAGTCAAGCCTTCAGATGACTGCAGCTCTCATCTGGTCTGTAACCTCCTGAGAGGCCCTGAGCCAGAATCACCAAGCTAAGCTGCTTCCAAAATTCATGATCTATAGAAACTGTGAAATATTAAGTATTCATTGTTTTAAGCCACTAAAGATTGGTATAATTTATTACACAGCAATAGATAATTAACACAAATGCTTTTGATTAAAAAACAATATACATATATATATGTAACTTGGATATTTATGGAACATATTAATATGCTTTTCTCTTTTGCGTTTTCATGAATATGATCTCTTCTTTGGTTGGCCTCAAGCCTCCATGTGCCTAAGGGTGGTATGTGGAGGGTGGGGTTAAGACTGTTAAAGCAGGAATTAATTTTTTAAAGGGTTAAAAATTAGCTTTTGACATAAAAAATAAGATTTTTGATCAAAATAGTTATTTAGAAAGCCAAAAAAAAAAAAAGAGGCAAGAGAGAAGGTATTCTCCACATTCCTTTTACCACCATTGACATATCAAGGGTTAAACCTGATAGCCTAGATCATGGAGTTTCTCTTATAGTATAGGGAAACAACTTTGTCCACATGTGATGACCAGGCCATTGAATTCCTGTCCCAGGATACAGCAAAGAGACGACGCTAAAGAAGTGGAATGTTCAAGCCTTCTACCTGTTCCAGTGGATTGTGGGGAGAAGTTGGAGTTGGATTTTGGAAAGCCAGCCAGTGAGAAGTTTTCTTGATCCCAGGAATAAGTCTCAGAGAGGGAAGGTGTGTTAGAAGGGTTAAGGGGAAGGCTAAAGCCAGAGGGATTCTCCTCTACTTCCCATTTGGGATACCAGAAGGAAATCAGTGTTTAAGGTGAGCCAGCAGCACAACGGGATGGGCAGAGAGGAGGAAAGAGAACAGAGTAGAAGAGAAAGCAAAAGAGGGCCCAATCTGAGCTTCCATTAGCCCCTGTGTGGTGAAGAAGGGACACAGATCCTCCCACATCTCTTGTAGAGGACAAAGAACATGGCTCAGTTAAGAGATAGTAGTTCTGCCATAAGGAGGACAAAGTAGCCCCACAGCAGAAGTGGAGGTGAGGACACTGAACAGAGAGTGTGGTGCAGATTCAAAGAAATCTGTAGTGCTGATGAGATTGATGGTGGGCCTGAGTCAGCTGAGGCATACCACCAAGTCCTGAACAAGTGGAGAAACATGACCATCCATGAAATAGACCAGCTATACACAAGCAACATAGAAGAGCAGAAAACCAGAGAGAGCACCTGTGAGACCTAGTGGACACCAGTTGAGGAGCGGGTCCACGAGTAGCTCACCCCAGCCACTTGACTGCAGAAACTGACAATTAAGAATGCTAGATTGACTATTAAAAGTATCAAACATTAAAGGTATTAAACAATAAAACTATATTAAAAGTATCAAAGCACTAATGAGATGGATAAAATCTAAGATTTACTGAGTACTGAAGCCACTTTTGCCCTGAGGGCATTTGTTAATCCAGCTAATTTGAGCCTCTGTCTTCTTAAAGAGTAAAGTACAAAAGGAAATCCACCAGTAGATATTGGCAATTCAAAGGCTACATTTTCTCCAAATCTCCATCTGCAGGAGACTACTGAACAATTCAATAGGGAAACAATTTCATCCTTGAAAATTTGTAATCACTTGCTGGTGTTAAGCAGCTACAAACACTTGGTGGTCCAAAATGATTCAAGCCATAAACTTAATTTAAATTGGTACTGTACTGGCAAAGCCCTTAGAGACTGAAAGTGACAAATACAAATCCATTTTGAAAAGTCATCTTTTTCCTGTGCCTCAGAATATTTACATAAATAATTTTTCAAGGTCAATAAGCAGCACACAGTAAAAAACAACGAGGCACAAAGAAGCTTGAAAATATTCTCAGGATACTGGAAATTATAAAAAGTGACCAAGAAGTTTTTAAGAAGAACCAAATAAAACTTCTAGAAATGAAAATCACAATTACTGCTATTAAAAACAAAACAAAAACCAGTGGTTTAACAGCATATTAGACATAAATGAAAAGAGAATTAGAGAACAGGAAGTTTATGTCGTAAGATTTTGCAGAATACAGCACAGAGATTCACAGAAATGATTATATGAAAGAGAGATTAAGATTCATGGAAGAGAGAGTGAGAAGTCTCAAATGTAACTAAACTCTACATTTAGTTAGAGTTCTAGAAAGAGAGGAGAGACGTGATATGACAGAGGTAATATTTGAAGAAATAATGGTCTCTACTTTTGCAGAACCAATGAATAGTATCAATCCACACACTCAAAAAGTCTAACAAATTCTAAATAGGAAAAGAGAAACCAAGAAAGGAGGGAGAGAAGGAGGGAAGAACTAACTAATGAGTGAACTTCACCCTAGATTCACCATAAAACTAATGAACACCAAAAAAAAAAAAGATATTGGGGTAGGCTGTGGGGTGAAGATCATTATCAAAGGAACAAGTTAGACTGACAACTGACTTCTACAGCAAGGTAGACCAGACGACAGTACAATGATATCCCTCATAAGGTGAAAGAAAATAATTGTTCACCTATTATTCTATTCCTAGTGGAAGTATCTTTCAACACTGAGTGTACAATATAGACATTAAAAAAAATAGAAGCACAGAGAATTTGCTACTATCCAGACCCTTGAAAAAGGGAATCCCGAAGGATGTCATTCTGGAAGAAAGAATGTGATCTCAGAGGGAAGCTCTGAGATGCAAGAAAACATGAAGAGCCTAGAAAGTGGTCAATAAATAAATAAAAATTAAATCTAATCAATGCATTGTTGTTCATTACACAACACTAATAATGTTTTATCAGATCCAAAAATAAGTTAAATACACAAAAAAATAAAAGCATGGAAGTTAGGAAGAAAGTACATGAAGTTAGTGTTTAAAGCCTTTGTAGTATCAAGCACAAAAATAACATTATTGGCTAACTTTTGACTTGATAGATTATGTCTATATATAAATTTTATCTAACCTCTAAAAGAACAGACAGAGAGAATACACCCTATAACTCAGTAGAGAGTGAAAAATGAAGTGGCAAAAATAAACAATATCACATGTGGTGATGGATTTAAAATACATTAGTTATTAATATTAATTAAATAAAATATCAATAGGTTAAATGCATAAGTTAAAAGACAAACGTTTTCAGACTGGATAAAAACACTATAGGGACTTCCCTGGTGGTGCAGTGGTTAAGAATCTGCTTGCCAATCCAGAGGACACAGGTTCGAGCCCTGGTTCGGGAAGGTCCACATGCCATGGAGCAACTAAGCCGTGCGCCACAACTACTGAGCCTGTGCTCTAGAGCCTGCAAGCCACAACTACTGAGCCCTCATGCCACAACAACTGAAGCCCGTGTGCCTAGAGCCCGTGCTCTGCAACAAGAGAAGCCACTGCAATGAGAAGCCCGTGCACCACAACGAAGAGTAGCCCCCGCTCACCACAACTAGAGACAGCAACAAAGACCCAATGCAGCCAAACATAAATAATAAAAACTAAATTTTTTAAAAATTAAAAAAACAATTTCAATTTACCAGGGAAATATAAAATTTATATGCACCTAAAAACATAGCCTGAAACTATGTAAGAGAATACCAGAACTACAAGGAGAAATAGACAAATCCACAATTATATGGAAAGTTTAAAAATACATCTGTTAGGGCTTCCCTGGTGGCGCCGTGGTTGAGAATCTGCCTGCTAATGCGGGGACACGGGTTCGAGCCCTGGTCTGGGAGGATCCCACATGCCGCGGAGCAACTAGGCCTAGGCCCGTGAGCCACAGCTACCGAGCGTGCGCGTCTGGAGCCTGTGCTCCGCAACGGGGGGCCGCGACTGTGAGAGGCCCGCGCACCGCGATGAAGAAAGGCCCCCGCTCGCCACCAACTGGAGAAAGCCCTCGCACAGAAACGAAGACCCAACACAGCCAAAAATAAATAAATAAATTTAAAAAAAAATACATCTGTTAAAAAAAGTACATCTGTTAATAATAGAATAAGAAGACCAAAAAAAATCACTGATAGATAATTCAAACAATGATGCTTAATAAAGTTGACCTGAGATTTTATATATGTATTACATTCAACAACTGCAAAATAAATACTCTGAAGTCCACACAGAACATTTCAAAAATGGACTCATACTAGATCATTTAAGCAAGCCTCAGTAAATTTTATTAAAGGACCAAGTTAACGCAGAATAGGTTTTCTGACCATAATGTGATCAAACTACATCAATAATAAAAAGGTAAACAGAACAGACACAATATTTGGAAAATTACTCATAATGGAAATTTAAAAAACTTTTTTCAATTGAATGATTAAAAAAGAAACCCTACCTATCAAAAACATGTAGGATACAGCTAAAAAGTACTTAGAGGGTTGAATTATAGCCTTAAATGTTATATTAAAAAATGTAAAAGGCTAACAATTAACAAGCCAGTCATCCATCTCAGGGTATGAGAAAAAAAACAGTAAAATAGAAAGAAAGTAGTAAAAAAGATATTATAAATAAGAACAAAAATACATGAAATAGAAAAAGTACATAGCAGAGAGGAACAATAAAGCCAATAGTTGGTTCTTTGAGAACACTAAGTAGGGTGTCAAATGTCTGGTGAGAGAGAGAGAGGGCACAACTATCAGGAATGAAAAGGGGCATATTACTCAAGATGTTGCAGACATTGGAAAGATCAAGAGGATGACTAAATGTAGTCTATGTGGACTAATTTCCTAGCGGAAAAATTAGCAAAGCCTATAGTAATATAAAAAACTTGAAAATTCTTATAAACATTAAATAAATTGAATCATTCATAGGAAATCCACAAAGAAAATCTTAATGTGAATTTTTTTAAGAAACAAAGTATTCTAATATCACATAAACAGAAAATAAAAAAGGAAACGACTCCCCAACTTCATAATAAGATACTAAAAGTTATCATGGACAATATGACAAAATATAATTTAGAGTAATTTGATTTACAGACATTAATTTAAAAATCTGAAACAAAACTTTAACAAACTGAATCCAGCAATACAAAAGGATAATATGTAAAACCAAATTGGATTTATCCTAGGAATACAAAGTTGGTTTAACATTGAAAATGAATCAATGTAATTTGTCATTATTAAAGGCAAAAACCCATATGGCCACCTCTATCTATTTATAAGAAGCAAATGGTTAAAAAAAATCAACATAGATTCTTAATTTTAAAATTCAGCAAACTTGAAGTACAAGGGAACTTTAAAGTCAATTAAAGTCAATTAATACAGTAAATCTACAAACATCATACTAGTGAAATACTGGAAGCTTTCTCTTTGAAAGAAGGAAAAATGGAAAGATTCCTACTATCATCTCTTCTATTCGCCATTACACTGGTAGTTTCTTAAAGATTAGTTGCGATGTAGAATCTGAAACCATATCAGTGCACTATGTATTCTGTTATATTAAAATCCATTGCTCTTTCTTTTTACTTTGAATGTAACTTTTTTCTTAATTAATTTTAATTTTTGGCTGCGTTGGGACTTTGCTGCTGTGTGCGGGCTTTCTCTAGTTGCAGTGAGCGGGGGCTACTCTTCCTTGCGGTGCACGGGCTTCTCATCGCAGTGGCTTCTCTTCTTGCGGAGCACGGGCTCTAGGCACGTGAGCTTCAGTAGTTGTGGCGAGGGGGCTCAGAAGCTGTGGCACACGGGCTTAGTTGCTCCACGACATGTGGGATGTTCCCGGACCAGGGCTTGAACCCATGTCCCCTGCATTGGCAGGCGGATTCTTAGCGACTGTGCCACCAGGGAAGCCCCACTTTGCGTGTAACTTTTAACATAAATCAAGGTGTTTAAACATTACACATCAGTCATTTGGAAAATATTAGTAACTGAGTTATGCAGATTTTCCAAATGTTAGCTCATGTTTCCTAATATAATATCAAAAATCTCACATTTGTTAATATCACTACTGATCTCATCAGAAAAAACGTACTCAGTGTACAATGTACTTGAGATTTAATAAAATTAATTTTTACTGCTTCATTTATGATATTCCTTTTTTTTTTTTTTCAAACAGCTGGACTCCAGTGGATAGAAACCCTGGGGAGATGTGCTCAGAGTAAACAGTTCATTATAAAGAAGTTTTTTTCCTTTTAATTTTAAATTTATTTTTTATTTATTTATTTTTGGCTGTGTTGGGTCTTCATTGCTGTGAGCGGGCTTTCTCTAGTTGTGGCGAGCGGGAGCTACCCTTTGTTGTGGTGGGTGGGCTTCTCATTGCAGTGGCTTCTGTTGTTGTAAAGCACAGGCTCTAGGCATGCAGGCTTCAGTAATTGTGGCACACAGGCTCAGTAGTTGTGGCTCACGGGCTCTAGAGCGCAGGCTCAGTAGTTGTGATGCACGGGCTTAGTTGTTCCGCGGCATGTGGGATCTTTCCAGACCAGGGCTCGAATCCGTGTCCCCTGCACTGGCAGGCAGATTCTTAACCACTGTGCCACCAGGGAAGCCCCCATTTATGATATTCTTAAGTGAAACTGGCATTTTCTTTGGTAAGTGGTATTTAAGAATACAATGACTACCAGTACAGTTTGCTACCATTGCTTTGATTTGGGCTAAGCTCTCAGAAGTTGTTCCCCACCATTGCTTTTGCTCTGCTCGTGCAGATGTTAACACAATGAAAAAGGCAAATAACATATAAGTTTTATTATAAAAATAGTTTTGTCCTCACAGACTTCCGAAAGTCTCAGGGACCTTGAGATGTTCATGGACCATTCTTTGAGAATCACTGCTCTAGGATACAAGCCTAGAAGTGAAACTGCTTTGTCAAAAGGTATGTATAACTTTATCTTTACTGGACAGTGCCACACCCTTTTTCAAAATAGTTGTTCTAATTTATATTCTCATCAACAGCTCAGGAGGTTTCCCACCACTCCACATTATCACTACCAGTTGGTACTGCATTGGTACTTTATTGTCGTTTTATGCTGCATTTGCAATGAAGGGAACTAGGTGGAGGAAGTAGTCATACATTTATTGGCTTTGTGGACTCAATCTTTTATGAGGTGCCTATTCAAATCTTCTGCCTGTTTTCTATTGGGTTACCTGACTTTTGCATAATGACTTATATGAGTTTTTATATGTTTTAGATTCAAGTCCTTTGTTGGTTATATCTGTAGCTAATATCTTCTCTTAGGCTGTGGCTTGAGTTTTCACTCTCTTAGGTATCATTTCATGAATAAGAGTTCTTTAATGTCGTCTAATTTATCCATTTTTGTAGCTTTGCTTTTTGTATTATTTAAGAGCTCTTTCTCTATTCCGAAGTCATAAAAATTATTCCATATTTTCTTCCTAAAACTTAGTTTTTAAATTAAAAACACATTATTTATGGGACTTCCCTGGTGGTCCAGTGGTTAAGACTCCACCTTCCAATTCTGGGGACACGGGTTCAGTTCTTGGCTGGGAACTAAGATCCCACCTGCCACAGGGCAACTAAGCCCACATGTGGCAACTAAGCCCACACACTGCAACTACTGAGCCCATGCACCTCAACTAGAGGGAAGCCTACGTGCCACAACGAAGATCCCATGTGCTGCAACTAAGACCCTATGCAGCCTAAATAAATAAATAAAATGTTAAAAAACACATTTATGTTAACATGTAATGAGTTTATTTTTAATAAAATAATTTAAAAATTAATAAAATAATAAAAAATTTTCAGTTTCAATTTCTAATGCAATAAATAGTCATAGATATAACTTTATAAATAAAAGCTCCATGGGGTCCTCAATAATGTTTAAGACTGTAAAGGGGTCTTGAAACCACAAAGTTCAAGAACCACTGTCCTAGAGAAACTTCTGCATTGTGCCCTAGAGGTAAGCACAAGATTTTCTTAGTAGCATTGTTCTGAATAGCCTGAAACTGGAAACAATTCACATTTATCAAAAGTAGAATAGATAAATTATGGGTTGAATATAGTTACTATGGGACAGTAGACAGCAGAGAAAGTGAACAAAGTATAAGACATGGATGCTGTATACAACAACATGGATGAATCTAACATAATATTGAGCAAAAGAAGACAAAACAATGTCTATAGTATGACTCCATATGTATAAGTTTTATAACAGGCAAAATGAAACTAGATTTACAGGATGCTTGCATCAAGATGGATAAACAACAAGGTCCTACTGTATAGCATAGGAAACTATATTCAATATCCTGTGATAAATCATAATAGAAAAGAATATTTAAAAAAATATATGTATAACTGAGTCACTTTGCTGTACAGCAGAAATTAACACAACATTGCATATCAACTATGCTTTAATAAAAAATTTTTTAAACATAAAGGATGCTCTTGCATAGCTGATAAAATACACATTAGTTGGTAAAATGCAGAAAAGCAATGAAATAATTTCCATAAAACACAGAATAAAGGTGATTTTAACTGGGGGTGGGATGGAGAGTTTGTGTTTCTAGGGAGCCAGCAATATTCTATATCTGGATCATAGTACTGGTTACATAGGTGTTCATTTTATAAATTATTCTTTAAACTATGCATGTACATTTTATGCATTTTCCTATATATATTACATATGTTTCCTTTAAACTTCTACAAAGTCCTTATATTCTTCATAGAAATTTCACACACATTTTAAACAAATGTCATTTGATCTTTCAATTACCACCTGTGGCTCCTGTGAAAACCCTGTCTACATTAGTCAGGGCCCCACCAGAACAGACATCATTTATTTGTGCAAATTTGGTAATTTGAGGAGAGTTTAATAAAGGGATTCTTTACAAAAGTGTGGGCAGGATTTAAGGAACCCAAAAGTGATAATAAAAAACCCTGGTATTAATAACTTAGTAGTTCCATTACCACACATAGGCTTGAAGGGGCAAGGAGAGAAAGCCAGTGTAAGAACCAGGAAACAGAGCTGCTTGACAGGAGCTAGGACATCTAGGGGAAGGATGCAGCCCGCTCACAGTACAGTGACTATAGAAAGAGCGTGAATACGCTGACTGTACTCTTTTCCCTTCTTTCCTCTGATCCTCTCTCTGTGCTCCCTTGTTGATGAACCGGACTAGAAATCAGAAGGAAGTGATGCAGTGCATTTAGGTCAACCTCCCAGGGAATGTACCATAAAGAAGAAAGGTAGAGAATAGATCTGGAGTGATGAGAAGCTGGTCACATGTCTACCTGAACCTAAAATGTTAGCCACCTTCATTATTTTTCTTTTAAAGCATGTGGTCTAGGGGAAAGGGAAACATGACTAAGTGAAATAAAACAGAGCTTGTATAATCCTTGCTTCTGCAGCAGGTCACAGGGCCTAAGCTGGTATTCAAGGCTACCTTCTATGTCCCATTTCTATTCTTTTTCTTTTTCTTTTTTGGCCATACTGCGGGACTTGTGGGATCTTAGTTCCCCAACCAGGGATCAAACCCAGGCCCCTGGCAGTGAGAGCATGGAGTCCTAACCACTGGACTGCCAAGGAATTCCCCTCCCATTTCTTTTCCTGTTATTTTCTTTTTTTTTTTAATTTTTATTTATTTATTTATTTTTGGCTGTGTTCGGTCTTCGTTTCTGTGCGTGGGCTTTCTCTAGTTGCGGTGAGCGAGGGCCACTCTTCATCGCGGTGCACGGGCCTCTCACTGTCGGGGCCTCTCTTGTTGCGGAGCACAGGCTCCAGACGCGCAGGCTCAGTAGTTGTGGCTCACGGGCCTAGTTGCTCCGCGGCATGTGGGATCTTCCCAGATCAGGGCTCGAACCCGTGTCCCCTGCATTGGCAGGCAGATTCTCAACCACTGAGCCATCAGGGAAGCCTTCCTGTTATTTTCTATCAGCACTTGGGCTGAGTGTTTTTGTTCATTTGTTTTGTTTTGTTTTTTACCCATCTCCTTGTTCCAGGCTGCAGGAATAAAGATGCTTTTGCCTGCTTTTCTAAAACATGTTTGGAGAGACCTAAAATTCATACATATGGGATATGAGGCATGGTAGTCTTGTCTTCATTAGGCGAATGCACTTTTCCAGTGACCAGACTTGGCCCCTGGGCCAAAGAATGCTAGGAGGTTGTCCCCTGCATCCCTGAGTTCTTTTTTTTTTTTTTGTCAGTTTTTGAAATTGAAGTATAGCTGATTTACAATGTTGTGTTAATTTCTGCAGTACAGCAAAGTGGTTCAGTTATATATATACGGTACACTCATTTTTTTTTTAATATTCTTTTCCATTATGGTTTATCACAGGATATTGTTTTTGTTTTGTTTTGTTTTGTTTGCGGTACGTGGGCCTCTCACTGTTGTGGCCTCTCCCGTTGCGGAGCACAGGCTCTGGACGCGCAGGCTCAGCGGCCATGGCTCACGGGCCCAGCCGCTCCACAGCATGTGGGATCTTCCCGGACCAGGGCACAAACCCGTGTCCCCTGCATCGGCAGGCAGACTCTCAACCACTGTGCCACCAGGGAAGCCCTATCACAGGATATTGAATATAGTTGTCTGTGCTATACAGTAGGACCTTGTTGTTTATCCATTACATATATAAAAGCTTACATTTGCTCACCCCAAGGTCCTACTCCATCTCTCCCCCAAACCCCTCCCCCTTGGCAACCACCAGTCTGTTCTCTATGCCCGTGATTCTGTTTCTGTTTCATAGATAAGTTCATTTTCGTCATATTTTAGATTCCACATGTAAGTGATATCATGTGGTATTTGTCTTTCTCTTTCTGACTTACTTCCACTAGTATGATAATCTCTAATTGCATCCACGTTGCTGCAAATGGCATTATTTCAACCTTTTTATGGCTGAGTAGTATTCCATTGTATATGTGTACCACATCTTCTTTATCCATTCATCTGTTGATAGACATTTAGGTTGTTTCCATGTCTTGGCTATTGTGAATAGTGCTGCTATGAACAAAGGGGTGCACGTATCTTTTTGAATTATAGTTTTGTCTGGATATATGTCCAGGAATGCACTGCATCCCTGAGTTTTAAAAAGAGTCTTCCTGGGACTTCCCTGGTGGTCCAGTGGTAAAGAATCCACCTTACAATGCAGGGGAAGTGGGTTTGATCCCTGGTCGGGGAACTAAGATCCCACATGCTGCGGGGCAACTAAGCCCGCGCACACCACAACTACTGAGCTCGTGCGCCTCAACTAGAGAGCCTGCGTGCCACAAACTACAGAGCCCACGTGCCCTGGAGCCTGTGCGCCACAACTAGAGAAGCCTGTGCACGGCAATAAAGAGCCCACACACCACAACTAAAGATCCTGCATGCCTCAACGAAGACCTGACGCAGCCAAAACTAAATAAAATAAATAAATAAATAATAAATAATTCTTTAAAAACAAAAAAAGAGTCCTCCCTGGGGCTTCCCTTGTGGTCCAGTGGTTAAGACTCCGTGCTCCCAATGCAGGGGGCACAGGTTCGATCCCTGGTCCGGGAACTAAGATCCCACACACCACACAGTGCAGCCAATAAATAAATAAATTTAAAAAGAGCCTTCCCTATGCCATCCCCATGTAGCAGCAAGCTAATTACTGCTTAATATCAGCCCTTCTCTATATATTGGCTCTATGGCCTGAGGAACCCCTAATGAGCAGGGGGAAGTCAGCTTCCATGTCATTGGAACCACGTCTACTATACTTCCTATCTTCCATATGAAGACACTGAAACAAAGAGAGTTTGAGATATTTGCCTAAGACTGCGTAATTAGTACAAGAGCTGAGGCTAAAAGCTCAGCCTCCTGACTTGATTAATTTGTTTCCCACACACTGGAGGAGTACATCTGTGTCTTATCACTAACAGGTGGACATGGAAAATAGCAGTAACATAATATTAGACTGTAATAAAGGTGACTCATGGCGGGGGGAGAAATACATAGTAGCAGATGTCCTCTATGTATTAAGGCGCCATAGGGAATAAGACATTTGTCATCCTGCTGTCTCACTGTGCCAAGCTCCAGCATGGAAGATGTTTTTGCCCTATGTTTTTCCAAAGCAGGGCCTTTTCCAAAACAATTCAGTGTGATGACTACTCAAGTGCATTTTAATGTGTTTCCTAATGAATTTCCTTGGTATTGGAAAATAATACCATTTTTCTTTTGTACTCTCTCCTCTCCACTCCCCCAAAGGAATTCACATTGCTTTTTTTTTTTAAGTTACAGAGGGTCCATACTAGTGAAGCAATAGGGCTCTTTCTAATCCATAAAACACCACCAAAACAGATATTTCAGAAGTCTGTAAGTGACTATGCATTTTAGGATTTCCATCGTCTTTCTGGAGTTAAACTGATCAATAGGCAGTAAGTGATGAGGCATAATGCTGGAAGGTGGGATGAGGCAAAGAAAGAAAGAAAGAAGTGAGAATGAGTTACCCAAAGTGGAAATTTAGTTTGTAAGGGTTGGTGGCTCTTTACCTTAGTGATTTGAAGATGGTAATCACTATTTTATTGCTTTCATTATCTTTTTAATTTCTGAATTTTTAGCTAGAAATCACCTGCTCTCTTGAACTTTGGCACAAAACTTTGTAAAAAAGGAGTGGAGGGGCTTCCCTGGTGGCGCAGTGGTTGAGAGTCGGCCTGCCGATGCAGGTTCGTGCGGGAACACGGGTTCGTGCCCCTGTCCGGGAAGATCCCACATGCTGCAGAGCGGCTGGGCCTGTGAGCCATGGCCGCTGGGCCTGCGCGTCCGGAGCCTGTGCTCTGCAACGGGAGAGGCCGCAGCGGTGAGAGGCCCGCGTACCGCAAGAAAAAAAAAAAAAAAAAGGAGTGGAATTTGGGAATTCATGTTTTATAAATGTTCTCCATTCTAAGATGAGGGATGAGGCCTTGAGTAACTTGGTCACCTTAGTCAACAGTGGGTTGAGATGCCTTGCTAAGAAGAAGAAGGAGAAACAATGTTGCAAATTAATCCTGTGCTAAAACACTCATTGGGGAAAATTTAATATAACATTTAATTTAGCACTTCAGTACTCTGTATCAAAGGAGAAAATAATGGGGGGATGCAGTCCATTCTTAAGTTGGTGGGGAAAGATGTTTTTGGATAGGAGAGCTTTTCACACATATCAAATCACGTAAGTTTGGTGGATGCTTTTTTCATCAGAAACGAAACACCAGTCTACATTTTAAAAAATGATATCATTTTGATCTTCTTTGCTGTTATCTCATTAACTCTCTGACTCTATACATTGAAGACCAGGATGTCTACCCTCATTCTCTCGGTGATCACATCCACTTTCCTTGCCTTAAGTACTGTCTATATCAGTGTTTTTCAAACCTTTTTTCATTATTGCCTTTCTCCAAAGAGCCATTTTAGATTTTTTCCCCTAATCACACTGTCCCGTGAAACTCTGACACTACATACACTCTGTATTTGTTTATGTGTTATGTGCTTCTGTGACTCTTCTTTGTACACCTTTTGCTCTAGGCACACTGAATTTGCTATTCCACATTTTACCTTAGTGGTAAAAGGGTTTAAAGGAGTGATTATCTGTTCTCTTAATCCACATTGGCCAGGCATTAAAAGTAGAAATTTCCCTAGGTTAGAGCCACTACCATCATAGGTTTCCATAGTAGAGTGGAGCAGAGATTGATTGTGATGACAGATTCCTGGGAGAAGTAGTGACATTGCAATCAGGGATTGAGATTTTGGCACAGGGCGGGGAATGTGCCCTGTTTATCTTCGTATTCCTACTTCCTGATTATGTCCTCTACCATTTGAAAGAGGACATATTAGTCTGCATAGGCTGCTATAACAAATAATGTTATAATGCTTTATAATGTTACAATGTTTTATTATGTTTTGGGCAGCTTTCTGAGTTATGTTTAAAATATATGCACAGATCTAAAAAAATTAATAAAAATAAAAGTGAAGTGCACAGATCTTAAGGTTCAGTTCAATAGGTTTTACAATCGTACACACCCATGTAATTAGCACTGAAGTTCCAGAAAGTTTCCATACCCTTTTGTTCCTTTCTTCTTGTTTTTCCTTTATGATAGCATTTTTTTAAACTTCCTTTCTAATTAAATACCTTTCCTTCTCACTTTCTGATTTCTATCACCAGAGATTAGTTTTGCCTGTTCTTGGATTTCATATAAATGGAGTCATACCATGTACTATATTATTTTAGGTCTGGTTTCTTTCATTCAGCGTGTTTCTAGATTCATTCATGTTTTTGTATGTATCACTAGCTCATTCCTGAGTAGTATTCATTTGTATGATTATGTCACAATGTGTTTATCCATTTCCTATTGATGGATATTTGAGTTGTTTTCCATTTTTTAAGCTATTATAAATACAACTGCTATGAACATTTTCATAGAAGGCTTTTTGTAGACATATCTTTCACTTCTCTGGGGTATATACTGAAGAGCCAAATTGCTGGTCACATGGTAACTTTAATTATTTGAGAAACTGCCAGACCGTTTTCCAAAGCAGCTGCATCACTTTACATTCCCAAATGTACACAGGTTTCAACTTCTCCATATCTTTGTCAAAACTTGTTATTGTCTGTATTTTTTAAAAAACATTTATTTGTTTGGCTGCATTGGGTCTTAGCTGCAGCACACAAGATCTTCATTGCCACGTGCAGGATCTTTGTTGTGTCATGCAGGATCTTTAGTTGCAGCATGTGGGATCTTTAGTTGCAGCATGCGGGATCTTTAGTTGCAGCATGCGGGATCTAGTTCCCTGATCGGGGATCAAACCCAGGCCCCTTGCATTGGGAGTGCGGAGTCTTAACCACTGGACCACCAGGGAAGTCCCTGTCTGTATTTTTGATTGAAGCCATCCTAGGAGATATGAAATTGTAACTCATTGTGGCTTTGGTTTGCATTTCCCTAATGACTAATGATGTTGAGCATCTTTTCAAGAGCTTATTAGCCATTTGTATGTCTACTTTGGAGAAATATCTATTGCCTTAGTCAATTCAGACTGCTATAACAGAACACCACAGACTGTGTAGTTTATAAACAACAGAAATTTCTTTCTCATAATTCAGGAAACTGGGAAATTCAAGATCAAGGCACTGGCAGATTCGGTGTCTGGTGAGAGCACGCTTCCTGGTTCAGAGAAGGCAGTCGTTTCATGTGTTCTTACATGGCAGAAGGGGTAAGGGAGCTCTCTGAGGTCTTTTCTACAAGGGCACTAATCCCAGTCATGAGGGCTCTGCTCTCATGACCTAATCACTTCCCAAAGACCCCACCTCCTAATACCACCACAATGGAGGAGTAGATTTCAACATAATGAATTTTAAGGGGATACAAATATTTAGTCTGTAGTATCTATTCAAATCTGTTGCCCATTTTTAATTGGGCTATTTGTATTTTTATTGAGTCCTAATTGACTTCTTTTTTTTTTTTTTTGTGGTACGTGGGCCTCTCACTGTTGTGGCCTCTCCCGTCGCAGAGCACAGGCTCCGGACGCGCAGGCTCAGCGGCCATGGCTCAAGGGCCCAGCTGCTCCGCGGCATGCGGGATCCTCCTGGAGCGGGGCACGAACCCTTGTCCTCTGCATCGGCAGGCGGACTCTCAACCACTGCGCCACCAGGGAAGCCCCTAATTGACTTTTAACAGTGGTTGAATTAAATGAAATGAGGAAGTCTGTTGTACCAGGTAAACCTCTTTTAATGGAAACTAACAGAAAATACAGCCTATACCAGCTTAAGTATAACTGGAATTTGTTATATCACAGAACTGAAAGTTCTTGGGATAGTTTTGGCTTTAAGAATGTCCTGATCCAGTGGGGTAAAAATGACAACAGGATCCCATTTCTCCCTATTCATCTCCTGGCTCTGCTTTTGCTGTGTAACACAGTTCTGGACAGACTTTTCAGTGGTAGCACCAATATGGCTCCAGCAGCTCCAGGCGACATTCCCCCAGGTTCAGGTGAACTGGAAGTGAGCACTTGCTTTTCTCCCAGCAGCTTTGGCAAAAGACTAGTTGGTCCTGACTGACTGCAGATGAATCCCAGTTGCAGTGGCCAGGGGAACAGGTACACTCATAGTTTTAAGAGGAGTCATAGGTTCCATTCCTGTAGCCAGAGTTAGAGCCGACCCAAAGCTCATGGACTGCAAGTAGGGGAGGGGGAGTTCACCAGAGAGAAATTAGAATATGTTTACCAAAAGAAGAGGAAAATGGATGTTGAGATGTCAAAAACTAGCAAATGCCCATTACAGTGCTTCCCAACCATGGTCTGACTGAAAGTTGACAGGATTTTATCATAGCAACTAAGCCAGTAGGTGTGGCTACAGGATAAAATATTATTGTTATTATTATTATTATTAGGCCGCTCCTTGCAGCTTGCGGGAAGAAAGCACATTCTTTTTTGAAGACGGGGCTGAATTGCAGCCCCTACAGCTGCCACAAGCCCTGACCTCCATCTGGCCATTCTGCTTTTGCCAATATGCACACTCACAGAAGGGAGCTGGCGTGTTGCTGTGCTCCACAGAACTGCTTTGGCTTCTTTCATGATTCCCTTGGATCAACTCTCAGTAAGTCATTCTCTTCCTTAGATGTCTTCTCTTTGAAAGATTTCCTCTGCCTGGAAGGCTTCTGCCTCAGTCACTCTAATGACTGGCTCTCTCATCTCCTTCATGTCTCTGCTCACATGTCCCCTTATCAGTGAGTTCTTCTCTGATCATCTAATAAAATAGCAACCCCCTCACAATCCTTATTCCCCTTCCTGGCTTTATGTTTTTTCCAAAGCACTTACCATGCATAATTGAAAATGTGGTTTTCTATATTTATCCTCCGTCTTCTTTGATTAGAATATAACTGATGACAGGTCAGGAAATGTTTGCTGCTGTCCCTGGGGCCTACAGTAGTGACTGCACATAGCAAATGCCATTAAATACATGTCAAATGAAAGGAAAGAAAGAGGAAGATAGGAAAAAAGGAAGGAATAAAACTGATATAACCACATGAATCATCTAAAAGTTGGTAGATACCACTAAACCTTTCTCTTTCTGATGCAGACTTCACATCTAAGAAGATCATCTAACTTCTCTATGCAAGTCAAGCATATAACCTCTCGCAAGTGAAGAAACTTGCAAAACCAGGTCACTAAAAATTGGAATTTTAAATTAAAGACAGAAAACGTATTTATTAACTACTTTCTTATATCAGATACCGTGTTACAAACTTTCGCATACATTATCTCATTACTCCTCCCTCCCCCAACAACACGTTGAAATAGGTCTTGTCATCCTTTTCTAACAGGCAAAGAGACTGAAGTCCAAAGAAGGTACTCAATGTCACATACACAACTGGAAGTATGGAATTTAAATCCAGATTTGTCTGATAGCAACACGTAAGAAACAGACTTTTGTGCTAAAACAAGAGGAGAGCGGCCAAATTCCTGAAGCACTTGATAATAAAAATGAGAATAGTATAAAAGGGTTATATCATAGAGCAGCGGCCCCTAACCTTTTTGGCACCAGGGATCGGTTTCGTGAAAACAATTTTTCCATGGACGGGGCAGGGGGATGGTTCAGGCGGTAATGCGAGCCATGGGGAGCAATGGGGAGGGGCAGATGAAGCTTCACTCGCTCGCTCAGCCACTGCTCACCTCTTGCTGTGTGGCCTGGGAGGCGGGGACCCCGGTTACATAGGACAGAGTAAGGAATCACTTTTACTATGCATGGGCTGCAACGCTCACTATCACAGTTACCCAGCCCAAGGGAGACACCATCTTCTTACAATGGGGGGTATTTTTTTTCTTTATAAAGTCTGTTATGGACTGAATGTTTGTGTTCCCCCTAAATTTATCTGTTGAAGCCCTAATCCCTCAATGTGATGGTATTAGGAGCTAGGGCCTTTGGAAGGTAATTAGTTTTAGATGAAATCATGAGGGTGGAGACCCCATGTTGGGATTAATGCCCTTATAAAAAGAGGGAGAGTCATCAGTACACTCTCTCCACCATGTGAGGCTACAGCGAGAAGGTGGCTGTCTGCAAGCCAGAAGATGAGCTCTCATCAGTAACCGAATTGGCTGGCACCTTGATCTTGGACTTCTCAACCTTCAGAACTGTGAGAAATAAATTTTCGTTGTTTAAGCCACCCAGTCTATGGTATCTTGTTATAGCAACCCTACCAGACTAAGACAAAGTCTCAGAAACATACAGCCACTAGAACTACCATATGATCCAGCAATCCCACTCCTGGGTATTTATGCAAAGAAAATGAAAACACTAATTTGAAAAGCTATATGCACCCCTATGTTCATTACAGCATTATTTACAATAGCTAAGATATGGAAACAACCTGTGTGCCCATCAATAGACAAATGGATGAAGAAGATGTGGCATACATGTGCAACGGAATATTAATGATAAAAAAAAATGAAATCTTGCCATTTGCAGCAACATGGATGGGCTTGGAGGGCATTATGCTAAGTGAAATAAGTCAGACAGAGAAAGACAATCACTGTATGATCTCACTTACATGCAGAATCTAAAAAACAAAACAAATGAACAAACATAACACAACAGAGACAGATTCTTAGATACAGAGATCAAACATGTGGTTGCCAGAGGGGTGGGAGGAGGAGAGAAATAGGTGAGGGAGATTAAGAGGTACAAATTTCCAGTTATAAAATAAATGAGTCACGGGTATGAAATGTACAGTATGGGGAATATAGTCAATAATTATGTAATATCATTGTATGGTGATGGATGAAAACTAGATTTATCATGGTGATCATTTTGAAATGTACAGAAATATCAAATCACTATGTTGTGTACCGGGAACTAACAGAGTGTTATAGGTTGATTATACTTCAAAAACAAATAGACCAAAAACTCATAGAAGAAGAGATCAGATTTGTGGTTACCAGAGGTGGGAGGGTAGGGGGAGGAGGAACTGGATGAAAGTAGTCAAAAAGTACAAACTTCCAGTTATAACATTAATAAGTAGTAGGGGTGTCATGTACAACATGATAAATAAAATGAACACTGCTGTACACTATAAATGAAAGTATAAATGAAAGACTCGTCACAAAGGAAAAAATTTTTCCTTTTCCTCATCACAAAGATAAAAAATTGTTTTTCTCTTTCTTTAATTTTGTATCTATAGGAGATGATGGAGGTTCACTAAAGTTATTGCGGTAATAATTTCATGATGTGTGTAAGTGAAATCGTCATGCTATACACCTTAAACGTACACAGTGCTGTAAAATAAAAAATGGAAGAAAAAAAAGAAACTGGCTTAAGGGAAAAAAAAGAAACATATAGCCACACAGCATCCGAAACTCTCTCTTAGGAGAGAAACCTGTTTTCACAGTAAAATGACAACTAATGAAAATAGAAGGAATGATGGAATTTGGAAATCATCAGTGGAAGCTATAACTAGTAGATGAATATTGGCTAAGGAACAGAATATTTACATAGTTCCCAAAAACCTCCTATAAATCATTTATTCATTACAAAAGAAAAATAGTATCTTTACAGTGGAGAAATCTGGCAGACACTACTTTAACCAGCAATCCAAGTCAATTTCAGTGGTATTATTAAGACAAACCAATATCATGTGCCTTCTCATATAATGCTCTAAGAAGGACCGAGTACCACTTCTGTGGAATTCCTGCCAACAAGGTATAACCTGAATGTCATCATGAGGCAAGTTAGACAAACCCAAGCTGAAGGACATTCTACCAAATAACTATCCCATATTTTTAAAAATGTCAAGTTAGAGAACATTAAAGAAAGGCTGAGGAACTGTTCCAGATTAAAGAGACATGACAACCAAATGTGACACATGACCTAAGACTGGATGCTGCCCTGGGAAAATAAAACGGCTATAAAGGACATTACTGCGGCAATTAATGGAATTTGCCTAAGGACCATGTATTAGATAACAGTGTTGTATCAATGTTAACTTCTTGTTTTGATCATACTGTTGTGGTTATATAAGAGAATATCTTTTTCTCAGCAAGTATTCTGCAGTGTTTAGGGGTCTCCTAACATATGATATCGCCAATTTACTCTCCAAATTTCAGAAAAAAAGTCATACCTACATACTATAGAAAAAGAGAGGGGGAGGGGTGGGGGAGAGAGAGAATGATAAAGCAAATGGGCTAAACTGTAAACAATTGGTAATGCTGTGTATAGGGCATATAGATGTTCCATGTATTATTCGTTCTTCTAAATTTAAAAATACAACAAAATTAAAAATTACAAAATGTGCTTTTAATCTCAAACAAAGACCCTCTCTGGATGTTAATCTGTGGGCTGGTGAAACACTTCAGGTAATTACCATAGATATTTCTTTAAAGCGTTCGAATTATTTTGCAAGTCAAAATAAGAAACTCAGAAGAGCTGCAGAAATGCATAGCACTAATTTCTATTGGAAATGTAATCTACTCTTTTTCTCTAAGTGCTCATCAGCTATTCCTGAGTACTGGTCATTTTGTCAGTAGTGGTGGTTTGCAATGAGTCCTTCTGCAAAACAGAACATTTTATGATTCCAATTTTGTTAATGGAAATAAAATGTATGCAAAGAATGAAGGCTGAAAGAAACAACCATGAATCTAGTCAAAATAATTTCAAATGACTTGGCCTTATTTTCTTAATCTTGATGTTAATTTTTTAAGCATTCATTCCATACAGGAAGCCTGAATAACAGCAGGGTTGTTTAGGGAGAAGACAGTGGATATTTTTTTCTTTTTTATAAAAATACTTAGAGGGCTTCCCTGCTGGCACAGTGGTTGAGAGTCCGCCTGCCGATGCAGGGGACGCGGGTTCGTGCCCCGGTCCGGGAAGACCCCACATGCCGTGGAGCGACGGGGCCCGTGAACCATGGCCGCTGAGCCTGCGCATCCGGAGCCTGTACTCCGCGACGGGAGAGGCCATAACAGTGAGAGGCCCACGTACCGCAAATAAATAAATAAATAAATAAAAATAAAAATAAAAATACTTAGAAATCGCATGTGGCTACCTGTCTCTTCAGTTTCTTCATTTATCAGTTTTCTAAATTACCTTTTTCCACTATTTCTCTACATTAGACTGTCCACCAGTGTTTACTGAACACCTTCTAGGTGCTATGCAAATATAAAAGAAGATCGTGACATGGGTCTCTGTGGCAGAAACTAGCTGCCTGTTCAACATCTGTATCCTTCTCGGAAACAGACTACCGTCATTGTTCAGTGCATCAGTGTACTCAGCTAAAAAATATTTCCCTTGCCTCCTTGCAGATGTGGTGCCCAATGAGATACAAACAGAAGTTGCAAGGTGAGGCTTCCAGAAAAGGTCTTTAAAATTCAACTGGAAGGCCTACTCTTTTCCCTTCATCCTTTCTTCCACCTTGCCTGGAACACAAAAATGATGGCTGGACTTCCAGAAGCCATCTTGTAAACACAAGGATAAGGCTCACACCCTGGGGATGGCAGAGGGAAGAGCTAAAAGAGGCTTGGACCATGATGCTCTCTTAGGGTCCACATTATCAGCCCTGGCCAGCTTTCTCTGGACTCCTTTGAAGTGAGAGAAAAATCAACTTCTATCTTATTGAAGCCATAGTAAAGGATCTCTGCAACCAGCAGTTGAATACAATTTTTAAATTATACAGTCCCTGATTTTAAGAGCCAGTTGAGGAGAAAAAACTAGCACACATAAAACACTTAGAGAACATATGTAGCTGGGTGGTATGTAGTTAGGAGACAGCATAGGTAGAAAGAGGGAGAGCTTTAGAATCAGTTATCCTTGCAGTTCTAACCTCAGCTTAGCATTTTAGGGTGTTTGACTCTGGGCAAATTACCTAATCTTTTTGAAACCTCGGTTTCCTCTTTTATAAAATGAGGATGACAATGATTACCTTGTGTATTTGTAATGAGGAGTAGAGATAATGGGACTGGCCCTTAATAGGTGCTCAATAAATGACGGTAGTAATTTATAAGCTATACAAACTCACAGCAGGATGAAATCTATATGGGTTAAAATGATCAAGAAAGGCATAGAGGGTTTCCCTGGTGGCGCAGTGGTTAAGAATCCGCCTGCCAGTGCAGGGCACACGGGTTTGAGACCTGGTCCGGGAAGATCCCACATGCCGTGGAGCAACTAAGCCCGTGCGCCACAACTACCGAACCTGTGCTCTAGAGCCCATGAGCCACAACTACAACTACTGACCCGCGTGCCTAGAGTCCGTGCTCCACAACAACAGAAGCCACCGCAATGAGAAGCCTGCGCACCACAACGAACAGCAGCCCCCTCTCGCCACAACGAGAAAAAGCCCGCTCACGGCAACGAAGACCCAACGCAGCCAAAAATAAATAAATAAAAAATAAGAAATGAAAAGAAAGGCTTAGCGAATAAGTTGGATTTTGTTGCCAGTGAAGGACCGAAATGTTCAGGATGGATAAAGGGGAAAGGTATTACACATGGGTACAGGAAAGGCATGGGTAAAGACACAGAGACTGGCTGAATATAACATATTTGAGAATTACAAGGAAATCAATATAACTGGTACCGTAGAGTTAAGGAAAATAGAGCAGCATAGATAGGGTGAGATCAGGGTGGCATAGATGGGGTGGGATCAGGCTGAAAGTCAAAGAGAAGATATGTGACTTGCTATGAAAGGGCACAGGAGAATCTGTAAGTTTCATACAAAAAGAATAATCAAAACAGACATAATGAAAGCTCACCACACTAAGGTGCTCAGTTATCCTGAGTGATTTTCTTTTAGAACAAGTGACAGGAAATGAGCCTAAGTGCCAAATGGAAGGCAAGCATCTAACCCAAAAAAGTGGTCATTACTTTAATGGAAACACTGCCTAATAGCAAACATTAATCTAGTTGCTAGAAAGGTGCTGTGAGGTAGCTTGAGTCCACACAAGCTTCCTTCCTGTGGTTTTTGTATAAAATGAAGACTTTTTATCAGATTTTTGGTATTTGGCAAAGGTCTTTTCCACTTTAATCTTTTCAATTTAATCCAGCCAGTCATACACAGTATGTTTCTCTCTCTAAACCATAAGACACCAGCAGACACTCGCCCATTTTGATTCTAACAGTGCCTTTTTCACTATCTCGCTTTAAAACACTCACTTAGTAATGCCATTGGTTTCCAGCAGATATTTCAGGACTTTCCCAAAGTAAAAATTAAGAGATCCGTTAAGCAATCCCTCCACTCTTTGGCTTTCACAGAGTCACCACAGTATACAATAAAGCTAATTATTGTTTTTCCTATATGTTAGGATGAAGACTGGTAAACTAAACCAGCCAACAGACCTCTTGAAGGCCTGTACCTCCCCGATAAAACCCACCCACAAGTTCCAATCTGAAATTCTTCCCTTCCTTCTCATAAGCTGAAATAGCGTATGTAATAGGAACTACAAACAAATGGTATAAAGCTTGTCTGAGTAATCACGTCTCTGAGGGGTCATGGAGAAGGCACGAACTTGGATGAGAAGACTTGACCTTGAGTCCTGACTGTACAAGTAAGAAGACTGGAGAAGTTGGGGAACTCAGATTTCCTAAACCTCAGGTGGGTCTCCTGTAACATAAGGATTATAACCCCTTCCTACTTTAAGAAGTCCTTCCTTGGGAGGATTGCATAAAATAATGTGTAAAAGTGATCTGTAAGGCTTAAAGAATTTTAAGAGTGTAATATTTTCAGTAGACACGGAGGGTGCCTACCCACTATGTTCCTGTCTTTGGGGAACATCCCCATCACACCCTTCCAAAAGGTGGACCCAAGCAGTCATATCTGAATAATAATAACAATGATAATTTAAAAACAAGAGCTACAGTTTAGAATGATGAATAACTTCTAGGGATGGACAATGGTAGTGGTTGTACAACATGTGTATGTACTTGGGAATTCCCTGGCGGTCCAGTGGTTAGGGATCCATACTTTCACTGCTGTGACCGCCGTTAGATCCCTGGTCGGGGAACTAAGATCCCACAAGCTGTGTGGTGTGGCCAGAAAAAAAAAACACAAAAAAAAGGTGTATGTACTTAATGCCACTGAACTGAACTGTACACTTTAAAATGGTTAAAATGGTAAATTTTATGTTATGTATATTTTTCCACAAAACAAATTAAAAAAAAAGAACTAACACATATTGAGGACTTAGTGCCTTTCTTATAATCATTAACAAGGATTATTTTATTTCATCCTCACAATAACCTCTTGCAGTAGGTGCCAATGTACCCCCATTTTACAGAGGAACAAACAGAGACACAGAAAAGCTAAGTAACTACCACAAGGTTACACGGCTAGTAAGTGGTAGAGCTCTGTTTGAATCTGGACAGACTCCAGAGCCCTGTCCCCACTACCAATCCCTTCCCCCTCCACCCATCAGAGGAGAGCTCAGGTCACAAAGTCTCAGGAGCTTGGCTTATCAGACTCTTACTCAGGAATCTGGTATAAGAGATACTGAAATTCTGGTCAGAGAGTGCTTGGCTCTAGACTCTTGATAAAAACCTGAGGTTTCTGGCTCCAAGGCAAGTCAAAGCCTCATGTGACCCAAAGTTATAAGGGAACAGGAAACTAAAAGCAGGCAAAGAAGAAAGGCAGTCCAAAGAAAACAAGAGCCCGGGGAGGGGAGATGGGGTGTGTTGAAGACCTTTCCAGTTCCTACGTGTGTCTTGCACTTTGTATCTTTTTTTTTTTTTTTTTGCGGTACGTAGGCCTCTCACTGTTGTGGCCTCTCCCGTTGCGGAGCACAGGCTCCGGATGTGCAGGCTCAGCGGCCATGGCTCACAGGCCCAGCCGCTCCGCGGCATGTGGGATCTTCCCGGACCGGGGCACGAACCCGTGTCCTCTGCATCGGCAGGCAGACTCTCAACCACTGCGCCACCAGGGAAGCCCCCCAGAATTCATTCTTTATGTTCCTGGAGTTTCTATCTTTGCCTGATCTTCTTATCCAACCTGACTTTATTTGTAATAGAAGCACCTCTATTTGGCCCCTTTACTCCTCTACTTTTTTAAGGAAAAAGCATTAATTAGAGGGTGTTCAGAAGTTGGAAAGTGAGAAGAAATTAATCTATACACAAAAAGGAAATGCCTGTCATGCTCATATCTTTCTCTGAGGATCCTCCTAGCCTTCAAGGATATGTTTTTAAAGAAAGTCTTAATTCAAAGAACTGCAATCTTCACTTACAAGAATCAAATAAGCTACTTGGAGGTTGCTGTATGACTCTTAATCATTACTTATTTGAATCGTAGGTGCTCTGATGAGAGGTCGTTTTAAGAGCATGCTTGTGTCAACCTTTAAGAGGTTTCTGTCTGGGCATTCTGGATCATCCTGGTATTTAAATCCTGGGTTTACCAGGTGATGAGAACGGGAGGTAGGTTTTTCCAGCCACTAGAGACAGGCACAGCCATGCACATGACGGCATCCATCAAGGCCGCCTTTTCTTCAGATGTCTCACTTTCAGAATCACAGAATCTACCAAATAAAACATTAAGGCCACCATCAACCAGCTTCCCATTTCCCTTCCCCCAAAAGGGGCACGCAAGAGCCCACGGAAACAGGCTGGACACACAGGCCCTGCTCACCTGGCAAAATGATTTCCGTCGCTGTCTTCAGCTCCAATTCCTGCACTTAGAACACGCATTATGATCTAGCTCCTAATCTGGCTGGATTCTGCTCCAGTTTAATTGACCAAGGCATCATCCCTTCCAAGCCGCCTCAGTGAAACCAGTGTAGCCCACTGGATGGAATGCTAAGTGCAGCCGTGCCTCAGAAGGAAAGAGAGCACCACCGCAGGAGGGAAGAAGGGAGGGCATGAGCAGAGACTGTACCAAATAAGAAACACATTTTTAGAACATGGTGGGCTTGGGGGAAGAGGGAAAAGAAATCAACAAAACGTCCCAGTAATTTCAAGGCAGAGCTAGCAGAGAGCATTTACAGCTATTCCAGGACACTCCAACAGAAAGCTTTTCCTGGATGCACAGACCTTCACAACACTGACCACCCTCAGGTGACCGTGCTGGTTCATACATGTGGTCACGATGTCACAGCGTGAGAAGAACACAACAGAATGCCCAAGAGGCATCTGGACAGCACATAGCAAAAAAAAAGAAAAAAAAAAAAAGGCCTAACTCCCCTCCACAGAACCCCATTAAAAACCAAAGTGTGTCTATTACAAAGTCACATTTTCCGTTTCTCTGCTTTCTAAAGTCAGCAATGCTGGAGGGTAGGAATGGGTGCAAAAGGGGAGTGTGAGGCTCATAGATGTCCCTTCAGTGAGCAGAAGGAAGGACTGGCTGGACACCTCCCACCCATTTCGGACACACACACACATGACCAGATTCACGCTGTGGTTCCTAGGTCACTTCCAGTCTTATGCTATATTGAAATAATGTCTTCCTGAAACCACACAGAGACCACACGCCCACAGATCTCCCCCCCAACTGTGAACTATTCCCGCAGCATGGCCAGGATGAGATTCTTCCAGCAACAGGATGCCAAACCCTTCCACAGGAAAATAATTCACTTGCCACTATTTTTATTTGCATCATCCCCCAGATAGGATTAGTTCCTTCTCTGAAGAATTCCTACTTGGAAGAAGTCACTGTGACCTGTCAGAGTGCAGGGAGCTATCATGTTGCTGTCAAACTTCCAGGACAGGAGGTATCAAAGGTATCAACCTGGCTGCTATTCTGTTCAAAGTTCTGTGAGCGGGTGGGATGGCCTGGGGTTCTCCTGAAGTACCAGAAAGCGTAGTTGTACTGCAAGGGATGCTCTCAGATCCAGGACAACAGCCTTCCTCTTGCTGCTGCTCTGACGCCTGTCCCATTTCTACGCTTCCTTCTCACCATCTTTCTATGTGATGTTTTCTTCATTGTGATCATGGTCCCCACTGTCATCATTTTTCAAGGCCTTGGACTTGTTCACTTTCTTGCTGCTGTCGCCACTGCCTCACAGAGTGAATCTATCACTTTTACATGATGATACTCAGGGCCATGTCATGGGTGTGTGAACTGTGCAGCAGGGCCCTGTGCTCCTTTAATGCTCTGTTGTCATCATCTTGAAATTCTTTTTTTGTTTTTTGTTTTGCGGTACGCGGGCCTCTCACCATTGTGGCCTCTCCCGTTGCGGAGCACAGGCTCCGGACGTGCAGGCTCAGCGGCCATGGCTCACAGGCCTAGCCGCTCCGCGGCATGTGGGATCTTCCTGGACCAGGGCACGAACCTGTGTCCCCTGCATCGGCAGGCGGACTCTCAACCACTGCGTCACCAGGGAAGTCCCTTGAAATTCTTAATAATTTTTTGAATGAGGGAACCCACTCTTTCATTTTGTACTGGATCCCACAAATCATGTAACCAGTGCTGAAAATATTTCAAAGAGCTTCATGTCAAACCTCCCCATTCATTTGGCCATTCTTTTTACAGAACCTGATTTAGGGTCTTTTAACCATCCTGGTTGTTCTTCTCGAATTTCTGTTCCCAGAACTCACCACAGACTCTACACATGAGCTAGTCAGTGAGGAGTACAGTGATACCTCAAAGACTGCTGTTATAAACATGACTGTATGTATATTTGTAGCAATAGAAAGCAGTTAGTGTTTACCATGTGACTGGCATTATGTTAAGGACATTACATGTGTTATCTTATGTAATCCTCACATCAACCCTGCTAATTAAGAGACAGATTTGTCCCCAGTTTGCAGATAAGACGACTATGGCTTAGAGAGGTTACATAACTTGCTGAAGACCATACAGTTACAGGTGGCAAAGAACTCACACCCAGGTCTGACAGACTCTTTTACAGTAGATGTACTAGGGCTTCTCCCGAGTTATCAGAGACACTCACTACCTAGGTGGCTAGAGGTGGCACACATTGAGCTAGTAACCAATTCCGATTGTACTGTCAACTAATTTTGATCTCTGGTGATTCAGCCGGGAAGGTCTCTTTGGATGTTAACTGAGCTATTCCCACATGGCCATTTCCTTTTCCAGGTTCATGCCCTCTGTTAGGTTCTTTCCACTACGATTAGCCTCTGTATTAGTTTCCAACTGCTGCTGTAACACATTATCACAAATTTAGTGGGCTTAAAACAATATAAATGTATTATCCTGTAGTTCCGGAGGTCAGAAGTCGGAAATGGGCCTCACAGGGCTAAGGTGAAGGTGTCGGCAGAGATGTGTTTCTTCCGGAGGCTCTAGGGGAGAATCTGTTCCTTGCGCCCGTCCATCTTCTAGAGGCTGCCTGTGTTCCTTGGCTTGTGGCCATGTCACTCCAATCTCTGCTTCTGTCATCATGTCCTCTGCTCTGACCATGACCCTTCTGCCTCCCTCTTATAAGAACCCTGTGATTGGGCTTCCCTGGTCACGCAGTGGTTGAGAGTCCGCCTGCCGATGCAGGGGACATGGGTTCGTGCCCCGGTCCGGGAAGATCCCACATGCCGCGGAGCGGCTGGGCCCGTGAGCCATGGCTGCTGAGCCTGCGCGTCCAGAGCCTGTGCTCCGCAATGGGAGAGGCCACAGCAGTGAGAGCCCTGCGTACGAAAAAAAAAAAAAAAGAACGCTGTGATTACATTGAGCACTTGGATAATCCACAATAATCTCCCGATGTTCAGGGCAGCAGGTTAGTAACCTTAATCCCACCTGCAATTTGTAATTCTCCCTTGCCACGTAACATAACATATTCACAGGTGCAGGGGATGAAGACGTGGACATCTTTGGGCGTCCGTTATCCTGTCCACTGCAGCCTCCCGACACACCACACACACCAGCTCCTCGTGTGACCTGGATTCCAGGGCCTCCCCCTTCCTATGGATCCTGCTCACCTTCCTACGGACGCACTCTGGTTCTTCTATGTTCAGTCAATAAACATTTATAGAGCACCTATTACATGCTAGGCATTTTGCTAGGGGCAGGAGAGACCAAGAAAAAAAGACATTGTCCCTGCCCAGAAGGTGCTCACGTTTTAGTGCAGCTGACAGAAAAATCATAAAAGACAAGAAAATATGGCAATTACTGGGATAAAAGGGAGCATAGGTGGTGAAGGGGCCCTCAGGACTTGGGGTCTAGGGTGGGAAGGGATATGCAAAGACATACCTTACTGCTCCTATTCCTATCAAGATCCACAAAATCAAAACGGTAGGATTCATCATGAAAAATGAAGATCTGTCATCTGGTCTCAGGCATCGCTACAGTGTCAATGCCCAGTGATTCCAGGCAGGGCTGGGCTGTTCAGAAGCCAAGAAGCAAAGGGGCACACAGATCTCCTTCTGTGCTCTGAAGGCCTTGCTTCAGCCTGGGGTCAGCAGCAGCCAGCAGGAATTACTCATTACCAAGGTGAGGAGGACCCCTGCCAAGTGGAATAAGCTATTTACAGTCTTCAAGTGGGATGGGCTCAACCCAGGGCGGGTGATACTCTCATTTCCCCAGGCTCAGCCTGATCTAAGAAATGGGTTATTTTGAACGTTGAAAAGGGAAAAAAATTGTTAGATTAAATATACAAAGATGTAGTTTAGTTCCTCTCTGCATCTCAAACGTGGAGTCTGAGGAAGGAGCCCGAACTCCTAAGCTTTCAATGATCTATGTTTGTTTTTAGATACTGTATCACAGCCCAGGACCCCGGATGTGCCTGGACTGACCTTTGTTCCTACCTGCTGGCCACTTTGTAACTGTTATCAGAAGAAATCCGCAAGCTATCATGGGAGTCGGTAGGTTCCTGCCCACTGACATTTCAAAGGAACCAGCTGGCTTTGTTTCCAGCTCTATACTGAACTCTGCTGTCTCCTTTCAGAAACACAAGCAGATGTGTGTGTGAGTGTGTGTGTCTGTGTATGTGTGTGTTTTCATTTTCCTGTTTAACCTGAATAGCTATGACAAACCAGGGTCACTTATTTTTAAAAATCTCTGTCTCTCTGTCTCTCTGTTTCTCTCTCTCTCTCTCACACACACACACACACACACACACACGGAAATTTCCTTCCTAGTGGAACATAACCAAAATGCTACTTAGATGACACTGAATTCATGTTAAATCAGACGACTTTGTGAAATCACTAGTATTTGTAGAGGGCTTTATAGTTGGCCAAAGGTGTTCTTGGCCGTTGAATTCTGCTCCTTATAAATCTTGTGAAACGCTGTCCTGGTTGGGGGTCCATTAAGCCTTAAGGACCTTTCACATGCAGAGACCCTTCTGAGCACATGGACTGAATGGGGACTTCGTGTGTTTTACTCTGAATGAAATATATCTGCCCTTCATCTACAAAGGACTAAAGCCAGGGATCAGCTGTACTCTCTGGGGAGTCCCATACCTGATATGTGGCCATCAGCCTCAGACTGAATACCTCCTGCAAAGGGGGCATCACCTCCCAAGGCATCTTTGCTTGGTTCTGACAGGTGGCCAGACAGAGACGTTAATAGATTCCCCTAGCACATCGACAAGAGGGCCTCGAGAGGACACCTTCAAGGGGTTTGGTGTGGGCCATTACAGGTTCTCTATATTGGAATCAGCCAACCAACCCTTTCAGATCTTTTCTCCTGGATAATAGGAATGACAGGGGGTCACACATAAACAATGCACGAGGCCTGCTGTTTATCCCAATACCTGAAGTACTGAGCTACCCTGTGGCTAAAGAAGACGTTGTCCTGCATCTTTACAATAAACTTCGTTAGTGAGGGGAATATGGGTGCTTCTCCTCCTTGAAACTTTAAAAAGTCAAATATAAAGTTCTAATTATTATGCTCATTCTAAAAGTGAGGACACCAAGGCTCAAAAAGATCAAGCTATCAACAAGGGCTCCTGGCTAGGAAGTAGCACATCTAGCTTCTGTAACTTCTGCTACAGATGTTAGTGAATTAAAAACACACGCACTCACACCCCCATCAAAAATCTAAGTGAGGCACTTCCCTGGTGGCCCAGTGGTTAAGAATCCATCTTCCAATGCAGGGGACACGGGTTTGATCCCTGGTGGGGGAACTAAGATCCTACATGCCGCAGGGCAACTAAGCCCGCACACCACAACTACTGAGCACGCAAGCCACAACTAGAGAGCCCACATACCGCAAATACAGAGACTGCAGAGCCCACGCACTCTGGAGCCCGGACGCCACAACGAAAGATCCTGCGTGCTGCAACTAAGACCCGACGCAGCCAAAAATAAAATAAAATATATATATATATATTTTAAGTCTAAGTGAAAATTTAAAAAAATTAATTAAACCTAAACTTAAAAATTTTTTCATTTAATGTATGGACTTTAGATAATAAACCAAAACAAAAATCTATATCATGACTTGGATGAACCTCCAGGGAATTATGCTGAGTAGAAAAAAGCCATTTCCAAAAGGTTACATACAATCTGATTCTAATCACAGAACGTATATGAAATGACAACATTTTAGAAGGGAGGCTAGATTAGAGACAGGACAGGGTGGGGGTCAGCAGACTTCAACTCTGAGCGGGGCGGTGTGGAGACTGCAGCCTCTGCCCATTGGCCAAGCGCAGAGTGAGCTTTAAGTCAGATGATCTTGCCTGAGCCAATCCACAGGAAAGCCTTGGCTTCCAGGGCAATTTCTCAGTTTACTGTCCACCCTAGAGAAACCAAGTAGAGTTTTAAGATTTTCAAATGGTTAGCGTGACATTAAGATTAGTACACAGGTACTTGCCTGGGGAAAAAGAACATGTATGGCAGCTTAGAGCTGCAGACTCAACTGGACTTCCCAAGTGATGGTGAAGACTGATGACAACCTGTAAACCATCGCATCTGTTCTGTACAAAGTCAGGGTGACCAGATGGCATGGGATGTGAAGCCTGAAAAAGAGCAGTCCCTACTTGGTCTAGTGAAGTTCGTTCTGAACCGGTGACTGTTCTTAGTTAATGGGCCAGTGGCAAGGGCAGAGATATACAAGAAGTTTGGGGCACAGTGTGAGAGAGGAGTAAAGGGAGAAGGGGCAGGAGTGCAAGGGCAGGATTCACAGCTTGAATGAACTGTGTCCGGGCTCTGCCCTAGAGACTGTGAGGCTCTGAGCCAGTCTCTGAGTCTCTCGGAGTTTCTGATTCCCTATTTGCAGAACAGGGCAATGAACCCCTGCCTGGCCTCTGTTACCAGGTTGGTGGGAGGAACAAATGGAATAATATAAGTAAAAGGCATTTTGTGAACACTTACATTTCATGCAAATGCAAAGATTAGTAATGTGATTTGTCAAGAGTCTTACTGGTGGTCTCTAGATTTCTGGACCTGTGATTTGGCAAGTAAGTTAATTCAGTCTGAAGGCTGGAGGGTCCATGGCCCTCAAGTGAGCATCACTAATGATCAGGTCTTGACAGCAGCCATTGCACTCACCATGGATTTATGTATAGGGTCCTACAACCGGAGAAGGAAGCATGATGGGCCACATCTGAGCTGAGCTCTAGTAACTTCAGCTGGCTCCTTACTTGGCTTCTAAGGCTGATCCTTGGCTCAAAGATATGCATATAGGAAGCCTTTACCAATGAGTGAATGCTCATCTAATTTCGTGAGGGTTTTCTCTTGTTTCCACTTAGGTAATATAGTAAGTCAGTAAGTCCGGTAATGCTGCACAGGAGAGGGGAGACAGTCATGGTCAGAGACCCTCTGGGAGGGAGGCAGTTAGGGTTGAGTTAAAAATCTTCTCTGAGAAATGGCATAGTATGGCAGAAAGCATGTAGGCTCTGGGCTCAGGGAGCTCTGTGAGTGACAGCGTTATCCTCTCTGAGCCACGGTTTCCTTCCCTGTCAAATGGTTAATGACAACAGTGCTCTCCTCATAGAATTGTCCTGAGGACTAAATGAGATAAACAGATATGGAACAGCAGGCAGAGAGTAGAAACACAATAACGTGGATCCTTTCCTCCTTCAGAGGACAGGAAGAAGATATCATAACTCCTTTAAAATACCTTCCTGTGCATGTTTTTCAGAGAGAATGAAACTTGGAGCCTTGAATTGCTAAGCCTGTCCTCTTTGTAGTCAGACAGATTCCTATCCATGCTCTACTAATTACAAGATACGTGATCTTAAGCATGTTAGTTAATCTCTCCTAATCTGTCTCCTCAAGTGTAACAGAGTTTCATCATACCTATGAATGCGGTTGCTTTGAAAGTTAAATAGGAAGTATATGTAAGGTGGCTAGGACAGTGTCTTACGCACAGTCCAAATGCAATAAATAGTTGTTCTTATCATAATTGTCTTGGGTGTGGCAGGAGTGCCCAAAGAAATGGAGGACAGAGTGTCTACAGACATCACCATTACTTTTCATAATCATCAGTAATCCTTAGTTCCATCTGTGCAATACTTTCTTCCCCCTTGCGTTCGACAATAGTTCACACTCAAGGATTTCGTGGGTGTGAAGGAGTCAACAGGGTGGTGCAGCTGCCAAAACACAATGGATGTCACCCCGACAGCACACCTGGAGCCCTGGAGGACACAAACTGTACGTGAACAAGCTGGAGAGCGTGCCAACAGGAGGCAGCAGGATGGGGAAGTGGCTGGAAAGATGCCAGGCAGAAGGTCTGAGGGACTGGGACAAGAGCAACCCAAGGAGGAGTACAGACAGACCAATATCTGAAGGGCTGACCGGGAAAGGATGATTTCATTTATTCTGTCATTCCCTGGACAGCAGAACGCAGACCAATGGGGAGAAGTTACCTGAAGATACATTTCAGCTCAGTAGGAAGAATTTTCTGACAATGCAGACATCCAATAACAATGCTTCTGTACATCAGTGGAACGGGCTGTCCTGTGAAGGAGGACCTGAGTCCACAATCTGGCATCTGGGGGGAGAGGTGGGGAGGCTGGCCTAGACAGCTCTCAGGCCCTTCGCAGCTCTGAAATTCTATCTCATGAGAAGCCCACGACTGCTTCAACAGAAGCTGTCTTGTGTTAGCGAGTCATTCATACAAAGCTTGTCCTCCACTCTGTTATAAAACCTGGGGGCACCACAACAGGATAGAAGAAAAAGATATCTTATTTACCTTAATACTTGCTATCGTTACTACCGCAGATGAGAGGCCCAATATACGTATTTAACAAATACATACTGCTTATCTGCTCTAAGGAGGGTATCTAAAGTGTCAAAGCATCCTCTTCTTTTGTGTGTTAAGATTTTCATTCCAGTAATGTAGCAGAGAAAGGAAGCTATTATCACTCACATTTCAAAACTGATCTTGAAGTAAAAAGGAGTAACTGCTTCCCATTTAAGCACATTATTTAATACCACAAACCTCAGTTTGTGATGACAGTGATATTTACCTATAGAGACAGTTCATTCATTCACTCAACAAATATTTGAGCACCTATTATGTACCAGACCGGGTTTTACTTGCTGGGGACTTCTATCATTGAGCTAAAAAGACACACAGCCCTCATGGAGCTTACATTCTAGTGGGGGAGAGGGAGTAATAGATACAGTTAAGTAAATTGAAGTATGCTAGTGTGAACAGACCATGTAAAAGTGCTGTAAGAAAATAAAGCAGAAAGACTTCCCTGGCAGTCCCGTGGTTAGGACTCTGTGCTTCCAATGCAGGGTTTGATCCCTGGTCAGGGAATTAAGATCCCACAAGCAGCGAGGCACAGGGGAAGAAAAAAAACGTTATTAGAAAAAAAAATTGTTAATCAACTATTCTCCAATATAAAATAAAAATTTTTTTTAAATAAAAATTTTGGGGCTTCCCTAGTGGCACAGTGGTTGAGAGTCCGCCTGCCGATGCAGGGAACATGGGTTCGTGCCCCGGTCCGGGAAGATCCCACATGCCGCGGAGCAGCTGGGCCCGTGAGCCACGGCCGCTGAGCCCACACGTCCGGAGCCTGTGCTCCACAATGGGAGAGGCCACAACAGTGAGAGGCCCGTGTACGGCAAAAAAAAAAAAAAAAAAGAAAAAGAAAGCAGAAATAGGGATAAGGAGGAGGTGGTGTGGAAAGATTAAGTAACAGAATGCAGGTAAAAACTACTGCATGGACAGGTTATGCAGAACGTCTTCAATCAATGCTAGCTATTATTACCATGGGCACTTCTGAGTTTGCAGGACCTACAATTATATATGCATCATTCCACTCCTGAATTATTCAATAGGTGGTATGTATTCAAAATCAAAACCACAAGGAAGCGGGCCCTGATACTGTTTTCAGGTAGAAGGAATCAATGAAAATGTCATGACTTTGGAGTTCTGGCATTGTCTCACTTGTGCAAGGATGTTGATATGAATCTGCAGGAAATATAGAAATGCAGAAGCTGAGGACTGAACCAAATTACATCAGGTAAGTGACCTAATTTTTCTAAGCCTTAGTTCCCCTGTGCCCCCATTTGACCAGGGCTGTTGGGACACTTAGTATGTAAACACTAAGTAAATACGTACGTAAAATATAATACAGATGTAAAACACTGGGCACACAGCACGTACTGTTAGCTTACATTATTATCATTGTCCAAACAAGGTCATCTGAATTTTCAGAGATTTTCAGTGTGTTCAGAATGAAAAAACAAGGCAGTATTCCTCAGGAGGGAACATTCCACAATCATGTGTTGCTAGGAGTTGGACGAAGGTCACTTGTTATGAGAACAAACCAGGAAAAAAAACATAAGGAAGCATTCAACTGATTAAATGCTCAGTCCAGTGCTCAGCCTTGCTAACTCCTTGGCTGCAGTCTTCAGAATTCCAGAAGATGCAAAGACACAATGATTCACTCAAAACAGTTCTTCGTACAAATCTTAGGATTCAGCCAAAAAGCACTCCCGCAGGATTTATGAAGTGTGCTTCCCTCTACAGAGCCTGCATGTCAAGGACATCCACAGGCTCCCTTTAATGGAGCCTTATTTTTCCAAAGACCTCTGTAGCATCATCCCTCTGCTCTTACCACTCTGACTGAGAGTCTTGGGAAATGAGAATTTAATTTGTTCTGTGTTGAAATTTTTCTCATGGGGCAACTTTACAAAGAAGGAGCTCTTTCTGCTTTCCCAGAGAGGGAAAGCATCCCCATCAGTCCCACTTCCTCGAGTTCTGAAGTAAATGAAAGCTTTGGAATATTTATTGGCGTTAGTGCCTTTTCCACTAGTCATTCCCAAGACAAGGGCAGCTGTCCCTCATTGGCTCTAGATAACACAGTAACCCCTTCTCTGCTGCTAGGGGGCTTGCATCCAGCAATCTGCCTCTTCCAGGGGTATCTATGACAACCTGGCACTTCAAAAGGACTACAGAGGCCTCAAGGGACAAAGGTGTTGGCCTTGCTGGGTCGAAGTCAGTGCTTCTCAAACTATCTGTGGAGAAGAACCAGTTTGTTCTTATTCCTAGTCCATCATGGACCGATATTTTTATAAACTACAATGAAAATGAATTGCTAGAAAAGTGTTTATTAAAGACATAAAATGCAAGCCAATGTTTTTATTACTAGAGTCAACAGACATAAAATTACTGTGTCAAATTGCTATAAAAACTTTAAATGTTTACTCACAGCTTCTGTATCTGTTCTAGCCACAGCTTACAGCACTAACTCACTGTTCAGCCATTAACATTTACTTGAAATAAAACACAAAGCCAAACAACCCCCTTTTCCTATGAAATAAGATGATGTGTTTAGTGCAGCGGCTGGCACATAGTAATTACTCACTGAATATTAGCTGTTACTATTGCTATTCTCTCTGGGCTGGTGAGAAGAAGGGGAAACATTAACTAAGAGACTGAGATGCAGGTCTGAGTTCCTACTCTTCCTACCAACCGTGGACGAGTGTCTTCACTGTTCTGGGCTTTAGTTTCCAAAATCTGCAATACATAATGAGATGATCTAGAATCTAACATCTAGATCAATAACTTATAAACTGAACTGAAACCCGAAGTGAAAAATAAAAAAACATTTGTGTCCCAGTACACACTCACATACACTCAAGGGGGCAACTGCAAAGTTTCATGAAGTAATATTACCTTACCACATGCTATGCACTCTGATATTTTCTATCTTGTCTTATTTTTTTAAGTGCTGGTCAAGACATATTTAATCGATTTCAAACCCACAGTGTGAAAAATGCTGGAGCAAATGAGCTCTTGGGTTCCCATTCTCTATAGTGTACCGATGGGGCTAACGACTAGGAAGTAGGTCCCTGTCAGTCATCCACAATTTGATGTCTAGTAAGGACTGACATTGTTTTGCTTTTAATTTTTATTGGAGTATAGTTGATTTACAATGTTGTGTTAGTTTCAGGGGTACAGCAAAGTGAATCAGTTACCAGTGAATCTTTTGTTTTTTTAAGGTTCTTTTCCCGTATAGGTCATTACAGAGTATTGAGTAGAGTTCCCTGTGCTATATACAGCAGGTTCTTAGGACTGACGTTGTTAAGGCCAGGTTCATCTACAAGTTTGTTTTTTAAGCCTCCTGGTTCTGCATTGAGATATTCTTAATGAGTCTATTAGTGACAAAGAAGAACGGTCAAGGTTGTGGAATTCAAACCACTTGATGATTACCTACAGGTAACCCTGAATAACTCCCATCTAGCCTCATGCACGGTGCCTTCAGGCAAATGTGCCAGGAGTTGGGTTACGGGGAAATGTCCTTACTGGTTTCTACTTTCTCACTAAATTGCCTTCTGCTTTCTGGATAAGGGAGAGGGGACAGTCGTGGGAGGTAACAGGCTGCTGCAAGTGTTAGGATTGAATTGGCATTTCAACTCCTTTACACGTTAGAAGCAGCGGGTGAGGGGACTTAACTAGGGGAAGATACACGGACATGCAAACTTTTACCTGAAGGGATATATTTTTTAAATTAATTTATTTATTTTAATTTATTTTTGGCTGCATTGGGTCTTTGTTACTGTGCGCGCGCTTTCTCTAGTTGTGGCGAGTCGGGGCTACTCTTGGGGGCGGTGAGCAGGCTTCTCATTGCAGTGGCTTCTCTTGTTGCAGAGCACGGGCTCTAGGCATGCGGGCTTCAGTAGTTGTGGCACGTGAGCTCAGCAGTGGTGGCTCGTGGACTCTAGAGTGCAGGCTCAGTAGTTGTGGCGCACGGGCTTAGCTGCTCCACGGCATGCGGGATCTCCCCAGACCAGGGCTCGAACCTGTGTCCCCTGCATTAGCAGGCGGATTCTTAACCACTGTGCCACCAAGGAAGCCCCTGAAGGGATATTTTATAGTCCTTTCATCCTTTTAACGAATAATTTTAACTGTTTTGACTTTCAACTCAGTGAAGAGTAAAACATGAAACTATTTTATGTCCGGTAGCTTCTTTTGTGCTCCCCTTTCCTCTTGAGTAGTAAGGGCCTCAAATTGACCTCTAACCCAGTCGAGTTGCCAAGCGTTTCACTTTGATGAGGATCTTAATCCCATCTTCATTACAAAGCTCTGTACTTCTCTCCAGCTGAGGCCAGGCCCGAGGCTCCAGGGGCTGGGGTGGAGGAGTGATGTGGTCTCTCCCTCACGCCCGCCTCTCCTCTTCTCCCAGAGCTTACTACTTTCTTGGCTGGTTCCTTTCATGACCACCGACAGTGAGTCTGAGAGCTGGTTCTGCTGAAATGACATCTTTCAAAAAAACCTCTGCATCAAACGGGGCTCCCCTCTTCATCAGTTCCACAGAGGGTTCCCACGTGAGCCATCCCACCTTGGTGGGGGTGAGTTTTCTGACTGGCCAGAGGCTTGTCTTTTGGGATACCATCCATACCCTGGCTCACTCCTGGGATCCACTCATGGGTTGTGGCAGCTGCTCTCCCGCGAGGCATTAGCCAGAAGGCTTAAGCCCCAAGCCACCTTCTATAGATTCCCTTCCATTGACCATAGTGTCCAAGAAACCCACATCCTTGTCCCACCCAACTTAGCATCTCTCCTTTCCTCCCTCTCCCCATTGCTTCTCTTAGCTTTGCAGAGTCTGGTCGTGGGGAGCTCCTACTGGGAGAGCTAGCGGCTCACCAAGTTCCAGACAAAAGATGAGCTCCAAGTTGAACGCTGCTCTCTGAGGAAGGTTCTCTCCCGCTCCCAGCCCTCTTTTACGGGGATGGGTGTGAGCGATAAGGGTCATCTGAGAGTTGGTTCTGCTGAATGGCACATTTTGAAGAAGCTTTGCAGGAAAATGCTGGCCACAGAGCTGAAGTTCTCTGATCAAAGAAGAGTGGGGATTTTAAACACCTTTTTAGCTGTAGACTCTTCTCACCCATTCTTAGAAAACAGGAAAGACTCCACTCAGCATCTCATACCACGTTAGATTTCTACTGTGAGCCACATGGCAGATTCTGTGCCAGGCACTGTGAACATAGCAATGGATAGAGCCATGGTTCCTGCCCTCAAGGAACTCACAATCTAATGAGACATTAAACACACACACACCCCAAACACGTACGTTTACGTAGTTCAGTTGTGATAAGTACATTGAAAGAAAAGCACAGAGTGCCATGGGACTGGACACAGTTGAGACGGTCAGGAAAGGGTTCTCTGAGGAATTAATATTTAATATTTAATCAGAGACGGATAAGAAAAGTGAAGGATAAGAGAAGTGAATGGTAAGGATGCCTCAGGCAGAAGGAAATGCACCAGAGGGGGAAAGAAGCTTGACTCCCTGGACAAAGGATGGGCTGGTCAACTGGGTACGAGACATGGGACCAGAGAGGTGGGTGGGAACCAATTTAAACATAAGGAACTCCAGTTGAGAATGTTCCAGGCACACACTCTCATACCTGGCATTCCCTTCCAATGGGAATCTTTACAATCATGGAGCATGTTAAGGACAGTAGTCTTAATCCCAAGAGGATCAAAGAAGCCATCAGAGGGTTTTAAAACAAAATTGTGCCATGATCAGATTTTCATTTTAAAAAGGCAATTATAGGGAATTCCCTGGCGATCCAGTGGTTAGGACTCCGCACTTTCACTGCTGAGGACCAGGTTCAATCCCTGGTCAGGGAACTAAGATCCCACAAGCCACTTGGTGTGGCCAAAAAAACAAAAAATAAAAAGGCAATTATAGTGTACAGCTAAGGAGGCAGAAAGCAGCCATGGTAGATGGGGGAAGGTGCCGTGTAAGTTTCAAAGCACTGTGACATATGCTGGGTCTAATTCCTCTTCAAAGCCTCATCTACTAATCTACATTCAAAAGCAAAGCAGAATTAATTTACATTAACTTCTCATACTTTTTCTGTTCTAGACTTATCCCCTTCCTCTACCACTTACTAGCTGCGTCTTGAAGACTCTGTGGGCTTCCTCAGGTTCTTCAGTTATGAAGTGTGGCGAACGCTTCGTCAAAGATTTGAATTAGGATGAAACAAGAGTCTTGGTACACGTGTGTACTCAACAAATACTAACTCATTTCAAGCAAATAATCCTGACAACTTAAAAAAAAGGAGTGGGGGGGGGGGAAGGAAGTCCTCTTCTAGCCACTAGACCCAATTATGTACACAAAATTCTACATATATAAACTATGCAAGATTGCCCAAAATCCATTTACTGAAGTGTGGCAAATTTTATGGTATTAGAATAGTATTAGAATAATTTTACAGAAATCAGTGAATGATAATAAAACCGGGAAGATTTATGTCTAGGCATAATTCTACACATTATGCTGGTAGACATTTTAATTAGAAGCCTGTGCTGCCCTCCCCATAAAAAAGGGTGTCTAGATTCTCAATGACATAGCTTCCCAGAATTCTAGTCTATCAATATAACTTTTGAGAATGTCTGCCTTCCCAGAGGATCTAAAGCTCTATACTAAAATTATAGTACCTGGAAAGGGGTCAGCAATGTACCCCTGCATCACAATCTGATGCCAATGACAGACACTGAGAGTTGGCCACAGGGAGACATGGAAAGGTGGTTATAGCACTCCTTTCTGTGGAACCCAGATGTGGTCTCAAAAGTCTTCTCTGCAAATTGCTCTAGGCAGCTACGCCCACCGACCCTAAGATATCCCTGGTCCAAAGATACTCATTTTCAAAGTGAAAAAAAAAAAAAATCAAGCAATTGCAGTCTGAATAATATGTCTGGAATTTCATTTACAAAGACAGTGGCAAAAAAATGAAAATGCATTTCCCACTACATTGGAACTGTCCTCTCTGTCTTCCCACTTTTTAACAGAACTATCCATCTCCTCATAATCTCATGAAAAATAAAAGTACAGTAATAGTCCAAATGCATAAAGCAAGACATAATCAACTTACTTTACTCCATGTCAATTATGTGAATTGTTTCAACATCTATTACATTAGGGGCACATATTACAACACAAAACCCTTTCAACCAATATAAGGAACTCCAGCTGAGAATATTCCAGGCACACCCTCTGGTACCTGGCATTCCCTTCCAATGGGAATCTTCATAATCATGGTTTGGATAGAGAAGGAAAAAACAAAATGGTTTTTTGGTGCCTCCCTTACTCTTGTTCATGCTTAATGAAGAACTTGTGTAATAAAAGATTCTTAACAGGTAATGGTGAAAATGAACTGTTTGGTGAGGATAAATTGTGAATATGAATGTACAGTTTTAAGGAAGCAATTTTTAGGGGAAAAAATCCTCTACATGAAGCACAGAAACATAAGAATCTTCTTGTCTCAAAAAGCAATTGATTTGGAAGAAACAAGTCAGTTTAATAACGGTACAGACAAATTCGTGGCATATTTATAGTTGGTTGGTTATTCAGGGAAGCTCAGAACATACAAGGCATAGCAAAATATTTGAAATTGGCACAGCAGGGATCAGAGCTCACTTTCTGCTCCAACTCTGTGTGATATGATCAAGGTAGAACACTGCATGGGATCTGGTGGGGGCCATTCCTACCACCAAAATCTGATTTCCAGAGCATGAGTCCAAGTGAGAGCTTTGTGATAAAGTAGATACAATCCACAAATGATGCCTTTTACTCAGGGCTAATAAAACATGCGATCCCTTAGAGAAGGTTATTGCTGTCTATTTCTTGTCTCTATGCTTTTACTTCTCTTATTTTCAAATTTAAACATATAATAACAAATAGAAAAAAAAATCTTTCATGATGAAGAGCAAGCTACTCAGGGCTAATAAAACATGCGATCCCTTAGAGAAGGTTATTGCTGTCTATTTCTAGTCTCTATGCTTCTACTTATTTTCAAATTTACACATATAATAATAGAAAAAAAACCTTTTGTGATGAAGAGCAAGCTATAGAATACTCCTTTTAATGAGGCTGGGAATAGTTGAGTGACAAGTCCAGTTAGGATGTTTATTAAATATTTTAAAATATTAAAAGTTATTTTAAAATCTTTTCAGACATTGTATTTCTACATTTTGAGAAAAAGAAATAATATGCCACTTGAATGTTGCTTTGGTCATCAAAATGGTCATATATACATATACATACACACACACACACACACACACACACACACATATTACGCATACGATACACACACACACAAAATTTCACCTTTACCACTACTCCAAAGAGGCAGGCAAATGAGGCAACTAGAGCATGGAAAGGACCACTGAGTTGCCCAATTTCACCAGAAAAGGCATAAAGCCGGCACGAGATGCCCCATCATCTGCCTTCCTGTTGAGGCCTTTTCTTCACTCTACTTTTAGTACTTTCATTGTTATTATACTTAGTTTTCTTTATATTTTACAAAATTTTAAAGCTATGCTATGTGAGAAACCCTGGACATATGTCTAACAGTCTACCGATTAGAGAACTTTAAATGCATAAAGACATGGGAATTACATTTTAATTGCTTATTTGAAACAGCAATTATCTTCACACTGAAGACTGTCTAAAGAAGAGAGCAATCAATTCAATCCTGCAACAGTGCTATTACCTTGCCCTTTTTTTTTTTGGTTTTGGTGGTGGTAAAATAGACATAAAATTTACCATTTTAGCCATTTTTAAGCGTACGGTTCTGTAGTATTAAGTACATTCACATTGTGCAACCATCATCATCCTACTCCAGAAATGTTTCATCTTCCCAGTAACTCTGTTAAACGTGAATTTCCCATTTCCCCCTTCCTGCAGTGCTGGGCAACCACCATTCCTCTGGCTCTATGACTCTGACTGCTGTAGGAATCTCATATAAGACGACTCATACACTGTTTTGTGCCTGGCTCGTTTCACTTAGCTATCGTCAAGGTTCATCCGTGTCGTAACACGTGTCAGAATTTTCTCCCTTAATAATGCTGAGTAATATTCTGTGGTACGTATAAACACTTTATCCACATTCATCGATGGACACCTGGGTTGCTTCTACCTTTTGGCTATCGTGAATGATGCTGCTGTGAACATGGGTGCAAAAATATCTGACTCCATTCACTTGGGTATATAACCAGAAGTGGAAATGCTGGATCACGTGATATTCCTGAGTTTCATTCCAGTCCTCCCATTCTCACATACCTAAACTGAAGAATACAATGAATACACCAACCAAACACACATCGTGTGTATGTGTGTTTTAAACAAAGCAGTTGAAAAACCCCATCATATTTTGCTTGCATCACGTCTCACTTAACCCACTGGAAACCCCTTACATCTACGAACTGCCCCAAAGCGCCAAGGACCTCCAGGCCTAGGCAGGCCCTCTGGAGCTCACGCCCCAGACTGAGCCCAGGATTTCCTGTTGACAGGAAATGGGACCTCTAAATTTTGTTACGGAAAGAAACATGACATGTCTCTATCCACTCTTAAACACAAAGACGTAATTTTATTCGCACGATAATATGAATACTGTTCAACACGCAGGGCTTTTTTCTCCCTGTTTAAGTTGAATTTCATTCTGAACGTCTAATATTGACAAGCATCAAGATATTTTAATCAGGTTACTTTTTATGTTTACAAAAGTGGCACAAATGTCTCTGAATGCCACTCCAGAGATACTAATCCACACTTCGCACTTATCCCAAATCAGTCTCTTAAAAGTCCCAAAAGATCTTAATAACATGTCTGCTCAGTACAACAAGGCGAACAACTACCCAACTCCTCTTTAGTCGCATATCACAAAACAGGGCAAAGACAGATGGAATAACATTTCCTGTGCTCTAGGGAAAGCACAATACAGGAACAGGGTAAGAGGGTTTCTGGGTCCCTGCCACTGTTTCACATGCCTCTTTCATCTTCTGTCTTCCTTCCCAGGCACGACAGAGCTCCTCTGATGGAAGGCAAGATGGCTGCCATCCTTCAGTTATCACAGTACTGTACCTTTAGAATGGACAGCATCAGCACTGTGATAACTGAGCCAGGGCAGCCTGTCAGTCACTGTGTCGGCCGGCAGCATCCTTTCCGGGTGGCTGCATGACTCCCTCTGAAGGCTCCCCAGGAAGTGGAAGACTACAAGATCCCCTTCTGGTTCGAGATTTGGGGAAGCAGAAGAAAAAGTAGTGTCACAGCCCAACAATTAGTGAGGCTGAAATAGTAAAACGCCTGGTTGAATTATATTAAGACAAAAGCTGAACATATGATTTATACATATTGATGAGCAACCACGAATACATCACATATGCTTTCCAGCTCTACTTCACAGTGTTACCTCTTCGGTGCATGGATTTGCTGATTCCATCTCCCTGACCTCAATCATTCATGCAATAAATATTTACTTAGGGTCTACTATATTCCAAGACCTCTTCTAGATGTCCAGGAAATGAAGATAAATAAGACCTGGTCCCTATCCTCAAAGTGCTCGTGATCAAACATGGCAAGAATACTTCATATCTGCCTAACATTCAGTAATTTTCTATGGCTTTCTGCTTTAGTTTTCACAAGAACCCCTATGGGGTTGTCAATGAATTACACATTAATTCATCACAAAAGGATTCTGGAATATGTTAGGTATCATTAGCCCATTTTACAGAAAGAAAATAAAAATCTAAGAGAGGTTAGGTGATTTACCTGATCATACCACTAAGTTACATTGAACCTGAGTTCAAATCCATGTCAAATGACTGAACCTAGTGTTTTTCTCTACCCCAACCTAGCCATTCAAGTCCATCAAGGGAATATTCAGTTTACACAATTTATGCAAACAAAGTTTCTGAAAACATCTACTTTTTGCTTAAAATTTTTAGTTTTCTCAGCATCTCAGATCATGAAGCAGAAGCTTGTGGGAGTTTTATGATTTAAGAAAAACTAGCAAAAAGAATGACTTTTATTGTTCTTGCTCTGAGTGCTAAGAATATACTCAAATTGATGACACTAATGATGATTACATATTTATCACACCTGTGAGGTGTTTTCACTAAAGTTATGTCAATTTTACAGTTAGGATGAAGGATTGTTAACAACCTTTGGAATGCCTTTTAAAAAATCAACACATACACATCACTTGCTTTAAAATTATCTGTACCTTTGAGATGTACCCTGAAGTCATCTTCAAGGATGATGGACATTTTTTTTTTAAAGATTTATTTATTTTTATCTCTCGCTGCGTTGGGTCTTGGTTGGCATGTGGATCTTCGTTGAGGCACGTAGGATCTTTCATTGCGGCACACAGGCTCTTCCTTGTGGTGTACAGGCTTCTCTCTAGTTGTGGCATGAGGATTTTCTCTTCTCAGGTTGTGGTGCGTGGGTTCCACAGTGCGTGAGCTCTGTAGTTTGCAGCACGCAGGCTCTAGTTGAGGCACGCAAGCTCCGTAGTTGTGGTGCGCGCGGGCTTAGTTGCCCCGCAGCATGTGGGATCTTAGTTCCCCAACCAGGGATCGAACCCTTGTCCCCTGCATTGTAAGGCGGATTCTTTACCACTGGACCACCAGGGAAGTCCCAGGGATGATGTACTTTTAACAAAAAGGACAAAAAGATTCTGAAACTAGAATTCAGGCTTCAGAATAATCAACTTATTAAAGCCATGAGTCACTCATTTTTTTTCCATGTCAGTCATAAGTTCTCAAGTTATTTCAATATGAGTGTAACTTGACAGATATTTGAAAAATAACTGTTTTCAATTAGGCATTTACTCAGTTTCAAAGACTCATTATATGCAAATTAGATATTAGCTCTCTACTTCAAATAAGTCAGAGAGATCGATCAATTCTTTAGATCAGCACAGGTCAGAAAATAGCAGAGTACAGTGAGCCTAGCTCAACTGTTAAGTTTATGCGCTATGAAACTGACCTCATCTTCAGAAAAGGAATATCCAGTGAAACAATCCACCCACATACAGATTAAAACAACATTCTCTGAAGTGCAAAAATATGTAACAGTTAAAGAGGTCATCGCTTAGGTCTTAGCCAACTGATGTAATACAGAGTTGAAACACGAGAGGGCAATGAAGATTAAAAAAAAAATTGGATCCCTTAACCTAAGGTTCCTGGAAATAGTCGCACATTTTACCCAAATTATAAACATCTGTTACATGAACAAAGATATTGTGATTATTTGAGAATGAAATTTTAGATAGCTGATACATCAAAAAGGATAAAAAGATTACCACCGAACAATTCCCAGCCACAAGTTCTGTCAGTTTTGGAAAAGAGGAATACTTAACTGTGAGATGCTAGAGGGTAAGTAAGTATGGGGACAAATAAATAACTCTGATATACTTAGTAGTTATTAGACTGTTCTTCACAAAGACTGAGTACTAATGCAACTGAATGTCTAAATATGAAGTCAACAAACCCGAACTTAATGTTTGTAATGTACTACAAAGTTGAAATTCACTCTATTAGCCATGACCAAAAATCAGACAACTAAAGATTTTTGGTACAAAAAGTAATGAGTATTTCCTTTACTTCCTTATTTTTCTCTCATTTCGTTTTCTACCTAAACTGGGCGTGGGGGGATAGGGCGGGGAGCCTAGAGGCCAAGTAATAACAAAAAGCAAACTGCCATTACTCTGTGATTTTCTCAGAATAACTCTAAAGCAGTTTCAAGGAAGAAAAAAAATGTGGGTTTTCAGAACTGTATTTTATAAATACTAGTAAACACTTAAAATGTTTTGTTTCTTCATGGAAATTATTTCTTATAAATGCGCATTTAAAAAACGAAATCTATCAGAAACACTTCTTTTTCAGCAGATTTTTCTTAAAAAAATTGACTTATTTTCATTTTAAAACGAATGATGGCAGGTGCTAATGCTACGGTACGGAAGTATACTGCACAGTGAGAGAGGAAGAAAAACATAATGACGTAAAATGCTTTCCTCCAGAGATCAACCTGATTTTACACTCAGCTCTTCTATGATGAAAATGATACAAGAACAATTTCTTCGTGATGCATGCACCAAATATTATCAACTAGAAAACCGAGTACTACTGGCAAACTGGTATACTAACAATGTGCTTTTAGACCTCGTGGAGTGCAAATGCACACACAAAAAACATGTCACGTCTCTCTTATCAATAGACCGAAAGTGAAAATACAGTGATTCTGAACTTTTAAGTATCTGATTATAGATTAAATAACTGGAGGAACCATGAAATGAACTGCTGGCATGTAAAATATCTGACAATACTTTAAAATTAAAATAGTTTAAACAGGTTAATTTCAATCCACTGGTCTTTTACTAAAGTGTGATGTTTTTTTCTTCCCCAACTTGAAAACCACAATCCAACTCAGTGACATTATAAAATGTGCGCATTTGACCAAACTGTCATGTTATAAAAATGTACTGTCAACAGAAAGTGCTAAATGTCAACTACTGCTTTGTCAGAAATACAGAAAACGCATACCTGCGTTTCGTGGCAAAGCTTTGCTGGTAATAGTGTTCGAAAACTAACTTGTGCCAAGATTAGTAGGAAATCAGGAATAAGGGGGTTACACAATTTTTGCTTTCCTTAGGAGAAATAAATCAGCTAAAACGGCAAGGAAAAGCCAAGGACGACTGCCTTGGCCAAGTCAGCCCCAATTCTCACAGAGAAGCATTAACTGGGAGTAATTGCAGAGGGGGTGACATTGTTTTACCCATTCCAAGCACTGGCCTCTAAACAGTCATGCTGCATAACCTCAGCAGGTCATGAAGAAAAAACCTAACACAGAAGGTCTCTATACGATAATGCAGAGACAGAAAGAGGAACGAACTGGTGGGGATTTTAGTCCAAAAAGGCTCCAGGAGACTAAAAATCTAAAATAAATGGACCATCCCACTTCATGCTTAATAGAATATAATATTCTATTCTATGGGCCTTTCCCCTTTACATGTGCACTCAGAATACACACTTGTAGTCCAACTGTCTACTTCTTTCACTGTTGGATTTTGCTCGAGATTTAATTTTTTTCCCCAGATTTTGGATTTCTGTCTGCTCACAAGTCAATTTTATTCCGTCTCACCTCTGTTACCATACCCTTTTAGAAAAACCAATCAAAAATACACCAGCTGACTTCAAAATGACCCACCCCTAGCTAGTCTCTCTAAAAACCCTGGGTGTCTCCAATTAATCTATGATTTCCTCATTACTGGCAGCACTGCCATTTAGAAATGCTGGGTCTTACCTCTCAAATTCCCTTAACGGACAGCTAAAGGGGGCGATACCAAAGACGTGCACTGACCTCTACTTCTAGAGCCTTGGGCTGTTCCGGAAACACAATCACACTCCTCTTTTCTGCAGAGTCCACCATTCTCAGAGTTTCTATTCCTACACCTGGAAAAGGAACACATTTCTACTTGTAACACATAGAAAAGGAACACATTTCTACTTGTAACACAGAGGTACTGCACTCATTATGAAGTGCTATATCTTAAACTGTGATTTACTTTGGTACTGTTTACATCTGATTTCCTCAAATCAACAGCATTGTTCCTGAAGTCAGAGACTGCTGTCTTCATGTCCTTCCACAACATTCATCACAGTCCTTTCCATAGAGTGCAAGCTCAACAAATACTTGCCTAATTCATTGACAAACTTCTTCATTTCCCAGGGATTCTCGAAATAGCTTATCAACAAACGTACATGCTTAATTCCTCTCTCTGTATGTCAACCGGCAAGATACTTGACAGTTTGTCATCTACAAAATGAGGGGAGAGTACTAAAGGCCCAAGTCCCTTCCACTGCCATTACTGAATCTCATTAGATAAAACCAAACTCCAAAGATAGCAACATCTCCATTCAGGTCGACATTATACTTTTTTGTTGGAGGAAAAGGGTCAGGAACCTTGTGGGCCCAATTACCACCAATGGAGCTATGAAGTGAGGGCAGAAAGTGAATGCAAAGAAAGAGAAAATAAACAAAGGTGGGTGGCATCACTAAGATGCCACCAGGTGTCATGACTGTTACAGTACCACGAACTGTTCTCTGATATATTTTGGCATGCCCAGGAACCTTTTACAAAAGCAGCTCTGGCCAGATATGTGGATCGCTAAGTTTTCCCAAGACACCCCTACCAGCCCTTCCAGCACCCGGGACGTCTTTATTGACCTTCCTGCGCAGGGCACGCCTCCTGCGTAGAAATCTGCAGGGCAGTCACTATTAGTCTCATATACTGTGATAGTTAACTCTTGGTGCTCCCAAATCTCCAAATGGAAAATAGCAGGGGAAAGTAAATGGTTGACAAACATGAAGGAACTGTATTTCACGCAGTCACCTCTTTTGAAATTAATCCAGGGAGAAAAAGAAGCAATGCTACAGGCCAGCGGTGTCCCAGAAAAGTAAAAAGCAAGCTATGTATGTAATTTTAGATATTCCAGTAGTCACATTTTGAAAAAACTAAAAAATAAACAGGTTAAAGTGACATTAACCATAAATTTCATTTAACACAATATACCCAAAATATCTTCATTGGAACATGTAATCGATATAAACATTAGTGAGCTATTTTACTCTTTTTTTGTACTAAGTCTTTGAAATCCAGAGCATATTCACTTATAACACATGTCAACTCGAACACTAAACCTTCATCAGAAATACTCAATCTGAATTGAGATTTCATAAAAGTTACAGCTTAAAAAGTAGATGCACATATCCAACTTGTTTCCAAACACAACGAAGTTTTCCAAAAACTGAATGGAACACCAATTTTTGATTTAAAAATCGACTTATCACCCTACCCAGATTTCAGGTGCTTGACAGCCACACGTGGCTAGTGGCTATTGCATTAATGCAGGTAGAGAAAGTCCTGTCATCCGGACTTTTTTTCAAACCGGAACCCTTCACCCAGCAAGTCATTCTACAGCACCCACCAGGTACTCAAATTATGCCAAGTATTTTCTGCCTTACTTCTAATCCTTATGGTCGTTAATACTTCAGTGATGATCATTTATTAAGCAGCCCTTCCTAAAGACTGAACAACTCTTTCTGCTCAGAGAATTCAGGGAAAAAAATGGAGACATCATGATTCAAAGATATGGAGTTAATTTTCGAGGTAAAGGTGGAAAATCCTGACATCGTTAATTCTTTGTCCAGGATATTAGTCACCCTGCAAAAGTTACAGGCATTGTTTATAGTAAGCCTCTCAACTTCCATACTCACAACAGCTGTCACTGCATCCTCAGATTCCCCGCCTTCAAAAGCTCCCTCCCCACCAACAACCTCCTCTATCTCTAGCAGACTCTCTAGAGCACATTCTAGGAGCCCCTCTTTAATTCATTCTGAAAAGTACTTGTTACTGTTGACATACCGAAACACATGAATAATTCAATAAAGAATCTAGAACCATCTGATTAATCATTCATCGGTCTAGGTACCCAACTGACCTTGAGAAAAGCATTTCGTGAATATACGTGGAAAGTATCCCCATACCCTTCCCCCAAAGAACCAATTACTACAAACACTACAGCTTCCTCTACCCATGTCAAAGTTCAGTGTTCCTCCTGCAGCTGATTTAAAAGTTGATCTTCTAAAAGGAGCTGGATTCCTAAGGTAGTTCTATTTTGAGCCTTCTTCCTGTTCTGAAGCTAAAGTTGGAAGGGCTTAGGTGGTGATGTCATGGAAGGGAGACTGTTGGCTTTCACAGAAGGGTCTCCTCCTGCAACTCTGGGGATGTTCATGTGGGGGACACCAGCGGGAATGTGCACCTCTCGTCGCTTTCCCCTCCCTCCCTTTTGAGTCCCAGCTATTCATTAGCCAGCAAGAAAACAAGTTCAAATAAGCATGCAAACATATTTACATATTTTACTTGTTAAGCGTCTCAAAAATGAAAAGACCAAGGAGAAGGAAAATGCCTCGCACCAGGAAAAAGGGGTGACAATCCACCCCCCCCCCATCCGCACCTCCCTAAGTATCTATCATAGGACTAGGGTCAAAGGGTTGGGGGGAGCAGCTGATAAGAAGAAAAAAGGGATTATAAATCCAGCAAGCTTGAAGAGGGAAATGCTGTTGGGGATACTCAGGACAGAAGGAAGACCCCTGGCTCCCTTCTCTTCCACTGTTTTCCCCTCCCTTTTGGAATGGAGGAGATTTAGGGCAGGGTGTGCCTTCTGCTTGGGAGGCGTGCTTGGCTCTGGAGAACCAAGAGGGGCCAGGGTGGAGCCCAGAAAAAGAGAGCCAGAGACTGGCTGCTTAGGCCAGATTCTGGACTAAGCTCTTAGTGGAAGAATAAAGGGGGCTGTGGCGGAAGAGCAGACGATTCCATTGGAAGACCCACTGGGGAATGCAGAACGCACACTAAATCCAAGGGGATCACTTCTCTCTCAATCTAAACCCAGCAGTTAGTTGCCGGGTGGTGGGGTGCAGGTCCAGAGGCAAGAGAAAATCCCAACACATCTGTAGACCACAACTTGCCGGGGTGGGGGGATGGGCGTGCCCAGCGCAATCAGCAGGTGAAAGCAGCACTTTCTGGCCAATTCTGGGATGGGATGGTTGGCTAAGAGCTTTGGGGAACACAGGATTTCCCGGTTTCTCAGCTCACCTCTCTTCCAAAGCGAGGAATAAACACAGGTGTGGTCCTTCTCCAAGAAGGTGGCAGCCGGCCTGCGGGTAGCTGAGTGAGGGAAAAGATTCCTTGGCCGCGGGAAGGCAGGGAGAAGCCCTGGGGTTAGCTACGGCCGGGAACAGGCGGTCTCCGCCAAGTCCCCTCCCCCCTCTTGAAAAGCGACCGGGACCGGCATAAATTACAGCCACGCACCCCCCTCCCCAATTACGCTTCTAATAAAAGAAACAGCCTCTCATGTCTAAATAAAAACTGAAAGCTCTGGCTGATGGAAATAAACAGGTGAGCCCCGAAAGGAAGCGGGAAAAGATTGGGGATAGGAGAATGAACGTGCAGAGAAATCCAGTCTTCCCCGCCCTCCCCGCAAACCCCTCCTCTATCGCTCCGGAGAATCTGCGTGGCAGGTTGTAAGCTAAAAATGCCACTCTGACAGACCCCGTCTCCCCGCCCCGAGCCCATTCTCCCTCCTACCCCAGGGTCCAGCGTCCCGGCCTCGTGGTAGCGCCCGGTGCCCGCGCCGCGCAGGGCTCACCCTCACCCCGGACCGCCACCGCCGCCGCCGCCGCCGCCGCGGGGACTCCGGTCTTCCTCTCTCCTCTCTCCCTCCTCCTCCTCCTCCGCCTCCTCCTCGCAGACTCCTCCCGCCGGATCCTTCATGTAAACAACATCCAGGCTCTATTTACAGTCGCCGCCGGACGGCGAGGGACCCACGCCAGCTGCCTGGAAGCAGGCGGGGGTGGGGGAAAAGCGAGTGCGCAACATTTACACATACCCGCCCCGCCCCTCCGCGCCGCCGGCCCGCCAGGGGACCTGAGCGGGGCACCGGGGGTCTCCCCGCGCCCTTGTCCAACCTGCGTCGCTCCTGACACCCCAGCGAGGGCCAGAGGGAAACCGCGCAAATGCCGATGGGCGAGGTCACCCCCACCCCCACCCCGCAGGAAAAAAACACACCCCAAGCACAACAGACCCAGCCCAGCAATACCCTCCAAGTCCGTGCGAGAGTGCGGGGTCCCAGCTCGCTCAGTGCCGCCGCCCCGGCGCCCCGCCGCCGCCCACCCCGAGGTGGCGAGCTGCGTGCGGTCCCCCGCGGCGGCTGCAGGCAGCCGCCCAGCGCCGGACAGCGGCGCGCCCTCGGCCCCCTCCCGGCCCGCCCTCGGCCCGCCCCCCGCGCGGCCGCCGAGCCGGCCGAGCCCCGCGGCGGCTTGTGCGTGTGCGCGCGTCGCGGCCGGCCTCGCCGGAACAGCTCTCCTCGGCCCCCGGCTTCCCGTGCCCCCGGGCGGGCGGGTGGCGGGCTCTGGCGCCGCGAGACCCGGCCAGGAGCGGCCCGGCCAGCGCTCCACCGCGCCGCAGGGGCGCGCACACGGACGTAGACACTCGGCGCACGGAACCCCGCGCGGCCGCACGCCTCCGGCCGGCGCTCGGCTTGGCGCACGCACCGCCACCCCCGCGCCCGGCACGCCGCCCCCACACCCACCTGCGCCCCCGGGGGTCTCGGGCCCCCCTTCCTTTGTTCTTCAAGCTATTTGCATGAGGATTATCTAATGACGCAGCAAGGATACAACGTGCTCGCCACAACGTGACCGTCGCCATTTTTCTGTTTTTATTCTATCTCTGCCATGTGATAGATTGGGGGGGTGGGGGTTGGAAAAGAGAGAGACAGGATTAAAAAAAAAAAAAAAAAACTTCCGGGTCTCATGACCGGGAAGGGAGAAAAACAAAAGAGACAAGACACAACTCCAGGGGAATGATGTGTGCGCGCGCGCGCGACTGCGCGCCCTTGCCTCCTCTGCTCAGAGGAGGGAGGCTCCCGCAGTGGGCAGGGAGCATCCTCCCACCTCGGGAGCCCTGTGCCCCCGGAGGGTCCAGCTCGAACCCTGTAGCCGTGGCGGTCGCGGGTCCCGGTCTCACACCCGCCGCCAACGCTCTGCGAAGCTGTCAGCCTTGTCCCTTCCTCTGGCCGCCTTCACTTGCCGGTCCACCCGAGAGCTCGCGCTCTCCCTCCCGGGCGGGTGTACCGTTCTGGGTTACGTGCAGAGAAGTCTCACTAACACCGTGAAGGAGGAAATGATCAAATTTAAAGGCTACTGTATTTCCCAAGTTTTAAAATAGTTTGCTTCCATGATGTTCTGCATAACAACCGCGTGGCAACACCCTAGGCAGAATCTAATATTGGTTCGAATCCTTCCTTCCTCTCTTTCTCTACCCCCTTTTCTCTCTCTTCCCAAAGCGGGACACACCCTTGTGTGGTGGTCCGTGGGGTTTGTTACGTGGGGACGGACCTTTCATCGCGGATTGACTTATTTAGAAAGAATTTTAATAAATGGTTGTTCAGGGTCATTGTTTAAGAAGACAGTTGCATGGAGCAAGGTGGATTCGTGTTACACTCATCTCATTCACATTCAGAGGGCGTGATAGGCATTTCATTCTCTCCCAAGTCTCGTGTTCACGGGTTGCTGAAAAAAGTATTTGGGAACTCTGCCACATTTTTCAGTGAGATATAGAATTTTGTGCTTTTGTTTACTACTGTATTTCCTTTGGGCACTTTCACTTTTGTTTCTCTTGAGTTTCCTTTCTGGTTTCTTGTCCTATTTAGTAATTCTGAGCAGAAATGGACTTCAGAGTTGGTTCGGGTGTCTCACTTTACAGGCGAAGAAACTGAGGCCCTGCGTAGTGAGGAGTTGCCCCAGGTGACACATTTAATTCGAATTGAGCCCTACTCACCTGATACATCTGGTAGTGGGGTGGCGATGGAAAGTGGGGAGGGGGGACGGGAGTTAACTTAGCGACGACGTACAGCAGCAATTCTGCTTTGTGAAATTCATAACCTAGAAATTAAAGATGGAGAACACTTACCAGATCATTCACGTCTTAGGACTGGTGTGAACTGATTGCTTCTTCAAACCCCCCTTCCTTGTGCCTTGACTCCAGTATATCTGTTAATTCAGGTTCTCCTTCCCCTTTCCATGCGACAGTTTGCCGTCTCACTAAACAACCCTACATGATTGCTATGAAGTAATTTTATTAGAATCACAGAGATGACCACTCCCCCTTTGTGCACCCACTGTGTCCCTTTTATATTTATTTCCTGGTGCCTTTCACACTTCATTGTACAGGACAGTTGATGTACCTCCCTGAACTAGAGGGTAAGCTTTGAGGGTCACGGCCATGTTCATCTTATATCTCCCATGTTTAGCACCCTGCCTGGCAGTGAATGAACCAGTGAAGGTCTGAAGAGGATATTTTCTATAATTCCATCCTGACCATTTCTAGGAAATTTCTTCCATGTTTTTGGTGAAAGCGGAACACTGGAGGTGCTTTTTGATTCTTACACCTCTGCGGACCATTTTTTGGCTTCTAATTTACAGAGCCAAGAAAAACATAATTTGCTTTCTCAATTTTTTTTATTAAACCAACTGCTATCTCCCCTCTTTTTACCATATTTGGTTCCTCTTCAAATTCCATCTAATTCATAAAATTAGTTATGCCAACACTTGCCCTTTGAGTTTTGCTTTCATAGACTCCAAAAGTTTTACTTTCATAGACTTTCAGTTTGGTGAGGTTCAAACTGATTTTACTCTGCTCAGCCTGGAATTAAATGATCAGAGGCAGCATTCTTTATGAGACTCGGATTCTTCCTGGAACCCAGTGAACTAAGTAAGGAGGCTGGCAGTTGAGCAAGCTGAAGAGGGCTTCTGGAAAGATGTCAGCATCTGGACAAAAAGTGCACATTTGCAACTTTAAAGGATTGGAGAATAGCTGATATATGTAATTACAGCTTGGAGAAGGATCTGGACTGTCACAGGTGAGCTCAGACACATCCAGATCGATGAGGTTCCATTGCATATCTGAGCATGAACTGAACGTATTCCTTTGGATAGGGCAGACAAGCTGATATTACTGATCGTAACATCTAAAGTTCATATGTTTCATCCCAGATAATAACAGTGTGATAATAATTTTAAGGGCAACAATAACAACTTCCAGCAAGGTGGAGATGAAGCCTAATTATATGTCATGTCATGTGCTCCCTTAAATACAAAGCTCAACAGAGAAAAAAGGGACACAGCTCAAAAATATAGGGAATACCTCTATACCTCTTGTCTTCCACATCCGTGCACTCACATCATTATATTCTTTATCACACTTTAGTCCTCTGGGGTATTACATAGTTGCTGATAAAAGAGAACTCTTATAGGCACTCCAACAATCTTCTTTCATCTCTCCAATACACACTTGCAAAATGCCAATTCTTGGTGTGTGAGATGAACTTTGGAATCAGGTCCTAATCTCAGCTCTGCCAAATCTATTAGCTGTGTCATCCTGGGTAAATTATTCATCAGTTCTGATTCTCTGTTTCTTTATGCATAAAATGAGGATTACAACACCTACCTCAAAGAGGAGTTTTTAGGACTGAAATTTAATAAAATATATGTAAAGACCTCTCATGGTACTTGGAACATAATTTTTAATAACAAGTAGCTGTAATAATGTTGTTATTGTATTTACCCCATGCACTTTTTAGAATTATTCTATCCCTTTTGGCTTCCTACTCTTGACCCTTCAACAAAACTGCTATTAGTAAAAGTTATGTGACTATGAAGATAAATGAGAATAAAGTCCTGCCTTCAAGTTCACACTTCAGCCTTGGAAAAGATACATATGCCAGTAACTATACTGATACTGGAGGACTGAAGACAAGTACTTGGTTCATACCACTTTATGATGATCTACCTGAGAAATACTTAATTAAGATCTAGATTTATTAACAGTCAGGCACTGACAATACTTGTGGAAGCAGTTAGGAAAATACCAAACAAAACACCTCAAAAGAAAAAAAAAACCCGCTCATTTTCACACAAATGAGGAAAATTACATTTAAAACTCCCTCTAATCAGCATCATTATGCAGCTTTCGAAAAGTTTTCTGGTCCCATAGATGAGGCAGGGCTTCTTTTGCCAGGTTGTGAAAAATATGCCAGGTTGTACCTTTGATGTAATGTTGGATAAATGTAGTTAATAGGAAGCACTTCTGGTTGTTAATTAATTAGATCGCTTTAATCAAGAACTATTTTGAGAAACTTATTCCCAGCCCTGGGTCAGATGCTAAGGAAACAAAGATGGTGAAGATAGACTTTGTCCTTAAGGAACTCATTCAACAAGTGTTTGTTGATTACCTTCTGGGATGTGATGGTGAGCAAGACATGAGCTTACTACATGGAGCTGGATATATACACATATCTTTCCATCTTCCTCAAGAAGTATATGACAGGCACAGGGTTTGGGCAAGACAAAATATATCTATTCCTTGCCCCACCCCCAAAGTTTTTTGTTCCTTGAAACAAAGAGCAGCTCTGGAAAGAATAGTTTGGTCGCTGTTGCCCACATGAACCTGGAAATCTCGCTAGCATTAGGCAGAATTGTGAAGTGAGCAGTTATTTTCAATTCTCCTTGAGTCTGGGCTATTTAAATAGCTTTCTGGTCTCTCAGTTCCTGTCTTTCTGAACTATTTTGTTCTTCAAAGGGCTACTCTAATGGTGATTCTAAAATACAAACCCGATTATATTATTCCCCTGCTTAAAATTTTTCATGGTTCCTCATTATCTGCCCAGCATAGCACGTAAGATTTTTCGTGGTCTTGCCCTGCCAAGCCTTCTAGCCACATCCTCCAGAAGACCCACATGTAGGAGTGCCAGATTTAGTAAATACAACTACCGGCTGCCCAGTTTAATGTAAGTTTCGGATGAACAACAATTTTTTGGTATACATGTGTCCCCAATATTGCATGAGACATACTTATACTAAAATATTCATTGTTTATCTGAAATCCTGATTTAAAGGGGCATCTTGTATTTTACCTGGCAGCCCTCACTACCCATGCCAGCCAGATTAATTAACTTGCCATTCCCCACTGGTCTCTTCATGCCTTTATCAGTGCTTGAGAGCCTCTCCATCCTGCCCCTTATCCACATGATATTCTCCTGCTGCTTCTTCAAAAGCTGGTTATGGGATCTGTAACTCTGCAAGGGGAGCTTAGAATCCAGTGTGCTGGGGATGAGCCTGGCCACCTGTGAGCCTTGTTTAATACCTGGGCTTCTGCCCTAGTTCCTGTTCATCTTTTCCATTCTCCCTCCTGAAACTGGAGTTCTGCCCTGAACCTCCGTTTATTTGGCTGGGACCCACACGTGGTTTTGCACCCTTGCCAATTCTCTCCCTGGGGCTGTGGGGCTAGATCTTTTCTCCCAGCTGCTGGCTGGGCTCCTGACTAAACTAAATACATCATTGAAACTTGTCTGAGATTCTGTCACCTTCCTGTCTTGCCTACTACAAAGGCTGAACAAGAGACTCAAGTAAGATGAAGTTTGTGAAAGTGGATTGTAAATTATAAAGTCTCCATGATGGTAATTTACGTTAGAAACTAATTTCAAGCTCTTCACCTGGTTCTATAAAGGAAAGCTTCTCTCTAAAGTTCTCTGGATTTCCCCTGTGTCAGGCATATATGCTTGGTGATATATGATGCTGAAAATGATGTGGAAATTTTCCAAACGTCCTCTAATTTTGATTAGTGCATTCAACCACTCTGGCTATTGCATTATGAATGGATCTAGACTAGTGGCTTTAATTTTTAAAATTTTAATTTTATGATCCAGGATGTACCTCTTCATAATGGAAACCAAGGTCTTGTGAACTATGTCATAATCTGAGTGTGTGTATTGAACTCTGATATTTTCTCTTCTATTTCATCTTCTAAAAATTGGTGGACTTCCTTGGTGGCACAGTGGTTAAGAATCCACCTGCCAATGCAGGGGACACAGGTTCGATCCCTGGTCCGGGAAGACCCCACATGCCGCGGAGCAACTAAGCCCATGCGCCACAACTACTGAGCCTGTGCTCTAGAGCTCGCGAGCACAACTACTGAGCCCACAGACCTAGAGCCCACACAACCCAACAAAGAGTAGCCCCTGCTCGCTGCAAGTAGCGAAAGAGTGCACACAGTGACAAAGACCCAGTGCAGCCAAAAATAAAATTAATTAATTAATTTTTAAAAAATTGGTTAACCCACGATATTAATTTCATAACCCACGAATAGGTTGTGACTTGCATTTTGCTAAGCGCTGGTCTGCACAATCCATGACGTTTCCTGTATTATCCAACTGACCAGGACAGCTGTCAAATGTCAGCCTCATGTGGTGCAGTCCCCAATAGGAACCACCTTGCCTGCAAGGGGAGTTGAGCCCACCTCACTGAGATAAGTCACAGTTGTCCCTTTTGATAACATCAGTAAGCTGAGTGCTGCAGCCAGACTTTCTAACCTGCCTGGGGTTAATATACAAAATTTCTGGCAAGGCCATTTATAAAGAGGGATAGCTCAAAATTATCACAAATGGCAACTACATTCATTTCAGGATAGAGGGATATTGTTTGGGGGCTAATTCTTTCTCAAACTTAAAAAAAATTCATTCCTGGTTGGGTAAAAGAGTCTTTTAGTTTTCTGAGTTTCCACATTGATTTCGTAGTTAAATGTAAATGAAAGCTCTCTCACTCACTGCTATGATTTGGTTTTACTCTCCTTTCCCCTAAATGGTGAGCAGGTTAATCTGATATTCAGAAGCTGGGCAAGAGTAGGTTCCAGAAAAAATAAAGAAAATGTGTAGAAAGGAAGTATTTTTCAAATGGAGTGGAAAGAAGACAGTTTACGTAAGGAATTCTTATGATACAGGGAGTCAATCCAGCTGCTAGAATTTAGGATTTTCTCCCACCTACCCCACCCTCTTCTTTTACTCAGGGCTGCCTCATTCATTTTTCTTTATGGTAGGGTTTTATTTTTGTCAGTTTTGTTGGCCTTGAAAAAACCAGATCAGTGGTGGCACAAAAGATGGATTGGAGATGAGAACAGGAGCAGAGGAATCAGAGGCAGCTAGTATAGACAACTGTTTGGCTACAAAAGCTAACAGAGAAATAAGGTAATAATCAAAGGAGGGAAATCAGGTCAAGGAGAGATTTTTGTTTGCTTGTCTTGAAAGTGCTTGAAAAATTTCATATACTTATGGAAATGATCCAGTAGAGGAAAAGATCATGATGTAGGATGGAGGTAGGATTTGCTGGTCTGGTGTTCTTGAGTCCGCTGGGGGAGGGGGAGAATGCATAAGTGGAAGCTTTTACGTAGGATCACGGAGCATGCAGGAAGGACGGGGTCTAAGCATGTACACCTGTACGGACATGTGGATGTGGTAGGAGCAAGTGGAAGTTCTCTTCTGATTCTTCAGTTTTCTCAAGAAAGAAGCACAGTCATCAGCTGATAGTGAAGATGCGGGAAAAGAGAGGCACAGGTGTAAAACAGTCCATTAGCAGAAAGTGAACGTATGACTGTAGACTGCAGGAAAATGAATGGATCAGGGAGATGGAGGATGTTAGCTGGGGAACAGTAAGGGTCTTCTTAAGTGCCTCATGACAAGCTTAAAGTGAGACCAGAATGGGTAGAAAGTTGGATTTAACCAGTGCTGTGAGTTTGCCAACAAGTATGACAGAATTAAGGTGATCAAGGGAGTTTAGGGAGTGATTATGTCTATTGACTCTGAATTTTAAGCTGAGTAAAGAGGGAATGGAGAACCACAAGGGGCAAAGGACAAAAAAAAAAAAAAATGGTGCCTAAGATGCTCCTCCCTCTGGTCTTTGCATGACTGGCTCCCTCTTGTGATTCAGCCATTCTCTGATGTCACCTTTTTAACTCTCTTCTGAGTACTTAACATGTTTTCTTTTTACGCACACCTTGGAGACACTGCAAGTTAGGTTCCAGACCACCTCAATAAAGTGAATAACACAAAAAAAGCGGGTATCACAATAAAGCATGTCACACGAATTCTTTGGTTTCCCAGTGCCTATAAAGGTTATGTTTACACTTAATGTTATCTACTAAGCGTGCAATAACATTATGTCTAAAAAGAATGTACATACCTTAATTTATTTTTTTGGCTGCGTTGGGTCTTTGTTGCTGCACACGGGCTTTCTCCAGTTGTGGTGAGCGGGGTCTACTCTTCATTGCAGTGCACGGGCTTCTCATTGCGATGGCTTCTCTTGTTGTGGAGTATGGGCCCTAGGCAAGCAGGCTTCAGTAGTTGCAGCACGTGGGCTCAGTAGTTGCGGTGCATGGGCTCTAGGGTGCGTGGGCTTCAGTAGTTGTGGTGCGCAGACTCAGTAGTTACGGCACACGGACTTAGTTGCTCCACGGCATTTGGGATCTTCCTGGACCAGGGATAGAACCCTGCATTGGCAGGTGGATTCTTAGCCACTGTGCCACCAGGGAAATCCTACAAACCTTAATTTAAAAAAACTTTATTGTTAAGAAATGCTAACCATCATCTGAGCCTTCAGTGAGTCATAATCTTTCTTCTGGTGGAAGATCTTGCCTCGATGTTGATGGCTGCTGACTGAACAGGGTGGTGGTTGCTAAAGGTTGGGATGGCTGTGGTAATTTCTTAAAATAAGGCAACAATGAAGTTTGTGAAATTGATTGACTCTTTCTTTCACAAAAGATTTCTTTGTAGCATGCAATGCTGTTTGATAGCATTTTACTCACAGGAGAACTTCTTACAAAATTGGAGTCAATTCTGTCAAACCCTGCCACTGCTTCATCAACTAAGTTTATGTAATATTCTAAATCCTTTGTTGTCATTTCAACAACTATCACATCATCTTCACCAGGAGTAGATTCCATCTCAAGAAATCACTTTCTTTCCTCAACCATAAGAAGCACCTCTTCATCCACTAAAATTTTATCTTGAGATTATAGCAATTTAGTCACATCTTCAGGCTCCATTTCCAATTCTGTTTCTCTTGCATTTTCCATCACATCTTCAGTTACTTCCTCCACTGAAGTCTTGAACTCCTCAAAGTCATCCATGAGGGTTGGAATTAACTTCTAAACTCCTGTTACTGTTGGTATTTTGACCTCTTCCCATGAATCACAAATGTTCTTAATAGCATCTAGAATGGTGAATCCCTTCCAGAAGGTTTTCAATTGACTTTGCACAGATTCATCAGAGGAATCACTATTTACAGCAGCTATAGCCTTTTGAAACATATTTCTTAAATAATAAAACTTGAAAGTCAGAATTACTCCTTGATCCATAGGCTGCAGGATGGATGTGTTAGTAGGCATGAAAACATTAATCTCATTGTACATCTCCATCAGAGCTCTTGGGTAACCAGGTGCATTGTAAGTGAACAGTAATATTTTGAAAGGAATCTTTTCTTCTGAGCAGTAGGTTGCAACAGTAGGTCTCAACAGTGGGCTTAAAATATTCAGCAAACCATTTTGTAAACAAATGTTCTGTCATCCACGTTTTGTTGTTTCACTGATAGAGCACAGGAAAAGTAGATTTAGTGTAAGTCTTAAGGACCCTAGTGTTTTCAGAATGGTAAATGAGCACTGACTTCAACTTAAAGTCACCAGCTACATCAGCCCCTAATAAAAGAGTCAGCCTGTCATTGAAACTTTGAAACCAGGCATTGACTTCTCCTTGCCAACTATGAAAATCATGGATGGCATCTTTTCCCAATAGAAGGCTCTTTTGTCTACATTAAAAATCTATTGGAAACAACAAGCAAGACAGGAACACAAACCCACCCATCAGCAAACAGGCTGCCTAAAGTCGTACTAAGCCCACAGACACCCCAAAACACACCACCTGACACGGGCCTGCCCATTGGAGGGACAAAATCCAGCTCCACCCACCAGAACATAGGCACCATTCCCTCCCACCAGGAAGCCTACACAAACCACTGGACCAACCTCGCCCGCTGGGAGCAGACACCAGAAGCAAGAGGAACTACGAACCTGAAGCCTGCAGAAAGGAGACCTCAAACACAGTAAGTCAGAGAAAATGAGAAGACAGAGAAGTATGTTGCAGATGAAGGAGCAAGACAAAAACCCACAAGACCAAATAAATGAAGAAGAAATAGGCAAGCTTTCTGAAAAACAATTGAGAGTGATGATAGTAAGGATGATCCAAAATCTTGGAAACAGAATGGAAAAAATACAAGAAATGTTTAACAAGGACCTAGAAGAACTAAAGAACAAACAAATAGTGATGAACAACACAATCACCAAAATTAAGAATACACTAGAAGGAATCAGTAGCAGAATAACTGAGGCAGAAAAACAGAGAAGTGAGCTGGAAGATAGAATGGTGGGAATAACTGCCATGTAGCAGAATAAAGAAAAAAGAATGAAAAGAATTGAGGACAGTCTCAGAGACCTCTGGGACAACATTAAACACACCAACATTTGAATCATAGGGGTCCCAGAAGAAGAAGAGAAAGAGAAAGGGTCTGAGAAAATATTTGAAGAGAATATAGTTGAAAACTTCCATAACATGGGAAAGGAAAGAGTCAATCAAGTCCAGGAAGCGCAGAGTCCCATACAGGATAAACCCAGGGAGAAACATGCCAAGACACATATTAATCAAACCAACAAAAATTAAATACAAAGAAAAATTATTAAAAGCAGCAAGGAAAAAGCAACAAATAACACACAAGGGAATCCCCATAAGGTTATCAGCTCATCTTTTAGCAGAAACTCTGCAGGCCAGAAGGGAGTGGCAGGATATATTTAAAATGATGAAAGGGAAAAACCTACAACCAAGATTACTCTACCCGGCAAGGATCTCATTCAGATTTGACGAAGAAATTAAAAGCTTTACAGACAAGCAAAAGCTAAGAGAATTCAGCACCATCAGACCAGCTTTACAACAAATGCTAAACAGAACTTCTCTAGGCAGGAAACACAAGAGAAGAAAAAGACCTATAAAAACAAGCCCAAAACAATTAAGAAAATGGTAACAGGAACATACATATCAATAATTACCTTAAATGTAAATGGATTTAACACTCCAACCAAAAGATACAGACTGGCTGAATGGATACAAAAACAAGACCTGTATATATGTTGTCTACAAGAGACCCACTTCAGACCCATACAGACTGAAAGTGAGGGGATGCAAAAAGATATTCCATGCAAACAGAAATCAAAAGAACTGGAGTAGCAATTCTCATATTGGACAAAATAGACTTTAAAATAAAGACTGTTACAAGAGACAAGGAAGGACACTACATAATGATCAAGGGATCAATCCAAGAAGATTTAACAATTGTAAATATTTATGCACCCAAGTAGGAGAACCTCAATACATAAGGCAAATGCTTATAGCCATAAAAGGGGAAATCAACATTAACACAATAATAGTGGGGGACTTTAACACTCCACTTACACCAATGGATAGATCATCCAGACAGAAAATTAGAAAGGAAACACAAGCCTTAAATGACACATTAGACCAAATAGACTTAATTGATCTTTATAGGACATTCCATCCCAAAGTAGCAGAATACACTTTCTTCTCAAGTGCATAGGGAACGTTCTCCAGGATAGATCACATCTTGGGTCACAAATCAAGCCTCAGTAAATTTAAGAAAATTGAAATCATGTCAACCATCTTTTCCAACCACAACACTATGTGATTAGAAATCAATTACAGGAAAAAAACTGTAAAAAAACAAAAATACATAGAGGCTAAACAATATGCTACTAAATAACAAAAGATCACTGAAGAAATCAAGGAAGAAAGAAAAAATTACCTAGAAACAAATGACAATGAAAACACAATGACACAAAACCTATGGGATGTAGCAAAAGCAGTTCTAAGAGGGAAGTTAACAGCAATATAACCTTACCTCGAAAAACGAGAAAAATCTCAAATAGAGAACCTAACCTTACATCTAAAGCAACTAGAGAAAGAAGAACAAACAAAACCCAAAGTTAGTAGAAGGAAAGAAATCATAAAGATCAGAGCAGAAATAAATGAAATAGAAACAAACAAACAAACAAAAAAAACAGTAGCAAAGATCAATAAAACTAAAAGCTGGTTCCTTGAGAAGATAAACAAAACTGATAAACCTTTATCCAGACTCATCAAGAAAAAAAGGGAGAGGACTCAAATCAATAAAATTAGAAATGAAAAATGAGAAGTTACAACTGACACTGCAGAAATACAAAGGATCATAAGAGACTACTATGAACAACTATATGCCAATAAAATGGACAACCTAGAAGAAATGGACAAATTCTTAGAAAAGTACAACCTTCCAAGACTGAACCAGGAAGAAATAGATAATATGAACAGACCAATCACAAGTAGCAAAATTGGAACTGTGACTAAAAATCTTCCAACAAACAAAAGTCCAGGACCAGATGGCTTCACAGGTGAATTCTATCAAACATTTAGAGAAGAGCTAACACCTATCTTTCTCACGCTCTTCCAAATAATTACAGAGGGAAGAACACTTGCAAACTCATTCTAGGAGGCCACAATCACCCTGATACCAAAACCAGACAAAGATATCACAAAAAAAGAAAATTACAGGCCAATATCACTGATGAACATAGAAGCAAAAATCCTCAACACAATAGTAGCAAACCGAATCCAATAACACATTAAAAGGATCATACACCATGATCAAGTGGGGTTTATCCCAGGGATTCAAGAATTCTTCAATATATGCAAATCAATCAGTATGATACACCATATTAACAAATTGAAGAATAAAAAACATATGATCATCTCAATAGATGCAGAAAAATCTTTCGACAAAATTCAACACCTATTTATGATAAAAATACTCCAGAAAGTGGGCATAGAGGGAACCTAACTCAACATAATAAAGCCCATATATGACAAACCCACAGCAAACATTATTCTCAATGGTGAAAAACAGAAAGCATTTCCTCTAAAATCAGGAACAGGACAAGGATGCCCACTCTCGGCACTATTATTTAACATAGTTTTGGAAGTCCTAGCCATGGCAAACAGAGAAGAAAAAGAAATAAAAGGAATCCAAATTGGCAAAGAAGAAATAAAACTGTCACTGTTTGCCGATGACATGATACTATACATAGAAAATCCTAAAGATGCCACCAGAAAACTACTAGAGCTAATCAGTGAATTCAGTAAAGTCACAGGACACAAAATTAATGCACAGAAATCTCTTGCATTGCTATACACTAACAATGAGAGATCAGAAAGAGAAATTAAAGAAGCAATCCCATTTACCATTGCAACAAAAAGAATAAAATACCTAGGAATAAACCTACCTAAGGAGGCAAAAGACCTGTACGCAGAAAACTATAAAATACTGATGAAAGAAATCAAGATGACACAAACAGATGGAGAGATATACCATGTTCTTGGATTGGAAGAATCAATATTGTGAAAATGACTATACTACCCAAAACAATCTACAGATTCAATGCAATCCCTATCAATTACCAATGGCATTTTTCACAGAACTAGAACAAAAAAATTTACAATTTGTATGGAAACACAAAAGACCTTGACAGCAAAAGCAATCCTGAGAAAGAAAAACTGAGCCGGAGGAATCAATCTCCCTGACTTCAGGTTATTCTACAAAGTTACAGTAATCAAGACAGTATGGTACTGGCACAAAAACAGAAATATAGATCAATGGAACAGGGTAGAAAGCCCAGAGATAAACCCATGCACATATGGTCACCTAATCTATGACAATGGACGCCAGAATATACAATGGAGCAAAGATAGTCTCTTCAATAAGTGGTGTTGGGAAAATTGGACAGCTACATGTAAAAAAATGAAATTAGAACACTCCCTAACACCATACACAAAAATAAACTCCAAATGGATTAGAGACCTAAATGTAAGGCCAGACACTATAAAACTCTTAGAGGAAAACATAGGCAGAACACTCTTTGACATAAATCGCAGCAAGATCTTTTTTGACCCACCTCCTAGAGTAATGAGCATAAAAACAGAAATAAACAAATGCGACCTAATTAGACTTAAAAGCTTTTGCACAGCAAAGGAAACCATAAAAAAGATGAAAAGACAACCTTTGGAATGCGAGAAAATATTTGCCAATGAAGCAGCTGACAAAGGATTAATCTCCAAAATATACAAGCAGCTCATGCAGCTCAATATCAAAAAAACAAACAACCCAATCCAAAAATGGGCAGAAGACCTAAATAGACATTTCTCCAAAGAAGACATACAGATGGCCAACAAACACATGAAAAGATGCTCAACATTTCTAGTTATTAGAGAAATGCAAATCAAAACTACAATGAGGTATCATCTCACACCAGTCAGAATGGCCATCATCAAAAAATCTACAAACAATAAATGCTGGCGAGGGTGTGGAGAAAAGGGAACCCTCATGCATTGTTGGTGGGAATGTAAATTGATTCCCTATGGAATCAATGGAGAACAGTATGGAGATTCCTTTAAAAACGAAAAATAGAACTACCATACGACCCAGCAATCCCACTACTGGGCATATACCTGGAGAAAACCATACTTCAAAAAGATACATGTACTGCAATGTTCACTGCAGCTCTATTTACAATAGCCAGGACATGGAAGCAACCTAAATGTCCATCAACAGAGGAAAGGATAAAGAAGATGTAGCACATATATACAATGGAATATTACTCGACCATAAAAAGGAATGAAATTGGGTCATTTGTAGAGACATGGATGGACATAGAGACTGTCATACAGAGTGAAGTAAGTTAGAAAGAGAAAAACAAATATTGCATATTAACACATATATGTGGAATCTGAAAAAATTGGTATAGACGATCTTATTTACAAAGCAGAAATAGAGACACAGATGCAGAGAACAAACATATAGACACCAAGGGGGATGGGTGTGTGTGGGATGAATTGGGAGATTGGGATTGACATATATACACTATTGATACTATGTATAAAATAGATAACTAATGAGAACCTACTGTATAGCACAGGGAACTCTACTCAATGCTCTGTGGTGACCTAAATGAGAAGGAAATCCAAAAAAGAGGGGATATATGTATACGTATAGATGATTCACTTTGCTGTACAGTATAAACTAACACAATATTGTAAAGTAACTATACTCCAATAAAAAATAATAATAAAATAAAATAAATAAGCAAAAAATAATAATTTTTAGAAAACCTCTCCCCTCCAATCCATTCTCTCTATGGCTGCTAGATTCATTTTGCTAAAACCCTGTCTTATCTTGTTATTCCTCCACTCAAAAACCATTAGTGGCTCTTACTGCCTGTGGTATAAATAGTTTGTGTAATCAAAGTATCTCATAAAAAAAAATCTATTGTTTAGTGTAGCCACTTTCGTTAATTATCTCAGCTGGATCTTCTGGATAACTTGCTGCTGCTTCTACATCAGCACTTCCTGCTTCCCCTTGCACTTTTACGTTATGGAGATGGCTTCCTTCCTTCAACCTCATGAACCAACCTCTCCTAGCTTAAAACTTTTCTTCTGCAGCTTCTTCACCTCTCTCACCTTTCATAGAACTGAAGAGAGTTAGAGCTTTGCTCTGGATTAGACTTTGGTTTAAGGGAATGCTGTGGCTGGTTTGATCTTCTATTCAAACTGCTAGAACTTTCTCTGTATCATCAGTAAGGCTGTTCTGCTTTCTTATCATTCCTGTGTTTCTTGGAGTAGCACTTTTAATTTCCTTCAAGAACCTTTCCTTTGCATTCGCAACTTGGCTAACTGTTTGGTGCAAGAGGCCTAGCTTTCAGCCTTTCTCAGCTTTCAACATGCCTTCGTCACTAAGCTTAATCATTTTTAGCTTTTGGTCTAAAGTGAGAAATGTGTGACTCTTCCTTTTACTTGAACACTTAGAGGCCATTGTAGGGTTATTAATTGGCCTAATTTAAATATTGTTGTGTCCCAGGGCATAGGGAGGCCTAAGGAGAGGAAGAGAAATGAAGGAACAGATGGTCAGGAGAGCCATCAAAACACATACATTTATTAAGTTCACCATCTTCTATAGGCACAGTTCATGGTGCCCCAAAACAATTACAATAGTAACATCAAAAATCACTAATCACAGATCACCATAACAAATATAATAATAATGACAAAGTTTGAAATATTGCAAGAATTACTAATATGCGACACAGAGACATGAAGTGAGAAAATTCTTTTGGAAGAATGGTGCTGATAGACTTGCTTGACACAGAGTTGCCACAAACCTTCAATTTATTTATTTATTTATCGCTGCATTGGGTCTTCATTGCTGCACGCTGCTTTCCTCTAGTTGTGGTAAGCAGAAGCTACTCTTTGTTGCGGTGCGTGGGCTTCTCTTTGGGGTGGTTTCTCTTGTTGGGGAGCACAGGCTGTAGGCGCATAGGCTTCAGTAGTTTCAGCACATGGGCTCAGTAGATGCAGCGCATGGGCTCAGTAGTTGTGGCTCATGGGCTCTAGAGCACAGGCTCAGTAGTTGTGGCGCACGGGCTTAGTTGCTGCGCCGTATGTGGGATCTTCCCAGACCAGGGCTCAAACCCGTGTCCCTTGCATTGGCAGGTGGATTCTTAACCACTGCGCCATCAGAGAAGTCCCAACCTTCAATTTTAAAAAATGCAGTGTTGGGAATTCCCTGGTGGTCCAGTGGTTAGAACTCCACACTTCCACTGCAGTGGGCACAGATTCCATCCTTGGTCGGGGAGCTAAGATCCTTCATGCAGCACGGCCAAAAACTTTAAAAAAAAAGAAAGTGCAGTATCTGCAAAGTGCAAAAAACGAGATAAGCCTGTACTTTCTTTTATCTGTCCATCTATCTTTCATCTACCTGTCTTCTGTCTTTGTATCTGTATATTATCTATCTCTGTATCTCTATACCCATCTATATCTCTGTCTAACTGGCTGTCATTTATTTATCTATCTCAGTAACCATTCATCTATCTATCTATCTATCTATGATCTGTTTCACACTACTAGAATATAAGCCCCATGAGAGCAAGGACTTTGCCCATAATGTTTATTATTTTATAGTCACATCACTTATCTGGCACAGTAAAGACCAAAAAGTATATGCTAGAAGAACAGTGACTAACTAGAATATGATTTTAAGGTCTTCACCATCCTGATCATGCTCTTCTGCATGTGTTCCTGTGTGTCAGCTTTCTCCTAACTTCTACCGAGAGAAAGAAGAGCCCCATCCCGACTAAGGTTAGAGCTGCTTGCTGAATGAACCATCCACTTCTGGTCTCCTACGAGGCCTTCTGAGGGTGTAGAGAGGAGCGCGCAAGGAAAATTTTACCACAGAGTTATGCAGGCGCCAGGTATTTCAGAGGTGAGCCAAAAAGGATGCCTTGAAGACATGATAACTTTCTCTTTTATTCTGTTTAAAACATGTTTATTGAGGTTTAATTTAGATGCCATAAAATTTACCCATTTTAAGTGTAAACTTTGTTGAATTTTAGTGAGTTCATACAATTATTCAGCCATCACCACAATTCAGTTTCAGAACACTTTCATCACCAGGAAAAATTCCCTTGTGCCTATTTGCAATCCATCTCTGCTCACACCCCCAGCCCTAGGCAATCACTGATCTTTCTGTCTCTACAGTTTTGCATTTTCTAGAATTTTCATATAAATGGAATCATACAATATTTAGTCTTTTGTGTCTGCCTCCTTTCATTTAGCATAATGCTTTTATTGTGTGTAATTCAATATTTCAATTCATTCAATATTTCATTTAGCATCATTTCATTTAGCATAATGCTTTTATTGTGTGTAATATTGTATTCTATAGATATACAACATTTCATTTACTGATTTGCCGGTTGGTAAACACTGTTTCCAGTCTGAGGGCTATTATGAATACTACTGCTATGAATATTTGTATACTAGTGTTTTTGTGGACATACATTTTCATTTTTATGGGGTAAATACCTAGAAGTTGAATTGCTAGGTCAAGTGATTAGTGCATGTTTAACTTTTTTAAAAGTGCCAGATAGTTTTCCAAAGTGGTTGTCCCAACTTACATTCCCACTAGCAATGTATGTGTTTCTCCATATCTTCACCAATACTTGGTCAGTCTTTTTTGTTTTAGTCATCCTAGTAGGTATGTAGTGGTATCTCATCTTGGTTTTAATTAATTTGCATTTCTGTGGTGACTAATGATATTATCTTTTCATATACTTATTTGCCATTTATATATCTTCTTTGGTGAAGTGATTATTAAAATATTTTGCTCATTTCTTATTGGGTAGTTTGTCTCTTATTGATGAATTACAAAAGTTCTTTATATATTCTGGATTCTTTATATATTCTGGACTATATATACTTTATATATAGTCCTTTATCAGATACAGGTTTTGCAAATATTTTCATTTTCTTAATGATGTCTTTTAAAGAGCAAAAGTTTTAATTTTGATGACATTCAATGTGTTGATTTTGTCTTTGTGTTATATATAAGAACTCTTTGCCTAATCCCAGGTTGCGAAGATTTCATCCTATGTTTTCTTTAAGTTGTTATGAATGATGTAAGGTAAGGGTCAAGTTTCATCTTTTTGCATGTGTTTATCCAACTGTCCCAGCATCTTTTGCTAAAGGTCTATCCTTTCCCTCCCCATTGAATTACTTGGCACCTTCCTTGAAAACCAATTGATCATCAAGATCTCTTACTGGACTCCCTATTCTCTTCCATCAATCTAAATGTCCTGTGTTTCTTTTTTAAAAATATTTATTTATTTATATATTTTGGCTGCGCCGGGTTTTAGTTGCGGCATGCGGACTCTTATTTGCAGCACGTGGGATCTTTGTTGTGACATGCAGGATCTAGTTCCCCGACCATGGATTGAACCCAGGCCCCCTGCATTAGGAGCCCAGAGTCTTACCCACTGTACCACCAGGGAAGTCCCTCAGTGTTTCTTAATTATTGTAGATTGGTAGTAAGTTTTAAAATCAGGTAAATTCCTCAGGTTTTGCACTTCCTTTTCAAAATCATTTCGGTATTCTAGGTTTTTTGCATTTCTGTATCAATTTTAGGAACAGCTGTTAGTTTCTACCAAAAACAAATCCCACTGAGATTTTGATAGGTATTACGTTGAATCTATAGTACATCAATTTGGGGAAATTGCCATCTTAACAATATTGAATCTTTCAATCCATGGACATTGTGTATCTCCCGTTTTTTATAAATCCTCTTGAACTTCACTCAGCAATGCTGTGTAGTTTTCAGTATACAGATTTGCACTTCTGTTGTTTAATTAATCCCTGAGTATTGTATTTTCTTGATGCTATTATAAATTAAAATTAATTCATTTTCAAATTTTTGTTTATAGAAATACAATTAGCTTATTTATTTATTTTTTATTTATTTATTTTTGGCTGCGTTGGATCTTCGTTGCTGCGAGCGGGCTCTCTCTAGTTGCGGCGAGCGGGGGCTACTCTTCTTTGCAGTGCACGTGCTTCTCATTGCGGTGGCATCTCTTGTTGCAGAGCACAGGCTCTAGGCGTGCAGCCTTTAGTAGTTGTGGTGCACAGGCTCAGTAGTTGTGGCTCATGGGCTTAGTTGCTCTGCAGCATGTGGGATCATCCCGGACCAGGGATCAAACCCGTGTCCCCTGCATTGGCAGGCAGATTCTTAACCACTGTGCCACCAGGGAAGTCCCATACAATTAGTTTTTGTACATTGCTCTTTATCCTGTGATTTCATTAAACACACTTATTAGTTCTAGTCATTTCTTCACAGATTCTTTGCAATTAAAAGAACTTTTTTTCAGCTTCACTGAGATATAACTGACAAAAATTTAATATCGTTAAAGTGTACAACATGATGATTTGATGCCATATATATTGTGAAAGGATTCCCACCATCGAGTTAATTAACACATCCATCACCTCACGTATTTGCCTTTTTTTCTTTTCTACTGTAAACACTCAAGTTTCGCTCTCAGCAAATTTCAGTTGTACAATTCAGTATACAATACAATACAGTATCACCATGCTATACATTAGATCCTGAGACCTTATTTAACTTGTAGCTGAAAGTTTCTACCTTTTTTCCAGCCTCTCCCTGTTTTCCCCAACCCTCAAGCTCCTGGCAGCCACCATTCTGCTCTCTATGCGTTTGAGTTTTTTAAAAAACTCCACAAATAAGTGATATCATGCAATATTTGTCTTTCTCTATCTGGCTTATTTCACATAGCATAATGCCTTCCAGGTCACAAAGGGCAGGATTTCCTTCTTTTTTAAGGCCAAATAATATTCCGTGTGTGTATGTATCACATCTTCTTTATCCATTCATCTGCTGATGGACACTTAGGTTGTTTCCATACCTTGTCTATTGTGAATAATGCTGTAATGAACAAGGGAATAAAGAGAGCTCTTCTTTTTCTTTATTTTTTTAAAGTATAGTTGATTTACAATATCATGTTAGTTTCAGGTATATAGCACAGTGATTCAGATATATATATATATGAATATATATATATATTCTTTTTCAGATTCTTTTCCCTTATAGATTATTATAAAATATTGAGTATACTTTCCTGTGCTATACAATAGGTCCTTGTTGGTTACCTATTTTATAGTAGTAGTGCGTATATGTTAATCCCAACCTCCTAATTTATCCCTCCCTCCCCCTCTTGAAGAGATATCTCTTCAAGATAGTGATTTTGTTTACTTGGGATATATATCCAGAAATGGGATTGCTGGATCATATGGTAGTTCTATCTTTAACTTCTTGAGGAACTTCCATACTGTGTTCCACAGTGACTGTACCAGTTTACATTCCCACCAAAAGTGCACAAGTGTTCCCTTTGCAGTTTTTTATGTACAAGATCATGTTGCCTGAGGTTCACAGTAGCTTTTAAATTCTTTGCTTGCTGCATCTCGGTCAAGCCTCTCGCTCCCTCCAGCTCCCAACACCATGGCCCCCCAAAATCCTTACTCTTGATAATATTAAAGACTCCTCCTCTGAGAGTAAGATAGAGTGTCCTTAGGTTCCTCCTAAAGACTGGAACCTTCCACTAACAGTAGTGTTGACCTCCAGCTATGTAGCCTTCCACATCCATCTCTTCCAAGATAAACATGTCACAAGAACCAAGAGCATGTGTTGATGCATCTACCATCCATATCCCCTTTGCCTCTGGGACTTGCCTATGTCTTTGCTTCAATTGTTGACCAACCATCCTACTGATGTCCATACTCTACCAGATTAAAGTAAACTTTTTGCCAGGAAAGTTTTTGTCTCTAGTGATGCTGTCATTGTCTGCCCTGATCAATTGCTTATTTTATGTGTTACTCTGAAAGGGCTTTTTTTTTTTTTTTTGACTGCACCACCCTGACCAGGGATTGAACCTGGGACCTTGGCAGTGAAAGCGCAGAGTCCTAACCACTGGACCACCAGGGAATTCCCTGAAAAGGCATTCTTTTTCTTCTTTTTTAACTTCTTTATTGGAGTATAATTGCTTTACAATGCTGTGTTAGTTTCTGCTGTACAACAAAGTGAATCAGCCATACGTATACATGTATCCCCATATCTCCTCCCTCTTGCGTCTCCCTCCCATCCTCCCTATCCCACCCCTCTAGGTTGTCACAAAACACCGAGCTGATCTCCCTGTCTGTGCTATGCAGTTGCTTCTCACTAGCTATCTATTTTACATTTGGTAGTGTATATACGTCCTTGCCACTCTCTCACTTCGTCCCAGCTTACCCTTCCCCCTCCCTGTGTACTCAAGTCCATTCTTTACATCTGTGTCTTTATTCCTGTCCTGCCCCTATATTCTTCAGAGCCAATTTATTTTTTAGATTCCATATATATGTGTTAGCATATGGTATTTCTTTTTCTCTTTCTGACTTACTTCACTCTGTATGACAGACTCTATGTCCATCCACCTCACTACAAATAACTCAATTTCATTTCTTTTTATGGCTGAGTAATATTCCATTGTATATATGTACCACAGCTTCTTTATCCATTCACCTATTGATGGACACTTGGGTTGCTTCAGTGTCCTGGCTATTGTAAATAGAGCTGCAATGAACATTGTGGTACATGACTCTTTTTGAATTATGGTTTTCTCAGGGTATATGTGAAAGGGCATTCTTACTTTTAATTTCCAAATGGTGTGTGCAAGTACACATGCAGGGGTAGGGGTGGATATCTTGTGATAACACTCAGTTATCATCCAGTACTCAAGCCACACTTTAAGTCAAACTCTATACAACTCTTTTACATGTGTCACTGTTAATTCATTTGGCCTTCAACTGACCTAGTTTGGGAACTGTTTAGGACTTTAGTTCTCTCAGTTACATCTCGTTATATTCAGCTCATTGTTCTAGACTACTGAGATCTTTTTGCAGCCTAATTTTCAGCCATCCTATGTAATTTATCCCACCAAATTCATGTTGTCCTATATCTGGGCAGCAGATCACAGTCTTTATCCAAGTAAATTTTGAATAGCAAGCTCAGGGCAGGGACAGCTCACTGTGGCATGCCATTGGAGACCTTTCCTTTAGTTGCTTGTGTTCAACAGTTAGCACTCTTTAGGAAGGGCTGCTCAGTCAGTTACACACTGACTTATCTGTGCTTCCTTTTCCTCTACTGTTAAATGATAATTATAGTACCCAACTCATAGGACTTTTGTAAGGATTAAATGATGAAACACCTGCAATGTGGCACAGGGCATGTGCTCAAGAAGGTGAGTAGTTATTATCTGGGGAGGCAGGGGCTTTATAGTCAACAGCTTGGCCTCTATCTTCATTTTGTCATTTCCTGGCTGTGCATCCTTAGACAAGTTATTTAACTTCTTTGAACCTCAATTTCTTCATCTTAAGAACAGTGCCCTCTTTACAAAGTTGTTGTGAGGATTAAACGGAATAAGATAGGTAGAGTATTTAACACAGTGTGTAACACTCAGTAAGTGTTTGTTGCAATGATTCTTTTTGACATTCATCTTGTACACATTTTAATCTCCTCCCTCCATTCTCCCACCAAGATATTTCCAAAAGCTTGAAGATATTCAGACAGGTTTTCTATAGCATTCCCCTGATCAACCTGTTTGGTAACTGAACTGGTAGGTTGCAGAGTTATGCTTCATGTTAATCAACTTTTAAAGCTCTTCTAGGGACTTCCTGGTGGTCCAGTGGTTAAGAATCTGCCTTCCAGTGAAGAGGACGTGGGTTCAATCCTTGGTCGGGGAACTATGATCCCACATGCCGTGGGCAACTAAGCCCACATGCCACACTAGAAAAGCCCGCACACGGCAACAAAGATCCTGCATGCTACAACTAAGACCCAATGCAGCCAAATAGATAAATAAATAAATAAATAAATAAATATTTTTTAAAAAAGATGGACCAGTGCTCCCTTCTAATAAATAAATATATAAATAAAGATCTTCTAAAATTCTAAAAATACAAGCAAAATAATTATTGAAATGTTTAATTAATATATGTTATGGCTAGATTATTAATCTTGGATTCATTTTATGAGTGAATCCACCCTAGAATTGTGTGTTATATATGCTGTATGTACAGTTATAAGAGTACCCTGGAGACCCTTGGAAAGATTGGGATCATTTCATAGGCTGGGAAGTACAGCTTGAGTATTCAAAATAATTATGAAGGTATATATTTGTTCCTTGTTTTTTGGGTTTTTTTTTGCGGTACGCCGGCCTCTCACTGTTGTGGCCTCTCCCGTTGCGGAGCACAGGCTCCAGATGCGCAGGCCCAGTGGCCATGGCTCATGGGCCCAGCCGCTCCGCGGCATGTGGGATCTTCCCGGACCGGGGCACGAACCCGTGTCCCCTGCATCGGCAGGCGGACTCTCAACCACTGCGCCACCAGGGAAGCCCTATATATTTGCTTTTAATCACTACTTTTTCCTTTGACTTATTTGGTGCTGAGCATATTGCTCAGGAATACAACCTCCAATAATAATGCTGTTTCTATGAGAAAATGGTCTGCCCCATAATGGTCAGCTGAGGTGTGGAATCTAGGACTCACTGTGATGAAAGCCAGATACTGCTCGCCAAATCACAACCCTCCTTAGGTGTGGTAGTGGAAGCAATCTCAACTCTTAAAGGTATGATTTCCACAAAACAAACAATTCAAAAGCTCATGCCTTACAGCAACTAAGAATCAAGGCCTGACTTTTTTTGTTGTTTTTTCAAATTGCTGTGTCAGACTTTCTAAAAAGTATCTGTGTGAGCATAACATGAAACCTTGCAAGTCAAACACATTTGGATCTTATTCTCCATTGTGCATTTTTTTAAAATTTGGAGCACATTACCTGTCTTTTTCAATTCTCAGGATTTATTTTCCAAAATGGAGATAATAATTACCAAAAGGATTGTTCCAAAGATTAGATGATGAGTATAAAGTTCAGGGTCTGGTGCATGATACGTGGTAGGTGCTCAATAAATGTTGGTTCCCTTCCTTCCTTTTTTTTATTGTCAGTGGTGATCCATTAAAAAATACGAAGGAAGTGAGACAAAACTAATTTTTTTAACTCGGCTCTGGTTTGAGCTGGCTCCTTTAAAAGATACAAAGAGAAAGTTTTCAATTTTTTTCCTTTTTTTAATTTTTTTTTTTTTTTTTTTTTTTTGCGGTACGCGGGCCTCTGACTATTGTGGCCTCTCCCGTTGCGGAGCACAGGCTCCGGACGCGCAGGCTCAGCAGCCATGGCTCAAGGGCTCAGCCGCTCCGCGGCATGTGGGATCTTCCCGGACCGGGGCACGAACCCGTGTCCCCTGCATCGGCAGGCAGACTCTCAACCACTGCGCCACCAGGGAAGCCCTTTTTTCCTTTTTTTAATGGAAACCCCATGGCGGAGTTTTTAGCTGTGGAAGATGAGGCCCCTGCTGAGGAGCTTTAAAAAAATATTGGTACCTTCATTCTACCCATAGAGACATCGATCTGATTGGACTAGGGGGTGGCCTAGGCATTGGGATTTTTTTACAGTATAGTTTACATACAACAAATTGCACACACACTAGGTGTACAGTTCAATGAGTTTTGACCATTGTTCACCCTCTTCTAACCACCACCCTAATTAAGATAGAGATCTTTTACATTACCCAGAAATGTCCCTTTCCTGTCAGTCTGTCCCACCCCCACCCTAAGTGACACATGTTCTGATTTCTATCACCATAAATTAGTTTTGACTGTTTTTTAATTCCACACAAAATTTATAAATGGAATCAAATGGTATGTACTCATTTGTGTCTTGCTCAATATACTTTTGAGATTCATCAATGTTAATATGGATATCAATAATTTCTTCTTATTATTCTTATTCTTCTTATTAGTATGCTTTTAAATACAAAAAATTCACAATTTGTTTATCTCCTGTTGGAGAACACTTAGTTTGTTTCCGGGTTTCATTATTATGAATAAAGGTGCTATGAACGTTCCTATATGATTTTTGTGTACATATATTTTCATTTCTCTTGGGTAGATGCTTGGAAGTGGAATTCCTGGTCATAATGTGGGTATATTCTTTACAATAAACTGCCAGACAGTTCACCAAAGTGGTTGTACTATCTTATCCCCCACTAGCAATGTACACAAGTTCTAGGAGCTCCACGTCGCTGTTAACACTTGACATTTGTCACTCCTTTAAAATGCAGCCATTCTAGTGGGTAAGAAATTGTATCTCACGGTTTTAATTTGCATTTCTCTGATGAATAACGAGGTATTCACACAAATTTACATGGTATTTTCCCGAACACTGGTAAAAAACGTTTTATGTGTGTACTAGTGATTCATATAACTTCTGAAACGTCTGTTTTGAAATCAAGGGTTTTCTCCATTTTTCAAAACTGGGTTTTCTTTTTATTATTGATTTGGAGGAGTTCTTTAGTTGACTCCTGTTTGGGCTACCCTGTACCTGCTTTTATTATTCTTATACAGTCAGTAAGAGTTTTTAACTTGTAATAGCCCCATGTTAGTACCGCTATGGAGAATGAGGGGAGAAAGAATATTATTGGCGTGCAGGGGTGCAGAGGGGCAGAGAGGAGAGCAATCTCAGGATGCTTGAGAGTGTACAGGGTGGTCAAGAGGAATCAAGCTGGTAGCAGGCTGGCTGAGTGAGCCATGGAAGGAGACTTGCAGCCACCCTCTCAGGAGGAGCCCCCTGAAATCTTGGGTAGGTCCTGGACTTCCACACAGCCCCGAGAACAAGGACCCAGATTAAATATATATGTGTGTATATATATATATATATATATATATACACACATATAGTTATCTGTGTCTATATATATATATACATATATAGTTATCTGTGTATATATATATATACACATATATAACTATCTGTGTATATATGTATCTGTGTATATATGTATGTAGCTGTGTATATATATATATGTATATACACATATACATATTATATATGTGTGTGTGTGTATATATATATCGCCAGAAGACTGGTGTACTTGGATGCTTTTGTGTCAAAGACACGATTCAGGCCCTTTTTAAAAGTTTTTAAAAACATTTTTATTGAAGTATAGTTGATTTACAATGTTGTGTTAATTTCTGCTGTACAGCAAAGTGATTCAGTTATACATATAGATACATTATTTTTCATATTCTTTTCCATTATGGTTTATCACAGGACACTGAATATAGTTCCCTGTGCTATACAGTAGGACCTCGTTGTTTATCAGGGCCTTTTATAAGTGATCTAGAAAACTAATATGTGACCCAACTTCTTCCTCTCTGTGCACTCCCCGAGGGTGGCAACAAATTCTTTTAGAGTTTCTTAGAATAGAAAAAATCCAACTTGTGATGCCACAGAATATTGGCTCCTCTGTCATGTTCTTGGTTCTCTTCTCAGCAGTTGTTTGCTTAGGTTACAGGTACAATTAGCAAGCTAAGGCTTTAATGTATGGGTAGAGGCTTATTATTATTACCGGCTTTAATGTGACTGTGGCTTAAGTCTTATTATTTTTGGACTTCAGTCATTACTGTCATTATTAGATCTGCTGATCATCAGTCATTTCAGAGACAAAACCAATAAAACACCAGGAACTGGAATACAAAGGGCAGTATAATCAACTCTGTTATTCAGGGATTCATTAATTCAAGTCCCCAATTTAGAATTTATTAGAGTTTCCCCATTGGATATGCATTCGAGTTTAACTCTGTTTTGTCAGTAGCAAAAGACATTGCAAAGCCAAATGATAAACAAGATTGCAAGAGAAATGTTCACTCAAAGAAAACAGTAGGATGAGAACATTGGGAACTCATTAGAGGTTTCCATGTACTTAAACAATTAGAAGCATGCATGTATTACACTAAGATATCACAATGTATTTTGCTGATTTATTTCTCTCTCTGTGTCCCTCATTAGACAGGGCTTGGTTGAGGGCAGGAACAATGATCCTGCACAGAGTAGGTACTTAGCATGTGTTAGGTAAATGAGCAGGTCCTTCCGTGCGGCCTGGAGGGCTCAGGTGTTAGTCAGACTCATGGGTCCTTACACGTGTGTGTGTGTGTGTGTGTGTGTGTAAAACTGTCAGTAGGGTCCACTAAGCTGGAGTTGGGAGTGCAAGAGGCTTGTCGGAGACAGTGTCTGTATAAGATAAAAGAGGGGTTCTTCCCTTTTGCGACCATCGCTGAAGCGCTAGCGGCCGAAATGAAGTTCAATCCCTTTGTGACTTCTGACCGAAGCAAGAACCAGAAAAGGCATTTCAACGCGCCTTCCCACATTCGCAGGAAGATTATGTCTTCCCCTCTTTCTAAAGAGCTGAGACAGAAGTACAATGTCCGATCCATGCCCGTCTGAAAGGATGATGAAGTTCAGGTGGTAGGAGGGCACTACAAAGGGCAGCAAATTGGCAAAGTAGTCCAGGTTTACAGGAAGAAATATGTCATCTACACTGAACGAGTGCAGCGGAAGAAGGCTAATGGCACGACTGTCCACGTGGGCATTCACCCCAGCAAGGTGGTTATCACCAGACTAAAGCTGGATAAAGACCGCAAAAAGATCCTCAAACGTAAAGCCAAATCTCGCCAAGTAGGAAAGGAAAAGGGCAAATATAAGGAAGAAACAACTGAGAAGATGCAGGCATGAAGTAATCTTGCATACAACTTTCATTAAAAACTGTTAAAATGGAAAAGATAGAAGATAAAAGAGGGGAAGAAGCAGGACTGTGTAGGAAAAGCCTGAGACCATGATCTGAGAGAGTCTTGGATGACCCACTGGGAAGCTCTGGAACAAGATTGCCCATCAGAACAGGTCCACATTGGGCAAAAACCACCAGGCCCTAGTATCTGCCATGCTTAGCTGTTGGCTAGGGGTTGCTGAAAAGGAGCATGAGCTCGGCTCCTAAGCTGGTCCTGAGGCAGATGCTGAAGATGCTGATCTCTGGAGGCTGTCAGCCAGCAGGGCTCCGTGCAGCCAAGCAGCCACTTCGTTCCTGAAGGGAGGTCTCCCCACCTCTCCTCTGACCTCTCTCTCATCCTCTCCTCTGTGTATTGGGAGACAGAGAACTCCATTTCTCCAGGGCACCCAGTGTCCCCAGTATTGGGCTGACATTACAAGTCAGTTAGCCAAGAGGAAGGGGCTGTGAATTACCACTGTGGTCCAGCACCAGTAGGAAGTACCAAACCCCAGCCAGGGCAGGGGCAGGTTTGGATGGCACTGGCTGGCCCCCGAAATGCCCAGGCTAGCTGACCTGGTTTGCCCTGGTCGTTTCAGTAACCTCACAGGGCCAAGACCACGCATCTTTGAATTGAATTGAATTTTATGGCCCCACCTAGGATGCTATGAGGAGATTTTATTGAATCTTTATTTTCAATTATAAAAGTCAAATGTGGTCTTTGTAGACAATTTAGACGATGCAACCTATTCTAGGAAATAGAGTAAAAATCTGTCATGATATCACCTCCCAAAGACAATTATTAGCAATTTTGTGTTTTCTCTTCCAGTTACATACATAACAAAATATCCCCCCTCTCCCCATTTATCAAATGTCATGTACATTTCTCAAAGACAGACAATTCTTGTTCGTTCTTTAGCATAGCCTGAGACTGGACTGAGAAGTTCCCAGGCTAAAGTCAGATGACGGAGTGGCTTAGAGGAAGGAGCGTGGGCTGGGCAAGGTGGAGCTGTCACTTCCAAAGCTGTATTTTGCTTTGGGCACTCTTTGAGGGTAGAACTGAGGATCCTGGGACCTCATCATGAAAGGACTTCTTTCCTCTCTTTGTGTTGGGGTCAGGTTGGGCTTGTGGATGTTTACGGGTCTGGAAAAAAACACGGGGCTAAGGCAAACTCACGCTTTGGGTCCATGTGGGTGTATGACTGCCACCCATGCCACCATGCAGAATGGCAGACCAACTCATCTAGCTAACCTTTACTAAGTGCCTATGTGTGATAGAATATTCTTCTTGCCCTGAAGGAGTATAAAGTATAGTGAGGGAGATGGGAAAACTGACCTTTAAAATACATTCTGGGACTTACCTCGTGGTGCAGTGGTTAAGAATCCACCTGCCAATGCAGGGGACACGGGTTCCAGCCCTGGTCCGGGAAGATCCCACATGCTGCGGAGCAACTAAGCCCGTGCATCACAACTACTGAGCCCGCATGCCTAGAGCCCGTGCTCCACAACAAGAGAAGCCATCGCAATGAGAAGCCCATGCACCACAACGAACAGTAGCCCCTGCTCACCTGAATGAAGACCCAACGCAGCCATAAATAAATAAATAAGCTTATTTAAAAAATAAGTAAATAAAATAAAATACATTCTGATATCTACTAAGTAGCAAGAGGTACATAATACAATGAGAGAATAAAGGAGGGAGCGTTTATCTGCAACATATGTGTCGGGTCTCCATGACTGCGTTGGCTCTCTAGAGAAAGGGGCAGTCAAGGGTGAGACAACACCATGTGTAAAACACAAGAGTGAGAGGTATGCTTGGGGAAGAGATTGATGCTTAGTGAGACTGAAAACTGGGCACGAAAGGGATGGGGCTTTGCATGATTAATTTCACTGAATTAAAAAAATAATGACTGAATCCTTATTAGGTGTTGGGCTGGGGATACAAATTAAATAATATGGAATTTTAAGTCACAGTGTTATTGAGAATGAACCAGGAAACATTGATTGAGACCTAGCAGATTCAGGAATTCCAGGAGTTCTACTATGGCAGTTCTCAAAGTCTAACTCAAGCCAGATATACTTTTAGTAATACCAAATTCTTGGTCTTCCCGTCCAGGAGAAGTTACATCTGAAATATAAAAATTAACCAAATAATTTAGTTTATAATACCTTTTAAACAAACTCTTTCTAGAATGTGCAGTTTTAAAACATATCTAATGCACATATATTGTTATGGGCTGAATTGTGTCCCCACAGATTTATACATTTGGGGGAAGTTCTAACCCCAATACCCCAAAATGAGACTAGAATTGGAAATAAGGCCTTTAAAGAGGTGATTAAGTTAAAATAGGCTGTTAGAGTGGGCCTTAATCCGATCTGACTTTGTGTCCTTTTTAAATTTTTTTATTTATTTTATTTTTGGCTGTGTTGGGTCTTCGTTGCTGCATGCGGGCTTTCTCTAGTTGTGGTGAGCGGGGGCTACTCTTCTTTATGGAGCGCAGGCTTCTCATTGTGGTGGCTTCTCTTGTTGCGGAGCACAGGCTCTAGGCACAGGCTTCAGTAGTTGTGGAACACAGCCTCGGTAGTTGTGGCCCATGGGCTCAGTAGTTGTAGCTCATGGGCTCTAGAGCGCAGGCTCAGTAGTTGTGGCGTGCAGGCTTAGTTGCTCCGCAGCGTGTGGGATCTTCCCAGAGCAGGGTTCGAACCCGTGTTCCCTGCATTGGCAGGTGGATTCTTAACCCGTGTGCCACCAGGGAACTCCCCTGTGTCCTTTTAATAAGAGGAAATTTAGATGCATAAAGAAACAACAGGGACATGAATACACAGAGGAAGGACCATGTGGGATTACAGCTAGAAGGCAGTCATCTGCAGGCCAATGAGAGAGGCCTCAGGAGAAACCAACCCTGCTGACACCTTGATCTTGGACTTCCAGCCTCCAGAACTATGAGAAAATAAATCTCTGTTAAGTCACTCAGTGTATGGCATTCTGTTCTGACAGCCCTCGAAAACTGATATACATGTGATCTGGCCAGATGTGTACACACATTTTAACACATACTTTTGTTGTTTTTGTGTTTAAAAGTCTATACTTCATCCTGTAGAAATCAGGAACCATGTAGAGTTTTTGAGCAGAGTAGTGACAAGATCAGATCTCTGTTCTAAAAAGAAAATTCTGATGTCAACCAGGAGGCCAGACTGGAAAGAACCTAGAAATCTAATGAGAGGCATTGACCTCAAGCGGAGGCTCATCCTCAGTCTAAAGTTTCAGAACTATCTGGAGAGTAATGCAGGGGTGCATTAGTGAGCTCATGATGGGAAATGTATTTTGCACAGTTATACCCATAGGGCTGAATTTAAACTTTTATCACCGGCTAGACTAGCCTGGGTGGCAAAGCATTCTGGGGGAAGTTGTCTTCGCTTGTCTGTGAGATCCCTGAGTGTTGGACACCAGTCTCTTATAGAAAACTGGTGCATTTCTTTTTCAAATGTTTGCTCTTCTTTATTTGGTGACTTGTCAACTCAGATATCTGCTTGTTGTGCAGGAAAACTTACTTGCTTAGTGGGTAAAGAGATTTTACAAATCCAGCATGGAGGCAAAAGAATAATTTTGGACTTGAAATCAAGACCCCAGGGACACATACAGTGGAATGCTATTCAGACTTAAAAAGAAGGCAATCCTGCCTTATGCGACAACACAGATGAACCATGAGGAACTTATGCTAAGTGAAATAAGTCACTTGCAGAAAGACAAATACTATATGATTCTACTTATATGGGGGTATCTAAAATAGTCAAATTCATAGAATCAAAGAATGGAATGGTGGTTGCCGGGGGCTGGAAAGAGAGGGAAATGAGGAATTTAATCAACAGGTATTAAATTCATTTAAGCAAGATGAATAAGTTCTAAAAAATAAGTGCTATACAACCCCATGCCTACAGTCAGCAATAGTGTATTGTACACTTAGATCTCAGGTTAAATGTTCTTACCACAACAAAATTAAAAATTTTTAAGAAAATAGGGTTCAAACTCTGACTTGTTTAAAAGGCTGCTGAGGGGGACTTCCCTGGACGTCCAGTGGTTGAGACTCTGCACTTCTAATGCAGGGGGCATGGGTTCGATCCCTGGTTGGGGAACTAAGATTCCACATGCTGCGTAGTATGGCCAAAATGAATAAATTAAATAAAAATAAAAAGCTGCTGATTTGCTTAGGGCTAAGGGCTTTCTCCTCCTCTGTGCCTTGATTTGCCCATCTGTAAAATGGAGAGATGAAGAAAACGAACAGTTATTCAGCCCTCTTATGTCTGAGACACTATATACACGTTATCCTATTCAGTACTCAGAATAAGTCTGTTAAATATTACTCCACATGTTTGGCAGATGAGAAAACCTTAGTTTGTCCAAGGAAGCAGGGTTTATACTCGAGTCTAAAGTTTCATGGCCCATGCTTTCTAAGGTTCCTTCCAAGGCCAAAATGCTGTAATTCATGTGTGTCTGAAACGTTTTGGCTGAATAAACACTCATGACTAATCAAGCTGCAAAGTAAAGACAATAGATTCTCCAGTGATTACAAAGTGGCTATGGAAGAACCACTCACCCTGCAGGGAAACACAATTTCTCACTGGAAGAGAATATAACAGATAAAAAGTGGCCAACAATCAATTTTTGAGCAGCAGATGGCATTTTCTTGGGTTGAAATTGTAGGAGCCTGGAATTTGGCAAGTGCTCTAGGCATTATGAAGAATAAATGCTCTAATCTCCAATGGCTTTAGGAGTGGAACAGGCATGTTAGATCTAGGTAAAGGGGCATCTTTTGAAGTTGCTGCTAAAAGGATCTCCTCCTCCACTGACATGAAGCAAAGGAGAATAATCCAGGTCTCCCGATTCCAAAGCTAGTGTTCTTTCATTGTCCTCAAGTAGCTTTATACTCTGGTTGAGAAAACATGTACAACACATATCTGTTCAATTCTTCATTCACTGACTCAAAAGCACTTATTGGACAATTTCAATGTGTCAGCACAGAGTTGTATACAGAGATATAAAAGCAGAGTCTCTGTTACACTTGATTTTGTCCCTCCCAAATTCGTATGTTGAAGCTCTAACCCCAACACGTTAGAATGTAACACAGTTTGGACATAGGATCTTTTTTTTTTTTACTTGGAGTATAGTTGATTTACAATGTTGTGTTAGTTTCAGGTGTACAGCAAAGTGAATCAGTTATACATATACCTATATCCACTCTTTTTTAGATTCTTTTCCCATAGAGGTCATTACAAAGTACTGAGTGGAGTTCCCTGTGCTGTACAGTAGGTCCTTATTAGTTATCCATTTTATGTATAGTAGTGTGTACATGTCAATCCCAATCTCCCAATTTATCCCTCCTCCCCCACCCACGACGTAGGGTCTTTAAGGAAATGATCCTGTTAAAATGGGACCCTTGGGGACACCTATGACTGTCGTCCTAGGAAGAAGAGATTAGGACACAGACACAACAGACAGAGAGATGACCACATGAAGACACAAGAAGATGGCCAACTGCAAGCCAGGAAGAGAGGCCTCTGAAGAAACCAACCCTGGGACTTCCCTGGTGGAGCAGTGGTTAAGACTCGTGCTCCCAGTGCAAGGGGCCCAGATTCGATCCCTGGTCAGGGAACTAGATCCCACATGCATGCCACAACTAAGAGTCCGCATGCCACAACTAAGGATCCCGCATGCTGCAACTAAGGAGCCCACGTGCTGCAACTAAGACCCTGCACAACCAAATAAATAAATTTAAAAAAAAAAGAAGAAGAAGAAGAAACCAACCCTGCTGACACCTTCATCTTGGCCTCCAGAATGGTGAGAAAATTAACTTCTGTTGTTTAAGCCACCCAGTGTGTGGTATTTTGTTACAGCCACACTAGCAGACTAATACAGTCTCCCTGCTTTGCAGAAGTTTCAGGGACAAAGCAGGCAGTAAGCCACAGAGGGGTGTCCAAGGAGGCACGGGCACACACAGGTGGGACTTCCTCCTCAGACTGCAGAGGGCAGGGGTCAGGAGACAATGCCCGGAGAAGCATCACTGCAGGCAAGTCCTCCAAGATGAGTAGGAGGTAACCAGGAGTCAATGTGAGCAGAGGTAGAGAGAGTCTTTGGAGACAAGAAAGAACATGGCACCTGCAGGGAATGGCAAGTTGTTCAAAACACAACGATGGGGCTTCCCTGGTGGTGCAGTGGTTGCGAATCCGCCTTCCAGTTCAGAGGACGTGGGTTCGAGCCCTGGTCCGGGAAGATCCCACATGCCGCGGAGCAATGAAGCCCATGCCCCACAACTACTGCGCCTGTGCTCTAGCGCCCTTGAGCCACAACTACTGAAGCCCATGCGCCTAGAGGCTGTGTTCCGCAACAAGAGAAGCCACCGTGATGAGAAGTCCGTGCACCGCATGAAGAGTAGCCCCGCGCGCCGCAACTAGAGAAAGCCTGTGCACAGCAACGAAGACCCAACGCAGCCAAAAATAAATAAATTTATTTTAAAAAAATTGCAACGATGGGAGAAAATGCGAGTGCGATTGTGTGGTTCTGACACAAGCACACTAGGAGTTCAGAGACAGGAGACATTATTAACGACAACAAGGATACTATCTTATATTTTTACAGCACTCTACAGTCTGTAAAACGCTTTCTCAGGCCTAATCTCTCAGTGGCAACAGGAGAATTGAACCATTTCATACACGTGACTAATGAGGGGTGAGAGGCTACATGGCTTGGCCGCAGCTTTACAGGAAGTTAGTGGCAGAGTCGAACCTAAAGTTCAGGGCTCTTTCTTCCCAAGTCCAAGTGGGATGCGGGGGTCAGAGGGCCCTTCGTCAAGCGCAGCTTATGCTTCCTTGTCTCTGACTTTGCCCTGCACGCAGGGCAGCCTGGGGACAGAGCAACCCAGGTTTGGTGGGCCCCACCGGACAGGAAGGAGCTGGAGTGGAGCTCCACAGAATCCTAACACACCACCTCCTAGGGCGGAGACAAGGGCGCTGACCTCTGCTCATCCTCTCACTCACTCTGTCTCTAATGAAAGGGTGTTTTCATGCAAATGGAGACAAGAGTAATGGTGCCCACACCGCCAGCGCTCCGGCCCTGCCTGCCTCTCAGGCAGGACGTTTTTAACTCCAGGGACCCCATCCAGGGATGGACTTTGTGCAACATGGCAGGGGAATCCCCTTAGGGTTGATGTGCTAGAAAGGTGAAAGAGCAGTAAAAATGTGCTAGGTGTTTTACAAATGCAAGAGAGTCTTCTTATCTGTTTGGAATGGATTGTGTTTAGGACCCTGGAAAGGAGAGAAGGAAAGGTTCTGAGCAGTCATTTCTCCCTCACTCTTTGCCTGCATCCGTTTAGCAAAGGTGCAGGTTCTCCTACCCCCCATGACCCTTGGTTTAACTGTTTCCATAGTTCTGGCCTGAATATCGACTGCCAGTGCCTGGGTCTCTTTGGAAGAGGGCATTCTCCAGATGCTGATGACTACTGTGCCTTCACCGGCCGCAGGCTGGGACTCCCAGGGAATTCATGCCTCCTGGGAACAGCTCTCCACCATAGTGTGATGTGAGCTGGTGGATAAGCACCCCAGCTCCTTCCTCTCTTGTGCGGTGACTACACTGACTCCCAGAGATCTCCAATCGAGTGAAGCTCTGGTTGTCCATAGTGGTGACTTGCTTAATATCACAACAGTTACTGGTGTCTGTGCCTTTCCTATCTCACTTCCCCACTCCTCTACCAGTGTCTCCAAGAGTCACCTTCCAAACGGACCACTTGCACTCCGATCCTTGTCTGATGGTTTGCTTCTGGGGAAACCCAGCGAGGACCATGCTCCCTGTCCAATGAGTTTTTTGCTGCTTTGGACATTGTGAAAGAGGATGGCCTTCCTATGCCCTTACAAGCTAGGGAGACACAGACAAATCATTCATTCATTCATGCGTTCTTCACTCAGCAAGTACTTTTTTTTTTTTTTTAATTAATTAATTTATTTATTTTTGGCTGTGTTGTGTCTTCGTTCCTGTGCCTGGGCTTCCTCTAGTTGTGGCGAGTGGGGGCCACTCTTCACCGCAGTGCGCGGGCCTCTCACTGTCGCGGCCTCTCTTGTTGCGGAGCACAGGCTCCAGACACACAGGCTCAGTAGTTGTGGCTCACGGGCCCAGTTGCTCCGCGGCATGTGGCATCTTCCCAGACCAGGGCTTGAACCCGTGTCCCCTGCATTGGCAGGCAGATGCTCAACCACTGCGCCACCAGGGAAGCCCAGCAAGTACTTATTAAGCATTGATCTCGTGCCAAGCACCATGTTGGGGGCCAGCTGGAAATCTTACCTCCTAGGGCTCTGAGGAATCATCCATCACCCACATCCTAGCTCACACACCCAGGCCAGCACTACCTGGATTGGAGGTGGGAGTGGTACCCGGAGAGACTTCATGTGAAGGAGGTAGGGGCTCAAAAAGGGGAGGAGAAGACAGAGGTTCTGGGAATCTGTCGGGGCGGGGAGGAGGGGTTGGCAAATGACATGAGTAAACGAAGGCCAGTGGGTGGGAATGAAATTCACTTCTGCAACGGGCAAAGGCTCAGGGTGAGTACATACATGTGGGCTTGGTGAGCGCCTGATTCTTGGGGTCATTAACTCTCAGGGCTGAGAAGGGCCTCAGAGGTCACAGGCAGATCTCCCTCATTTGACTTCCCTGAAAACTGAGGACCAAAGAAGAGAAAATGATTTCCTCGGCCCTTTATGCTCTGACTGTTCTTCCTCTTGAGAGAAATAGGCTAGATCAATGTTTCTTCAACCCTTTTTCATTAAAGCCCAGGAACCGTTGTAGACATTTTTCCTAATTGCCTCCTCCAATGAAATCTTAATACCACCGGTATTTGTGTATCTGTTATGTACTGTACGTCTGTTCATATGCTATACACATAAAAAGAGTAAGATTTTTTTCAACGTCCAAGAACCAATATTTGCCCCCTTGGGGGCGATATTGCCCTTGTTTAGAATACGTGGGACAGAGAGACTAAATGTGGCCAGGTTTCCTAGGCCTTGAAATTCAGGCAAAGAAACTGGATTTGGTGCAGTAAGCAATAGGGAGCCATAGTAGGTTCTTGAGCAGGGGAGATGGAGTGAGGAAAGAAGTAAAGAGTCTACCATACGTAACAGTATCTACCAAACACTGTGTGCCAGCTTCTTTGCCAGCATTGTAGATATCATTAAGAAAAAGGCCAGGATTGACATATACACACTACTATACACAAAATAGATAACTAATAAGGACCTACTGTATAGCACAGGGAACTCTACTCAATACTCTGTAATGGCCTATATGGGGAAAGAATCTAAAAAAGAGTGGATATATGTACATGTATATGATATACATATACATGATATATGTACATGTATAATCGATTCACTTTGCTTTACACCTGAAACTAGCACAACATTGTATATCAACGATACCCCAATAAATTTTTTTTTTAAAAAGAAAAAGAAAAAGGCCAACTTGGCCTTCCTATGCTCTTACAAGCTAGTGTTAAATATACACACAATAATTATTTATTAGAGTTGTAATAAATGCTACTACCAGCTTTCTTTTCGTTTTGTTTAACCAACATTTATATACTCCTTGTTATGTCCCAGAAGCTATGCTAGGCACTAAATGAATATTAGCTCATTTAATCCTGTGAGAGAGGTATAGTTATTATACCCATTTTACAGATGGAGAAACTGAGGTACAGAAAGTGCCTTAGCTCAAGGCGCATGGCTTGTAAAGGTGGAGCTGAGATTCAAACCCAGACAGTCTGACTCCAGAGTCAGTGTTCTAAATCACTATACTATGATCTGAAAAATATAGTATATACGTGTACACATGTGTAACTATAATTCAGGCTGAACGCAGTGCGAGGTGCCAGTATAGATTCGCAGACCTCTTGCCATAACTCTAATGGAGCCAAGGGCTGAAAGTTGGAGACTGGTGGACTAGAAGACTTTTAATGTCTGTTTGACTCTAAAGCTCATAATCCCAGTAGAAATTGAAAAACAGGGTGAGAGTCAAGGCTCTCTCAGCTTCAGCTTGTGTAACCAGAACAAGCCAGCTAACGTCTGGCTCCCTTCTCAGCAATGAGCAAAAGAGGCACACACCTCTGCGTTATATGCAGAAGAAATGTAACACAGGGGCTATAACTAAGTCACATACATGAGTCTGCAGAAAAGGACATATGTGCCCTTGGACCTGAAACTGGTGAGGCAGTGAAACCAAAAACCTGTGCTCATGCTTTACTATGCAGCCACCTCTGAACTTTTTTCTCCACCCTTTTGACTGTTTCCAGTGAATGAGATTTTTTAATGATAATTTTAGCTTGCACAGGACTCATATACCTGCCATGGTCTGTAATTTTTTCTTAAATTAAAAAAAAACTGTTTTCCCTAGTGGTCTTATCCTGCTGCTCTAGAACGGCATCCAAGATACCAGTTTGAAGGACAATGAGCTAAACCCAGGAGAAACCCCTCTCCAAGCCTATCTTCTTGTTGCTGTCCTGTCTGTTTACTTACTGAACACCTACTACATGCCAGGCACTATGCTGGGGGATGGAAATACAGAGATCAACAAATCGTAGTCCTGCCCTTTGGGGGCTCACAGATGAGTAGGGGAGACAGATAAGAACAGAGATCATTGCAATGCAGGGGATGTATATATATCATCTATATATATCATGCTCCACGATGTTTTTATCCTATAGATTTTTGCATATGTCGTTCCCAGGGCCGAGAATGTGTTTCCTTGGCATTTTGGCAGGCTGATTCCTGTGGGATAGAGCATAGAGCAGGAACCCCTAACCTAGTAGAGGGACATCAGATTAGGCTTCCTGGAGAAGGAGGAATGTGTAGGCTGGGACTTAAAGGACTAACATTCAGCTTGGATGTCAGTGTCTGATTAGTCTTCCTGACCTCATTGGCTGAGTGAGGTGTGCTTTTTTTGTACCGTTTAGCCTCTGGTTCAAACCCTTATTCCAGCAAATATATTTGTGACTGCTGAATAAATAGCACTTATCAATATCTTGTAATTGCCTATAGACTAGTTATCTTCTCCATAGGACTGTGATCTCTCTGAGAGAAAGGAACTTGTAGGATTTAGTTTTTATCTCCATCAATGAGGAGAGGTCTTGCTAAGATAAATACTCATTAAATGTTTGCAGATTCCAAGATGGATGGAGGAGTAGATGGATGGATGGATGAGTGGTGGGTAGATGGGAGCATGGAGGAATGAGTAAGTAACAGCGCCCACATGGAGGTAAGTGGACAAGTTGGATGGGAGGGTCAATGATATTTTGATAGAAGTGATGACTGAGTTAGGCCCTAAAGAATAATCTGGTGCAGTGCTTTTCAAACTGTAGTGCATTTATGAGTCATCTGGGGATCTTGTTAAAATACAGTGATTCAGCAGGTCTGGGGAGAGGGGTACCACACTCTGCATTCCTGACAAGCCCCCGGTGGTACTTCTCCTTCTGGCCCTCAGACTGAACACTGAGCACCAAGTAAGAGTTTGGGGATAGGAAAGAAGACAGGAAGAAGGGAAGATGATCCAGACAGGTGCAAGTGTTGAGAGCTATGTTGGCTCTGCCCCGGTGCAAGCAGGGACCTCAGTGCGCATGCTCGGGGGGGAAGATAGGGGAGAGGGGATGGCATGGTACTGGTGGACACACAGGACTGTCTGTGAGGGTATTGTTACCAAAAACTGGGTTCACCTCTTGGTGGGTGTTGAGCCAATAAACACAACCAAGCCAAAGATTGAGAGAAGGAAAGATTTGTTATTACTTGCAGCAAGTAAGGAGAACACTGTGGATCTTTCCTAAAGTGGTGTCTCCCAACAGCAAAACTGGAGAAGTTTTAAGCATATTCACGAAGGGGCTTGAGCAGAGGAGAATTCAGCATAGAACTGGGGCAAAAGTCGACAGATTCCACGCTTTAGTTGATTGAAGTCAGAAGGGTCAACATCACCATTCCGTCCTCCACCTGGGTGGGGGCCTTAGTTCCTGCAGAACTCAAAGATATATTATTATGTCTATCCCTTGAGGATCCAGGACCCTGCCCCAAGCCTGCACTATTGTTTCTTGACAGCTCCTCCCTTGTTCCTGCATTCCCTCTCTTCCCTTAAGATTATTAATTACTGAGATCTGTTCAAGGGCAAGCATGGTGGCCACGCATAGATCACAAAATGGCTTAGGCCAAAATGGGTTCTCTTATGCCAAGAAAGCCATTCCTGGGACTTCCCTGGTGGTCCAGTGAGTGAGACTCCACCCTCCCAATGCAGGGGGCCTGGGTTCGATCCTGGGTCGGAGAATTAGTTCCTGCATGCATGCCACAACGAAGATCCCACGTGGAGCAACTAAGACCCAGCACAGCCAAAATAAATAAATAAATATTTTTAAAAAAAGAAAGAAAAGAAAGCCATTCCTGGTTCTCTTTTCCCAGGGACCCCCTAACCTATCTGTTTACAGTATGGGAAATTCATGCTTTCATGGAGACTCAAGAAGGCCAGAAGCAACGGACATAACACCCAAAGCTGAGATGAGGGAAAAGCAGGCTGAGAAGGGAACTAGTATTTCTTGAATATCTCTGTATCTCTATCTATATCCTGATCTAGATAGAGATATATCTAGATCTCGTATCATATATCCATACCTGCATCTATCAGACAAACTAATTTTGTCCTCACAACAGCCCAGAGAAGATGCAGAAAATGGAGACTGTTTCCTTTCCTCCCTTCCTTCCTCTCTTTCCTTCTCTCTTTTATTCCTTCCTTCCTACCCCTCCTCCCTTCCTCCTTCTCTCCCTTCCTTCCTTTCTCCCTGACTCTTCTCTCTCTCTCTCTCCCCTCTTTGCTCTCTGTCTTGTTTATTGGTCTTTGTGCTTAAGTTGGTTAGCTCCCTACAGCATTCTTCTCTTACTGTGGCATAGGTTGCGCATTCAATTCCTGTTGAAAGTCACATAGAAAAACCTTTTGTATTGTCTCAATTTATTTTATTGATCACAGGGAAAGAGAAACATGAACCTTAAGTATTGAAAATAAATATTATAATATTTGAAAATATATTGGACTAGAAAAAGAAAATGGAGATTCAGAAAGCTTAGGTTACTTGTTCCAGGTTTTACAACTAGTGAGAGAGTTGGGATTCCAGCAAGGGCTAAGTAGGGTGTGAAGACCCAAACAAGTAGACGGAGCTTCAGAGAAGAGCTCTCAGCCCAGTGGGGAATTCAAGTATAAATGAGAAATTTGCAGCCCTCATGCAGTTGTAGAGGCCAGGTCAGTAGACCAGGAGTCTGAAAGGCTGGGATCTGAGGGTGGGCAAGGGCAGGAGCCCAGGGCTCTTAGCAAATTCAGGGAGCAGCCCGATTCCAGATTCCCTGACTCCAGCAAAGCAAGGGCTGAAGTTAGAGGAGCCGCTTCTATCTAGATGGCTAGAGGATTCCATGGTGAAACTCACAGGAGAAGTAGCAACCATGGAGAGGGAGGAGGCCTGGTGAAGACAAGGGAGAGGGAGTGAGGAATATTTTATTAATTTGGTAAACACAAGGATGGGAGAATCTAGAAGGGAAGGAAGAGCCTTATTTAACTTTCAACGATGTTCCTGTCTCTTGTCATAAAAAATCACAACCTTCTTGAGACATACATAGATTCTTTTCCAGCTGCACAATGCAATGGCTCTCTCCACCCACGCCCATTCATTAATGTTAAATAGACACTACCCATCTAATCTCTGGCAACTTTCAACTAAGAAACGTCTAAAATATGTTTATTTAGGAATGAAATTGGTTCACTTCGTTTGTAATGAGCTCTGTTATTCCAACTCACTATGTTATGACTCGTTTAGTCCCTTTATCAGAAAAGCTGAAGATATATTCAGAAATCAATATTTTATACAAAGCTCTGTACAAATTAGGCATAGGTAGGAACTTCCTAGGTAAACATAAAAATAAACAGCATTCGTCAAAAGTCAAAATGACAGTATTTAGAGTGTGACCAAGACACATGAGCCCCCCCCCAAGTAGGATAGAGAACATGAGAAGTCAGTGATGAAGAGACCGGGACACCGGAAGAATCTCTACGTGGATAAAGAAATCACAAGAATAATGATGGGAACAGTGTTGGGGAGAGTCACAGAGAATCAGGAGCTAAGTCAGGGACCTGGGGTTGGTAGATGTCTGCAACCAGGAGGGCGTTGGGCAGTGTGGTCTGATGATACGAGATTCACTGCTGGGGCTTGTGGGGTTCCTGAAAGGTCCTTTAATTCCTTTCACTCAGAGGTTGAAAATAGGGACCTAGTGACAAATAATTAGGATAGTTATATTTATTTTATTTAATAGGCGTACAGTGCTTATTATGAATCAGGCATTGTTCTGAGTGTTTTTACAAATATGAAGCCATTGAGACCTATGAGACAGGTATTATTACTATCCCCATTTTACAGATGAGGAAACTTAGACATACAGAGAGCTTAGGTCACTGCTTGAACCTTAAGAAACATGTAAATCATTCAACTGAGACACGAAGACCCAAAGAGGTGAAAATATTTGTGCAAAGCCGAAGAGTAGCAGGAAAGGATTGGAATCCCGAGCCCGCCGTGGCTCACGGGCCCAGCCGCCCCGTGGCATGTGGGATCCTCCCAGACCGGGGCACGAACCCGTGTCCCCTGCATCGGCAGGTGGACTCTCAACCACTGCGCCACCAGGGAAGCCCCAGCTTACCGCTTTTTAAGTGTAGCATCTTGCCCATTGCTCACATGTTAAGATTTTAGAAACAGTTGGGTCATTTCTGTGATGTCCTCTGCTGTCCTTTGTGGCTCTCCCAGACTTTGCAAATACCATTGGTGCACTTATGCCATTGTCCCGCGAATACACCAGACTTCAAGCTGCTGGCGGGCAGCTACTACGTCTTTCTCATTTCCGTGTGGACAGCACTGAGTGTAGCACCCGGTTTATATGAAATGCTCTATAACATTTATTGAATAAGTGAATGGACTAAATTCCAGAAAATCCACCCTAATTCTTTCCTGACTACTGGTGCTTTGTTGCCTTGGATTTATCTTTCTGAGACTGTGGAAGCCTGGAGGTATCTGGATGTCACCTGCCTTACCCGCTGGCTCTCTGTGCCATCAGTATTTCATGATTGCAGGCTGTGTGTTTCTTGTTCTGGGCCTGGCCCTATGCCAGGAGGTATCTCATTGATGGCTGGTCAGCAGAGCAGTCTTGATCTTCTATCTTTCCAGGTGTTTTAGTTCTTAGGTCTTGTTTTATTCATAGAAGCACCAAGAGTTTCATATATTCTTCTTGGTCTCTGTTTTTCAGACTAAATGCAGTGTCCTTGAGTGACTAAGTTGCGTATGTAATGTAAGAACTTAAAATAGAAATTTATTTTGAGTAAATTAACAATCTATCACGCATTTCTTTATTTTTTTTAAATACAGTATTTCAGTTTCATTTTATTATTTTTATTTTTTAAAATTTATTTATTTATTTATTTTTGGCTGCGTTGGATCTTCATTGCTGTGCGCGGGCTTTCTCTAGTTGCGGTGAGCAGGGGCTACTCATTTCATTGCTGTGCGCAGGCTTCTCATTGCTGTGGCTTCTCTTGTCGTGGAGCACGGGCTCTAGGCGCGCAGGCTTCAGTAGTTGTGGCAGGCGGGCTCAGTAGTTGTGGCTCGTGGACTCTAGAGCACAGGTTCAGGAGTTGTGGCGCACAGGCTTAGTTGCTCCACGGCATGTGGGATCTTCCCAGACTAGGGCTCGAACCCGTGTCCCCTGCATTGGCAGGCAGATTCTTAACCACTGTGCCACCAGGGAAGCCCTGTCAGTACTTTTTTACTTTTTTTTTTTGCTGTGCCACGCAGCATGCGGGATCATCTTCCCCGAGCCTGCACCCTCTGCAGTGGAAGAGTGGGGTCTTAACCACTGGACTGGACCGCCAGGGGAGTCCATGCCAGGAAATTTTTCTGAAATCCTCAGTGATTTGAGGGACAGTGAACTCCGGGTAAGTTGTCAGGGTTGGACCTGGGGCGACTGCCATAAAGCTAGCAGTGAGCTAGAGGGCGTTAGCCAACTTTGACAGCATCCAGTGTGAGATAAGAGTCTTGCTCTGTTTGGTGAGCAAGACAGATACATTCTCAGCCATCTGGAGTTCACAACTGGGTAGATTGTTTTCTGGCTTTTTTTTTTTTTTTTCAGTTCTGGCCATGAGAATTAAATTGGGAGGCTGACAAGCAAGAGAGTGTAAAAACCAGGATATTGGGCTTCCCTGGTGGCGCAGTGGTTGAGAGTCCGCCTGCCGATGCAGGGGACACGGGTTCGTGCCCCGGTCCGGGAAGATCCCACATGCCGCGGAGCGGCTGCGCCCGTGAGCCATGGCCGCTGAGCCTGCGCGTCCGGAGCCTGTGCTCCGCAACGGGAGAGGCCACAACAGTGAGAGGCCCACGTACTGCAAAAAAAACAAAAACAAAAACAAAAAGACCCAGGATAGTAAGAAACAGGAAGGAATAGTTGAAAGAACTAAGAAGAGACAACAGAGAAGAAGTAGAGATTAGATATATTCTGAGCAGCGCTTGAAGGGATAAACATGACCACCGTAAACAGACAACAGCCAGCATTTAAAAAAAAAAAAAAGAATGTCACCATAATTAGCAATGGACTGCCTCTAAAAATAGTGAGCCTCCCATTACTGGAGGTGTCCAAGCAGAGATTGTGATCACGTTTCAGTGACATCATAAGGAGAGGCAGTGTATCTGGGACAAACAGTATAGAATCTGGAGGTTGATGGCCTGGTCATAAAAATTTACTGGCAGTGTGACTTTGGAAGTTTCCTTAGCCTGTTTCTACATCTGTAGGCTGGGAAAATGAAGCCCCTTCTTCCTAGGAATGTTGTGGGGATTATATCCAATGAAGAGCACATAGCTGATAATAAGAAATGGTGTCAAGTAGTATTAGTAGTAAGTATATCAGTAGAGGTGCAAGTAGGTGGCCATTAAGTGCCTTCCAAGTGTACTGTTTCTGTGTTTCCATGTTTACTATAGAATATGCTCCCAAGTGAAATTTTACAAAAATCATTTCTGAAGGTCCATGATTCCTATTCAAGTACCCTGGCTGGGAGAGAGTGGTAGAAAAGGTAAGGGGCAGGAGCCTCTTCTTGTGGGCTCTCAAGTCCCCCAAAAGCTGCTGATCCAGTTCATTTAGTGAGGTAACAGAGAGGAAGGTCTAGTTCTTTGGGAGGATGTACGTTTCCTTGCTGAACCAATAGTTCTTTTGCCCTGACTTTCTTTTGCACTTTATCTAACAATGGTCACTTGTAGCACTTCTCTAGGTCGTTTGCATTTTAGGGAGAAACACCTTCAAACTTGAAGGCAAAAAAGAGAAGAGAAAGAAAGAAAGTGAAAAGAAAAGAAGAGAAGATTTCTAATGGTGAAAATCAAGGCATGACCCAATGAACATGCTCCTGTTGTGAACAGCAAGGGCCCCAAGATCTTCCTGAATAAATAGGGCTCTCCCTGTAGGAAATGTGATCTGATTTTTCCTCTTCCTTTGCCATAGAAAAATTCCACTCCCACCACTAGCAACTGCTTTGGCAAAGAGCCAAGAGGCAATCGGGCTGCCTTTTTCTACTTTTCTCCTTCCCTAGAACACAGAGTTTGATGGGCCATTCCGGAGCTTGGACAGTCCTCAGTGCCCTCACTCAGCAGGCTGGTCAATTAAAAAAAAAGACGTATGCAGCCCAGCCAGAGGGTTTTAGGCTCTATTTTCCTTTCTTGTCCAGGTGAACTATTATAACAAGCTAACCAGGGAGACTTTAGAAGTCAAAGGGATCCTGCTTGTTAAACTGTTTTTTAGGTTTAAAGCACCAGTTGAGGACTTTAAAGTGTGTGTATGTGTGTGTGCTTGGAAATTTTAGGTTTTCATTTTGAAGTACAAAAGTAATGACAGCTTGAGGCAACAAATCAAACAATACCACTGTGTAAAAGAGTCAGCAATACCCCCTTCTGCTTAATCTGCCAGTCCCCTACCTCCCATCATAACAAATGTGAACATTTTGGTACATATCTTTTCACATCCTTATCTATGCATATCATATATATATAGATATATATATAGATATACACTGTACGTATGTATATATATATCATATATATAGATATATATAGATATACACTGTACGTATGTATATATATATCATATATCTGTAGATATATATATAGATATACACTGTACGTATGTATGTCTGTATGTGCATATATATTCACCTATTTAGAGATTTTTGTCACACTCTTTTAAAACGGGACTTATAAACTCAGAAAAGTTCACCTGAAGATTTCAGATATTACCAGAGGGAAGGATTCAGTGCCTAGCAAAACACATAGTCCTTTGGCAACAGCTTTTTCCTCTTTGTTGGGAAAGAGGCCTAGAAAAATAATGTCCCTTTCTCTTCCTTCCCCACACCATTATTCTCCTGCAGTAGAATGAGCAGGGATAATATATCCTTTGTAATTCAGCAAGGAATAAGAATTACCAGTTTGCTGGGCTATTAGAGGATACAAGAGAAACCCAAATTAAACAACTGCATATTCCTCTAGTAAGTCTTTTGTTCCGTTTTTCTTCATGAAAAGGCAGATAATAAGAAAGAGGAGGCAGGGAGAGATTGTGCATTGCTGGGCTTTAATAGGCAAATAGTTAGTGATGGCACCTGCAAAATCATTGCCTTATTCCTTGTTCAGGGTCTGAACATATCTTTCTTCTCTTTGCAGACCAGAGGAGAGTGGGAGTGAGAAGAATGAGATGAATCACAATAAAAGTCCTCTTTCATTATTATTTTTGAGTTTTCTCATCCCAGACACATCAGAGCTCAAGGTTGGAAGGGGCCTTATGTCATCTGCTCTGCTCTTCCCAATGTATCTGGACTCATGTTGTTCCAGTTTCTACATTTCTTCTTAACACAGTTGTGTTTGATTATTTTTTTCTTCCTCCCTTGACCCTTCAAAAGTGCACTATTGAATGCTTCCTGTGGGCTAGACCCCAACCTATGCTTTGGGGACGAAGAGGAAAGACACTGACCCTGGCCTCAAAGAGCTCACAAATAAGGGGAAGAAAAATCAGTAGGCTTAAAATTATAAGGGAATGGGTGCAAGTACGAAGGGAACACAGAGAAGTACCTAACACAGCAATAGCCAGGAGGATGGGCAGTGACAAGAGGCTGGCAAGATTAAGTTTATGGAATAGAAGTTTACCAGTGTAAACAGATAGGTTAGGGGGTCCCCAGAGAAAGAGAACCAGCAACGGCTTTCTTGACGTGAGAGAACCCATTTTGGCCTAAGACATTTTGTGATCTAAGCCTGGCCATAAAGCTTGCTCTTTTTTAAAAATTAATTAATTAATTAATTAATTTGGTTGCACTGGGTCTTAGTTGTGGTAGGCAGGATCCTTAGTTCTGGCTTGCAGGCTCCTTAGTTGTGGGATGCGAACTCTTATTTGCAGCATGCATGTGGGATCTAGTTCCCTGACCAGGGGTGGAACCCAGGCCCCCTACATTGCTAGCTTGGAGTTTTTTTTAAAATTTCCTTCCTTCCTTATTTATTTATTTATTTATGGCTGTGTTGGGTCCTTGTTACTGCGTGCAGGCTTTCTCTAGTTGCAGTGAGCGGGGGCTACTCCTCGTTGCAGTGTGCGGGCTTCTCATTGCAGTGGGCTCTCCGATTGCGGAGCACAGGCTCTAGGCGCATGGGCTTCAGTAGTTGTGGCGCACGGGCTTAGTTGCTCCGTGGCATGTGGGATCTTCCTGGACCAGGGCTCCAACCCATGTCCCCTGCATTGGCAGATGGATTCCTAACCACTGCACCACCAGGGAAGCCCCTCAGAGTCTTAACTACTGCACCACCAGCCGAGTCCCCATAATGCTTGCTCTTGAACAGGTCTCAGTAATCAAACATCTTAAGGAAACCAAGGAATGTAGGAACAGAGAAAAGTCAAACAACAATGCAGTGATAAAGCAAGAGTCCTAGTTCCTCCTCTAGGGATGGATACACATAATAATATATCTTTGAGTTCTGCAGGAACTAAGGCCCCCACCCAGGTGGAGCGTGGTGACTTCAGGCTGAGTACAAGATTTCTGGAATGGCACCCTGTTACCTCACCACCAACCAATCAGAAGAAAGTCTGCACACAGTGGAAGATAACAAAGACTCTGAACCCCTCCTCAAATGATTTTCCCTTTAAAAACTTTCATGGTCAAACAGAATATTTGGAGTTGGTTTTGTTTTTGTTTTAATTAATTAATTAATTTGGTTGCTCCGTGTCTTAGTTGCAGCAGGCAGGCTCCTTAGTTACGGTTCACAGGCTCCTTAGTTGCGGCACGTGGGCTCCTTAGTTGCAGCTCACCAACTCCTTAGTTGTGGTATGCGAACTCTTAGTTGTGGCATGCATGTGAGATCTAGTTCCCTGGCCAGGGATCAAACCCGGGCCCCCAGCAGTGGGAGTGTGGGGTCTTAACCACTGAGCCACCAGGGAAGTGCCTGGAGTTGGTTTTTGGACATGAGTCTGCCTTCTCCCCAGGTTGTCAGCCTCCTGAATAAAGCAGCCCTTCATTTCCAACCAACACTTGGCTCTCGAGCATTGGCTTTGGAGTGGTAAGTAGCTGAACCTGAGTTCGGTAACAGGTATGCGTATCAAGAGTTCAGAGAACTCAGTGACATGCTCAGGGACATCCATTCCCAACTATATTTTATCAACAGCTTTCTCAGCTCTTATATCCATAAAATCAAAAAATAGGAATGAAATTGGAATACAATCTTCTCTATTCTAGCAATAGTTTATATTAATCCATGGATTCATGAACTAATTGAAAAAACAAAAACACAGCCAGCTCATTGAAAGATGGATTTTCAATACAACTTGCTTTTAATATGTAATAATTATTTATCAAAAGTTCAATATGCATTTTAAAATTTTTTTTATTTTATTTATTTAGACTGCATTGAGTCTCTGTTGCTGCATGCGGGCTTTCTCTAGTTGCCATGAGCGGGGGCTACTCTTCGTTCCGGTGTGCAGGCTTCTCATTGCGGTGGTTTCTCCTGTTGCGGAGCACGGGCTCTAGGCGTGCGGGCTTCAGTAGTTGTGGCTTGCGGGCTCTGGAGCACAGGCTCAGTAGTTGTGGCGCACAGGCTTAGTTGCTCCACAGCATGTGGAATCTTCCCGGAGCAGGGCTTGAACCCGTGTCCCCTGCATTGGCAGGCAGATTCTTAACCACTGAGCCACCAGGGAAGTCCCAAGACTACACTATTTTTTTTTTTTTTTTTTTTTTTTTTCGGTACGCAGGCCTCTCACTGCTGTGGCCTCTCCTGTTGCAGAGCACAGGCTCCGGACGCGCAGGCTCAGCAGCCATGGCTCACGGGCCCAGCTGCTCAGCGGTATGTGAGATCCTCCCGGACTGGGGCACGAACCCGTGTCTCCTGCATCAGCTGGCAGAATCTCAACCACTGCGCCACCAGGGAAGCCCGAGACTACACTATTCATGAGCATAATTTTGAAGTGAAAAAGGCTTTTTCTTAACAAGAAGCACAGTCTGCTGGATTACAAAGAGGTCATGGAGAGGATGTGGCAACTTTAGGGGTCATGGAGGAACTTCAGCTATAGTGGTAATTTCAGGGGAGGCAACTATGATAATAGAAGTGGTGGCAGCACAGGTAGTTATGAAGGGCATAATGGTAGATATGGAGAGTTGTAGGTGATGGTGGCAACTATGGCAGATGGTAATAGAGGGGAGAGTGGACCAGGATGTGGAAACCAAAGTGGAGGATATGGTGGCAGTGGTGGAGTATATAATGGCTGCAATGAAGGAGAAAATTTTGGCAGTGGTAACTATGGTGGTGGTGGGAACTATGATTTTGGAAATTATAATGGACAACAGCAGTCAAATTATAGACCAACAAAGGGGGGCATTCTCTATGGTGGTGCTTATGGATATGAACGTAGTGGTAGAAGTAGTGGATATGGTAGCAGAAGGTTCTAAGCACTTGGCATAAAAGGGCTACAGTTTTAGCAGGAGAGAGAACAAGGAGTTGTCAGGAAAGTTGCGGATTACTTTGAGACAGTCGTCCCAAATGCATTAGAGGAACTACAGAAATCTGCCACAAAAGGAATAATTAATGACCATCGTCCATAGTCAGAAAAGTTACTGCAGCTTAAAGAGGAAACCCTTCTTGTTTAGGGCTGTCATAGTCAGTTGGCACAAAGGACAATTAATGACTAATGCGATGTAGTGTCAATTAGATGTACATTCCTGAGATCTTTTAACGGTTGTAGCTTTTTCCTTTTCTTTTTATTGCATCAGGCGTGTTGCCCTGATTTGCAAATTGTGGTAGTAGTACCAGACATTTTAAAAATAGGAAATTACAGCCTTTGGAATTACTTCAACTAATGATAAAACCTTCTAGATGTGAACAGAAAAGGTACAAGGTGAATAAAAATACTTAAAGACCACAGGTATAGAGATAAGAGCACAGAGGCTTTGCTGTGAGGAGGCGTAGAGGCTGTTTGTCAGTTGTGTGTCCTTGGGCGAGTTACTTTACCTCTGTTCAGTTTCCTCCTCTGTGTATGCAATCCTTGTAGGAGGATTAAGTGAAATAAGACACATAAAAGAGAGTGGAACAGGGTAGATAATAAATAAATAGAACTTCCTTCCTCCTTACAACAATGCTTCAAGAAGGTATTGATTGATTCATTCAACAGTTATTTTTAGCACCCACGTGTCTGTCACTATTCTAGGACCTGCAGATAGGGGTAAACAAGGTCCCTAGAACATGGATAAGAGTGGGCTTTTGGAGCCAGATTGTCTGGATTTGAATCCACTCTTTACTCACTGTATAATCATTGACAACTTATTTAATTTGTCTCAGTTTCATGACCTGCAAAACATGGATCAAAACAGTACCTCAGAGGGTCACTGTTTTGCATTGTAAAGGAGCTGGCAATGTGCCTGTCACACAGTAAACACTCAGTAAAATTTACCTATTAATGTGATTCTTCATGAAGCTTGAGGCTGATGTGGACAGAATGGGGGAGAGAATATTGGTCTGCATTTTACAGGTAAAGAAACTGAGGTTCAGAGAGGTTAAGTAAACTGCCTAAGTCAAATAGTAGGGTGAAGTCCTCTGTTCCATCAGACTTCAAAGCCTGCGTGCTCGACTATTTCTGTCTAACCGAGTGGACTCTTTCATGGCCTGTCTTCTCCCGGACATTCCCCTTTACAAATTCCATTGGTGGGGGCAGGAGTTTGAAAGATTTTTCAATGGGGGATGTAGAAAAATCCAAGAACACAATTTGTAAGCTTCCAGAGTTCTTCATTATCCGGTCTGTCCACTGCAAAGTCTAGCTTCTGTCCCTTTGGATAAAAGAGAGCATCAAACAAGTCGTAAGGAAGGAACTCAGAAGAAATCTCAGGAAACGTGCCATACATGGAGGTGGTGATTGCCTTAGGTTCGATACAGTATGGACACTGGCCTTCTGTTTGTTTGCTTGTTTTAAATTTTGAAATGGTGCCGTGTTACAGGCGCTTTCCTACATGATGAGCATATCAGGTCAAATACAGTAGTCTCTGCCTCTTCACAGCACGCAGAGTCCCACGGGTGAAACCAGAAACCCTTGCACAATGAGCTGTATCCTACCATAATGATATATGAAAAGCCAGCTGTAGGACTCCTGAGAAGGAGCGAGTTCTAGGGCCGAGCGAAACTCCAGAGGAGGCGGCATGCGAACTAGACCTTGAGGCATAAGTAGGTGTGTCCTAGTTAGAGAAGAGGAAGTAGAATATTCCGGGATCTGAGCAAAGATCTGAAGAGAGGGAAGGAGAGTTAGATGGAAGGGGCTGAGACACAATGTGCAGAAAGGAATTTGGTGGGCAGGCAAGAGGATGCAGTGCCATGATGGCAGGGACTTTCCTTGTTCACTCTGGTGCCTCAGATGGTGTCTGACACATGGTTGGTACTCATTAATTACCTGTTGGCTAATTGAATGCTAAAACAGGTACCTACTTCCAGTGATTCTGACTTGACTGATCAGGGAGAGGGCTGGGGCACTGGTATGTTTTAAAAACTCCCCAGGTGTTTCTAATGTACTTTCAAGTTTAGTACTGTACTGAATGAATGACCTGAACCAGTGGAGCTGAGAAAATTTATCTTCCTACTTTTCTGTGGGTCAGAAGCCTTACTCCTTGAAAACGTTTTGGGTGAAGGTACAATGGTATTTTCCTGTTTTATACAAGGGGGAAATGTAAGCTGCCAAAGATTTGTTTAAAAAATAAGTCCAGGGCTTCCCCGGTGGCGCAGTGGTTGAGAGTCCGCCTGCCAATTCAGGGGACACGGGTTCGTGCCCCGGTCCGGGAAGATCCCACATGCCGCAGAGCGGCTGGGCCCGTAAGCCGTGGCCGCTGAGCCTGCGCTCCTGCAACGGGAGAGGCCACAGCAGTGAGAGGCCCGCGTACCGCAAGAAAAAAAAAAAAAAAAAAGTCTGGCTGATACGGTAAAATATTAATGGTAGAATCTAGGTATACAGGTGGGTGTATAAAAGTTTTCAATTTAGATGTTTTCAAACTTTTTCTTAATAAAATGTTGGAGAAAAATTAGCTTGAACCAGAGCTAAAACATGATAATTGAGTCTCAATGAGAAACTGACAGAAACCTGAGTGTCATTTAGTCCAGTATCTTATGAGGGGGCAGAGAGGAGCAGTAGAGGCCTCCCTGGTAGGAAACAGTGGTGCTGTGGTGGTGTGTTGGTCCACTTGGTTGGAGCAGAAGCAGGGGTCTCTGCTAAATGAACCCAGGGTGTTGATTCAGCTGGCTTCAAGTGACTTTAGGTAATTGGTGTGATGTTTCTGCACCTTAGTTTCCTCATCTGTTAAGTGAGAGTCATATTAATAGCTTTCTTAAGTGCCAAACTCACAGAGCTGCTATGAGGATCAAATGATGTAAACGGTATAAATCTAATAGTTTTCAAAGGCAGACACAAGGACTTTCCAAGAAATCTGACAATACAGATAGTGTTAAGGGAATTAGTTTCTGGATCTTGGTTTCCATAAGTAATTCTGCTAGAAAGGATTTATCTGAGGAAATGATGAGTATTGAGGTGTTATGCAGGTTTTCTATTCCCAACTCCCCATGCATAATCATCTTTACCCCATTTGATAAAATAAAAAGACATAGTTGTCCCCATCTTATTATGGTAACTTGCACTGGGTGTAAAATCCTCCAGGTCTCCAAAGAGACTATTTAAAATACTAGGGTAGACTAAGCGTCTTCTAATCCAGGTTGCCTGCACCCAAAGTCGGGCTTGTGTTTTTTCTCGACTTATGCCACATCCTGTGAAGAAGGAAATGTGGCCTCTGGGATGGACTATTTTGGCCCCTGTTAGATGTTTTGAATCCAGTTACACTGTAGAGTAGGGACATGATGGCATTTTTTAATTTAACAACCTCAACCTTTCCGTCCCCTGACTATTGTCAAAGAATCTATCACTTCTGGAAATTCCCTGGCGGTCCAGTGGTTAGGACTCCGCACTTCCACTGCAGGGGGCATGGTTTCGACCCCTGGTGAGGGGAACTAAGATCCTGCACGCCTTGCGGCATGGCCAAAAAAGAATCTATCACTTCTTACAGTCTTGTGACAACAAACAAACAAATGGGGGTGGGGGAGGGGTGGGGAGTATTGATCAAAAATTCAAAAACTGGGCTTCCCTGGTGGCGCAGTGGTTGACAGTCCACCTGCCAATGCAGGGGACACGGGTTCGTGCCCTGGTCCGGGAGGATCCCACATGACGCAGAGCGGCTGGGCCTGTGAGCTATGGCCGCTGAGCCTGCGCTTCCGGAGCCTGTGCTCCGCAACGGGAGAGGCCACAACAGTGAGAGGCCCACGTACCACAAAAAAAAAAAAAAAAAAAAAAAAAAAATTCAAAAACTGAATGGCACTTTATATACTTTATTTCATTCAGGAACAAATTTCTCAGCAAGATCCTCTCTCTTTGAATTCAGAAGTGAGATGGTTGTCATAAGGATGTGTCTTAATATATGTATTTGGATAGAAAAATGTAGTCAGATCTTTTTTGACAGAAAAACAATCTGATTTGGCTGGTTGGTTTGACAGTGAGGGCTGACTTTTCCAGTTAGATGTTAGGCAGATATTTCCATGAGCTAAAAATACAGCACCAAGATTTTTGAATAAAATATATTTAAATCACACTGTTTAAGCGAGAAAAATTCCTTGTCAAAATTTTTGTTACCTAAGGTATTTTGAAATTAATGGTATTTTCATTTTCTACACCTTTCTGAACATACCAGGTCAATCAAAATGCCTCTAGGTGGAAAAGTAACAAGTCTGATTTAATAATTGTTTGATAATTCTTGAGAAAGCCCTTTTGATAAACTTCCTAGAAATCCAGAAAGTCATTGGCTTTCCCGACTGGATAACAAATGCTTTTGCAAGTCAGGTATCTTCTAATTCTTTGCTTGCAACAGAATTGAGGGAAGAATCGAGTTTCAGCTAATAGATAAAACGCATTTTAATGATAGATCATTCTGCAGTTTTTGGAATATAACTTGGAAGGAGTTCAAAGAACTGAAAATGATATTTGCTGCAACAAAACTCTATTCCCATCCTCTGATTTGTGTGGAAAAGTTTTCTTAACACTTATGTCTATAAAACGGAAAATAGAGTGGAATTAATGCTGAACATTATCTCAGCGTAGCAGTAACATTTATATGAGGTAATTTTTTAAAGTATAATTTATCTTAGTAAGAGAGGCATTTATAATAAAATATTAATTTTATTAGTATAGCAGAGCTGTTGTCCCTCACCCATATCCCCTTAACCCTCCCATGAGATCACTGGCAGACAATTCCTATCATGCAGATGGCTTCCTGTGTTTTTCTGCTTGAGGGACGCCTCAGGAGCAACCTTCTACCAATGAAAACAAGCTGGTGGACTAATATCCCAGGACAGTTCTGAGCTGTGTTCTACACAGTCATTCAAAAAGTCCCTGTGAGGATGAGCTCCAGTTGCCTTCGAGGTGATTCACTGATTCATGTATCGGGCTTTTTTCTCTTTCCCTTTTTTGCTTCTCTCCCTTACCATGCTTTCCAGGATCACCTCTCAAAAAAAGACTTATGCCCAATTCCTTTACTCAGGATCTGGGAGAATCCCAAGTTAAGAAAGTCAGATTCTAAGGATACAACAGTGAGCTTTCATTATATGTATTTCATTATATGTATTATATTGCATGAAAATAGTAATGTAAGCTACACAAGGACAGAGATTTTTGTCTGTTTTATTCACTGATATATCACAAACATCTAGAACAGTGCTTGAATCATAGCGTTTAATGAGTAGTAGTAATAGCTAATATTTATTGAGTGCTTAGTATGTGCTTGATATATGATTTTTTCAGAAAGCATTTAATCATCAAAAAAAACTTATTGTATAGCTATTATTGTTATTATTATTCCCCTTTTGGATATAAAGGAATTAAGGATAAACAATGGACCCATAGCACCTATCTTTTAAATTGTGGATCCTGGTTTCTAACTAAGGTCCCTTTGATACTGGACCCCGTTCTTTTCTAATTTTTTGGTTTTGCTTTGTTTTGTTGTTGTTGTTGTTATATGTCTGACTCCTCCATCGGTCTTAAGTTTTATGAAAGGTAGGGCCCCTATTCAACTCTGTATCCCCAACACCTAGCCTAGAAGCTGGAATAAAGTAGGAACTCAGTAATGTTTGTTGAATGAATAAAACGAATAGTGGCTTATTTATACATATCTATGTTGAGGAAGAAAGGAAAAGGATGTATTCTGGATCCAATTGGAGAAAAGCCTTGAATATAACCTGAGATATGGTCTACTTTAAGACAAGGCATTTTTAGGATTCTGCCATTTAAAACTCCCCTGAGGGGCTTCCCTGGTGGTGCGGTGGCTAGGAATCTGCCTGCCAATGCAGGGGACATGGGTTCAAACCCTGTCTGGGAAGATCCCACATGCTGCAGAGCAGCTAAGCCCGTGTGCCACAACTACCGAGCCTGCGCTCTAGAGCCCACGAGCCACAACTACTGAGCCCACGTGCCACAACTACTGAGCCCGTGAGTCTAGAGCCTGTGCTCCACAACAAGAGAAGCCACCGCAATGAGAAGCCCGCGCACTGCAACAAAGAGTAACCCCTGCTTGCCACAACTAGAGAAAGCCCATGCGCAGCAACGAAGACCCAACACAGACAAAAATAAAAATAAATAAAATAAATAAATTTATTTAAAAAACCCCAAAAAAACTCCCCTGAGATTTTGTTTTTCCCTTGACCGCACCCTGTGGCATGGGGAACTTTCCCAACCAGGGATGGAACCCACACCTCCTGCAGTGGAAGCTCGGAGTCTTAACCACTGGACCACCAGGGAAGTCGTAGCCTGAGATTTTTGATTCCACCACCAATTCAACCTGGAGTCTATTTTAGCTAGTGTTTGGAGCTGACTTCCTTGTTGAATTTTCCTTCATCTAAGAATTTAACCCATATCTCTTTCTTTCATTTAGAGGTTTCCTGGCAGAGATATTTAAACCACTTCTGAACCTGAATTCCTTGTATCCAATAATCTGTAAGTCAATGAAAATGGGACTCTTTTGACCATTATTGTATTAAGTGCCTGGCATGCAGTTGGCACTCAATAAATGCTGTTAAATGAATGAATGAGGCAGAAGTAGAGAGTGGAAATTGTCTAGTTTCCAGTGATTATCCATGAACAATTAAAAAATATGTATATCTTCAACGCTTTACATAAGTTAATATTTACTGGGTTTGTGAAAAGAGCAACTTCAAATTTATTTATTTATTTATTTATTATTTATAAATTTAATTTATGTTTTTGGCTGCTTTGGGTCTTCGTTGCTTCATGTGGGCTTTCTCTAGTTGTGGCGAGTGGGGGCTGCTCTTCGTTGCAGTGCGTGGGCTTCTCATTGCAGTGGCTTCTCTTGTTGTGGAACATGGGCTCTAGGTGTGAGAGCTTCAGTAGTTGTGGCAGGTGGGTTCAGTAGTTGTGGCTTGCAGGCTCTAGAGTGCAGGCTCAGTAGTTGTGGCTCATGGGCTTAGTTGCTCTGTGGCATCTGGGAGCTTCCTGGGCCAGGGCTCGAACCTGTGTCCCCTGCATTGGCAGGCGGATTCTTAACCACTGCGCCACCAGGGAAGTCCCAACTCAATTTTAGATAATGTGAAATTTTAGCAAAACGAATCTTAGTGCTACAACTATGATGTGAAAATTGTACTTTTAAATTTTTCTATGACTAAAATTAATATTTATTATGAATCTATGTCAGGATGCTTTAACTGTGGGCAATAGAAAATATAACTCAAATTGACTTAAACAATAAAGAATTTATTGGCTAATGTAAGAGGACATCCAAAAGTAGGGAAGAATTCAGGGTTGGTCTGTTGGTTGAATTACATCATCAAGGACCAAATTCTTTTCATCTTTCTGCTCTGTCATTCATGCTGTTGGCTTCAGACTCATTCTGGGCCCCCTCATCACTGCAGCGTGGCTCTCAACAGCAGTTGGGCTACAAAGATGTCTTATTTCAAAGTAAGATAGATTGGCTCCCATTGCTGACTCTAAACTTTCCCAGAAACTTCCATAAATTGTTTTAACTCATAATTGCTCAGAATTGGGTCACTTATCATTCTTGAATTAATTAATGGCAGGGAGAAACTGAAATGCCCTTGTACCAATCAGGTATATCACTTGAGTCAGGATCAGCTTCTCAAGTTTCATTGCTGGTCCTCAATTAGAGAGAGAGGGAATGGCTACTAGGGAGTCAAACACAATGTCTAACCCAACCCTAGCTTATACCTAGGTTGTAAAAGCTTCATCTCAGTCAATTCAGTGTTGCTATGCTTTGCCGCAGTTTTGGTGGAGAGTGGGACTTTGGAAGCGCCATAACTCTGAGGAAGCATCCTGGTCTAGTTGTCACCCATCCACACCTGTTCTTGTTTTTTTTGTTTTTTTTTTTTGGTGGGATCTTAGTTCCCAGACCAGGGATTGAACCCCTGGGCCCTCAGCACTGAGAGTGCAGTGTCCTAACCACTGGACTGCCTGGGAATTCTCGTGTTTACATCTGGTTTTCAACCACAGCTGACCCGTCCTCTTTCTCTTCCTCTCGCACCACTCTCTTTTGAGTAAACAGAAATACTCTGCTGAGGCATGTTGGGAACTGTGTGGAGTATTTTCACGTCTGTCTGTCTAGTCAGGGATTTTAAACTCAATGCCTGGGGACTTCCCTGGTGGCGCAGTGGTCAAGAATCCGCCCGCCAATGCAGAGGACAAGGGTTCGAGCCCTGGTCCGGGAAGATCCCACATGCCGCGGAGCAACTAAGCCCGTGTGCCACATGAGCCTGCACTCTAGAGCCCACGAGCCACAGCTACTGCAGCCCGCGTGCCTAGAGCCTGTGCTCTGCAACATAAGAGAAGCCACCGCAATGAGAAGCCCGTGCACCGCCACAAAGAGTAGCCCCCGCTCGCTGCAACTAGAGAAAGCCCACGCACAGCAACGAAGACCCAACTCAGCCAAAAAATAAATACGTAAATAAATTTTAAAAATTAAAAAAAACAAAACATAAATAAACTCAGTGCCTGTAGGGGAAAGTCAGTATAGTAGACCAGGAACAAGATAATAGGGAGTGAGGACTGGTGAACCTAAGAAGGGCATGCTCCACTCAAAGTCATTCAAAATCACATTGTTTAAAAACCCTGTGCTTGCCAAACAAGACCTGCTTGTGGGCAAGATTCATTCTGTGATGCACTTCACTCTGGGGTTTTGCCATTTCTCTAGGTCCTACCTGGGGAAGTGGATACACATCTTCCCTGCCTTTGGATCGTCCCAGTCTCTGTTGTCTCTTTCATCCTGCTGGGCTCAGTCCTGGGAAGTAAACAGGTAGTCAGGTAACCCCTTCTTTCCAGGAAATCATTTTCACTTAAATTCTCCTCTGACTCTCTCATCTTCCTAACCCAGGGGATTTTTCCAATTTCAGGATATGGGAAGCAGAAAGCTTCCTACCATTTGCAGACTTCCAAATCAATTGTATTTACTAAGCGCAAGCATTTTTTTCCACTTCTTCTGGGGCCCTAGCCCCAAACTCAAAGCCAAGAAAAGACTCTTGGCTTCTCTCTTTCTGCTGCATTACCTCTCTTAAGATGATGGGCATAACATTCCTCAGCTGTTGCATGAAAAGGGAGAAGGATCATGGGGTGAAATAGGGGAAGATGTTATCCTGCTATAGAAGAAATATAGTGTCCAGAACAAGGGAGCATTCATCAGACTACACAGGGAATGTCTTGTATGTTGCTGTGTATCTCATCTTAGAAAGAATATATTTATCCACAAAGATCCAGGGAGGTAAAGGGATTCTGAATCACATTATATAAGTATCTAATCAATAAGACTTCTATACAACATTCAGCATCCAAAGCTGAGGATGTAACAGTCAAGATAGGCTAGTTTATGCTGTGATAGTAAATGACCTCTGCTCCACGCACAGCTGGGTTGGCCCATGCTCCGGCTGGCAGCGAGCTTTAACATCTGGGACCCGACTGGGGCAGCGGGGACCTGCGTGCAGTGGGCACGGCCAATGCACCGGGCTGGAGGGTGAGCCTTGTGCCCGGGGTGGGACACAGCCGACACCTCCAGATAAGGCCCAGGGCGGCCAGGGGACCTCCGGTGCCAGGCGAAAATATCTTCCTGTCTGCGCCTAACCTCATCGGTTATGCACAGATTGTCTTCACCATCATTTCTTTCTACTTCATGCTCTGCTGCCCCCTCACGGCCTCCTCCTTCTACCTGCTCAGTGGATTTCTGGACGCTTTTGATGGACACGCTGCTCGAGTCCTTAATCAAGGGACCGGGTTTGGGGCCATGCTGGACATGCGGGCAGACTGCTGCTCCACAATGTGTCTGCTGGTCAACCTGGCCCTACTGTACCCTCACGCCACCCTTCTCTTCCAGCTCAACGTGAGCTTGGATGTGGCCAGCCACTGGCTGCACCTCCACAGTTCTGTGGTCCGAGGCAGTGAAAGTCACAAGATGATTAACCTGTCTGGAAATCCAGTGCTTTGCATCTACTATACCTCCAGACCTGCTCTATTTATCCTGGGTGCTGGAAATGAGCCCTTCTACTGCCTTCTCCTCCGTCATGTAATCCTGGGGACCAGTCCCACACCTGTGATCTCTCAGGGACCTTTAGCTGGCTTTGTGGGTCTTTTCCGAATGTGCCTCTGGATCACCACCTGATCACAGCTGCCTGCAACATGGCTGCCTTGGACGCAGCAGATCATGCCAAGAAGACGTGACCCTGGAACCCCCAGTCCCTGGCTGCGCACTGGCCCTGGGAGTCTCACTGTGCCACGTGGCTCCCCTGTCGCTCCTAGGAGGTCCCAGGCTCATATCTTCCCAATGTGTCATCCAACCTGCTGGGAAGGGGGGGCCAGCCTCTTTGGTGATGTCATGTTCTCCATAATCCTCGGGACCAGTCCCACCCCTGTGGTCTCCAGGGACCTATACTTCAAATCAGGAAGGATGCTCAGGAGGGCCCATCCACACGGGCAGTGCTCCTGGGGCCCCAAGAGAGCTGTCTGAGGACTGGGTATTGTCACACCTGCTGGCTCAGCCCTGGGATCTGGCTTGGCCTGAGACCTTAGGGACACTTGAGTGAGGGAGGTGGGGTAGGGGCCAGGTTTCCCAAAAGGCAGGGATTCAGACCTCTGCCCCTGGCTAGAGTAATCCTGTGGGTCTAATGGTCAGGAGAGAAGGGGCTGTCGATATCCCCATTGCAATCTCCTCTGTCCTGGCTCTGCAAACCTTGATAATGAGGGTGGGAGTGTCACTGGAAAACAAAGTAACAAACAAACAAAAAAACCCTAAAAAATCTTGGTGACTTACAAAATTAAAAATTTATTTCTTGCTCCTGTTACACGCCAATCACATTTCATTCTTTTCTAGGGAGATGGAGTCAGCTTTACTCTGGAACACACACCATTTGCTGACCATTTTGGCCAAGAGGAAATGGACAAGGGGAACCCTGACTCTTAAAGCAATTGCAAATATTTGCTAAAGTAAATCACATGGCCTGAGATGGCAAAATGAGGAGGGCTATTTCATGATGGGAAATCAGAATACTTCATGGACAGTTATATAATCTACCACGTAGGAAGTCCTGTATCATCTTCTTTGGGGGTCCTCTGTGGATCATCTAAGAACCCCCAGGGATTTACATGGTTCAAAATGAGGTCTCATACAAGGCATAGTAATATTTAATATATATTAGCTGTCATTGTTATTATTATTAATATTTCATTAAGAAGGGAACATTCTATATGTTACCTACATATAAATCTTTTGAGGATGAACAGGAGAAATTTCTGTTTTTTGTTTTAATTGAAGTATAGTTAATTTACAATGTTGTGTTACTTTCCAGTGCACAACAAAGTGATTCAGTTATTTATGTATATATATTATTTTTCAGATTCTTTTCCATTATAGGTTGTTACAGGACATTAAGTATAGTTCTCTGTGCTATACAGTAGGTCATTGCTTATCCATTTTATATATAGTAGTGTGTATAGGTTAATCCCAAACTGCCCATTTATTTCTCCCCCCCTTACCTCTGCTAACCCCTTTGGTAACTATAAATTTGTTTTCTATGTCTGTGAGTCTATTTCTCTGGTATTTCTTGCTTGAACAGCAAAAGACACACTGGTGTGCTAGTCTCCAGCAAGATACCATATTACATAAGGAATGGTTGAGTAATTCAGAATATTCAGCTCGAGGAAGAGAAGCCACAGGTGGGACAATATGGCTGTCTTCAAATATACGAAAGTCTTTATGTGAAAACAAATTCCACGAACAACGTGCAGGTCCTCGGGAGACAGCTCTGGTAGTGGAATAAATTTGTCTGGCAGGCTTAATTCTTCCAAGAACCTGCCTATAGTGTCATGAAGCACAATGAGCTTTGTGGTGGTTGAAGAACAAATAATAATGAAACTTACACTTGTAGAGTCCTTAGTATATGCCAGGCATTGTTCCAAGTCTTTACATATACTAATTTAAGCTCAAAACAATCCTATGAGATAGGAACTATTATTTTCCCATTTTTCAGGTGGAAAAAATGAAGTACAGATTAAGGAACTGCTAAAGTCACACATCTGTAAGTGGTAGAGCCAATGATTGAACTTGCCAGTCTGTCTCTAGGGTCCATCCTCTTAACTCTTGTGCTATATTGCCTTTGTATAGTTGGAATTCACTTGGAAAGCCTTATTTAATCAGTCTTATAACTGGCCATCAAATTTCTGATCTTTGTTTCGCCGCTGGGTCTTCTGTGCAACTCTACAACAAGACACTTTAAAAAAAGTTGAAGTACAGTTGATATACAGTATTGTGTTTCAGGTGTACAGCAAAGTGATTCAGTTTTATATATATATATATATTTTTTCAGATTCTTTTCCATTATAGGTTATTACAAGATACTGAATATAGTTCCCTGTACTATACAGTAGATCCTTTTTGTTAATCTATTTTATGTATAGTTGTGTGTATTTGTTAACACCATACTCTTAATTTATCCACCCCCATTTCCTCTTTGGTAACCATAAGTTTGTTTTCTATGTCTGTGGGACTGTTTCTGTTTTGTAAATAAATTCATTTGTATTATTTTTTAGATTCCAGTGATGTTATATAGTATTTGTCTTTCTCTGTCTGACTTACTTCAGTTAATATGATATTCTCTAGGTCCATCCATGTTGCTGCAAATGGCAAGATTTCATTCTTTTATGGTTGAGTAATATTCTATTGTATATATATACACCACATCTTCTTTATCCATTCATCTGTTAATGGACACTTAAGTTGCTTCCATGTCTTGGCTACTGTAAATAATTCCACTATGAACATTGGGGTGCATGTATCTTTTCAAATTAGATTTTTTCATCTTTTTCAGGTGTATGCCCAGGAGTGGGATCGCTGGATCATAGGGTAGCTCTATTTTTAGTGTTCTTTTGTTTTTTGGCCGTGCCCCATAGCTTGTGAGATCTTAGTTCCCTGACCAGGGATTGAACATGGGCCCTCAGCCATGAAAGCACGGAGTTCTAACCACTGGATCACCAGGGAATTGCCTATTTTTAGTTTTTTAAGGAACCTCCACACTGTTCTCCATGGTGGCTGCACTAATTTACATTCCCACCAACAGTGCAAGAGTGTTCCCTTTTCTCCACACCCTCTCCAGCATTTACTGTTTGTAGACCTTTTAAAATTTTTATTTATTTATTTATTTTTGGCTGCATTGTGTCTTTGTTTCCACGTGGGCTTTCTCTAGTTGCTGTGAGCAGGGGGCTACTCTTCGTTGCGGCGCGCGGGCTTCTCATTGCAGTGGCTTCTCTTGTTGGGAGCACAGGCTCTAGGCGTGTGGGCTTCAGTAGTTGTGGCACGTGGGCTCAGTAGTTGTGGCGCATGGGCTTAGTTGATCTACAGCATGTGGGATCTTCCTGGACCAGGGCTGGAACCCGTGTCCGCTGCATTGGCAGGTGGATTCTTAACCACTGCGCCACCAGGGAAGTCCTTTTGACGATGGCCACTCTGAACGGTGTGAGGTGATACCTCACTGTAGTTTTGATTTGCATTTCTCTAATAATTAGCGATATTGAGCATCTTTCCATGCACCTGGTGGCCATCTGTGGGTCTTCTGTGGAGAAATGTCTATTTAGGTGTTCTGCCCATTTTTTGATTGGGTTGTTTGCTGTTTTGATATTGAGTTGTATGAGCTGTTTGTATATTTTGGAAATTAGCCCCTTGTCAGTCCCATTGTTTGCAAATATTTTCTTTACCACACCTTTTAAATTATACTCAACTTCTACCCATTTGGTTTGTCACTCAGAATGAGTGGTCTGTAGTGACATCTCACACAGTTGGGGGGGTCTATGACGGAGGCTGGAGAGCTGGGAGCCAAGTTTGGAATTGGTGTGGTATAGAGGTGGCAGTGGTGGCAGGGGAGGGCAGCTAGAACTTGACTCTGGAGTTGGTAGGCTGGCCTGTGGCTATGGGGTGGAGAACAAAGTGAGAATGCCATTTGAGAGCCAGATCCGCAGTGAGCCAAGATCCAGTCAAAGGGGTCTGGCAGCATTGTGTGCTGGGGCACAGCAATGATTTGGCAACAGGCTGGCAGCGGGAGGCTGACAGATGAACTGGCAGGTTCAGGAAGGATGTAAGTTAAAACCTGCAGAGATTCCTGAGACGGAGGGCCTAGTGGGAAGAACCTTTCATAGGACCCTGCTGGCCTCACCTAGTTGTTTAGCAAGTAAAGCCAGGTTGAACATAAGTGACTTTCTCCTTGCTGTTAGTATTTCTCTACAGAGCAGCAATCTGGTGCAAAGCCCTCCTGATAGTCTTAGGACCCTCTTCACTCAAGTACTGGGGAGACTGGGTAGTGGTTATGTTCCTTGACTCTGATGCCTGGGTTCAAATCCCAGCTCTGGCTCAGTGACACTGGGGGATAAATTACCTAACCTCTTAGTGTCTTAGTTTCTTCATCTATAAAATAAAAAGATAACAGTGTTACTTCTGAATCAGCATAGCATAGTGATTAAAGAGCACTGTCTCTGGAGTCAGAATGCTTGATTTATGTCCTTAATCTTCCACTTATGTCTGTGGGACCTCAGGCAAGTTACCAGATGTCTTGCTCCAGGTTTAAGGTCTATAAAATGGACACAAAATAATAGGCACTTATGACATAGGGCTGTGACAAGAATTAATATTATATATAACATAATAATATAATATAATTATATATATATATATACACACACACACACACACACACAGAGAGAGAGAGAGAGAGAGAGAGAGAGAGAAACACTGGCACGTAGCAAATACTCAATAAATGTTAATTATAGTCTATACTGCCCATATCAGAAGACCAAACTCAGAAGGCTCCCACAAGCAGGATCCCCTTTACCCATCGAACCTGATGAGCAATACTTGGGCGGAGTAAACTCAGTGTTCAGTTCCAGTCCCTTCATCCAGTTGGAGAAGGAAGAAAGTTGCACTCCCCCTGGCAGTCAAATTGAAACAGAGGAAAGACACAGTCAAAGGCATCCAAAGTAGAGACTTGCCTACTAATCCCAAGGCAACTCTAAGAAGGAGTGACTGTGGTTAGGAAGGTGGCGTGAAGAGTGAGAATGACACAGTTTGTTCATCCCCACTACCAGATGTGCAAATCAGGGAAAAGTTCTGAGCAAGATATCATCATTATATCACTACATTTGGAGGGTAGAGCCTAACAGATTGTTACCTTGCTTTTTAGTGTTTCACAGTGAAAAAACCTAGGGTGGGAGATCAACACCTTCATCTCCCGAGGAAGCACCTCTATCATAGACTGTTATTCCAGGAGCAATTTGTAAGTAGTCTTTTGCTCATGGAGAATAATGGGTCATGCCAGGTAAACATGAAGAATGTTGATTTCTTTCCTCCCAGTTCTTTTTCTTAACTGCTTGGGAACTTTTTTTTTTTTTTTTGGTCTGAGAGCAAGCTTGTCAAAAAAATGCTGCTGCCTCTTTTCAATAACTGTTAAGATGTTATAGGTTAATAACCATGTTAACTAGTAAAATTTGGAGATAAGATGATTCTTTCACTTGTAAGAATGTGCTACTGTCACACATAATGCCATGTTAGTCCTCACCATTTATTCTTCTCTCAATACAATTGTTACTGAGTACAAGCTCACTCTACTCGCCACATGACAGGCCAATAAATCGGGAGACGAGGTGTTGAGGCAAGGAATAGTGACTTTATTCAGAAAGCCGGGCATCTGAGAAGATGGCAGACTAGCGTCCTAGAGTACCATCTTATCAGGGTCTGGATGATAGTTTCTTTTATAGAACAGAGAGGGGGAGGAGGTGAGGAGGTAAAGTAAAAGTAAAAAGGCCAGAAGTCTTGCAAAATATCTCCTGGTTTGGTCAGCTTCAGGGAGGGGATGTGTTAATTTCTTCTTCCTTACAGCCATTCACAGGTGGACAGGGTCAGAATGCTTTCCTGAGAGCTGAACAAAGGCACTTTAGTTTAACATTCAGGCAGAGGGGCAGGTTCCCCAAAGCAGGCCATTTTGTATGCTTAAAGCTATAGACAGATTCCACATATATGTGTTAGCATACGGTATTTGTTTTTCTCTTTCTGATTTACTTTACTCTGTATGACAGACTCTAGGTCCATCACATATATATGGAATCTAAGAAAAAAAAAAGGGTCATGAAGAACCTAGGGGCAAGATGGGAATAAAGACACAGACCTACTAGAGAATGGACTTGAGGATATGGGGAGGGGGCAGGGTAAGCTGTGACAAAGTGAGAGAGTGGCATGGACATATATACACTACCAAACGTAAAGTAGATAGCTAGTGGGAAGCAGCCACATAGCACAGGGAGATCAGCTCGGTGTTTTGTGACAACCTAGAGGGGTGGGATAGGGAGGGTGGGAGGGAGGGAGATGCAAGAGGGAAGAGATATGGGAACATATGTGTATGTATAACTGATTCACTTTGTTATAAAGCAGAAACTAACACACCATTGTAAAGCAATTATACTCCAATAAAGATGTTAAAAAAAAAAAACTATAGGCAGCATCCTTTTAGGGATTATAGCAACAAAAAGCAACGGAGAGCAAAAGTTAAAGTAAAAGAAACAGATCCAACATAGAGTCAGATTTTGTTCTTCCCTTTTACACAATCTTTTGGTGTCTTAAATATTTCATAAGTGCCTACAGGGAGAAAGGAGTCAGGCACTCTGGGGCTGATATCTTGTCCCTTCTTCCATTATTTTACATCTTTCTTTTCCGAACCTTGCCATTTCCAAGTCACTAGCCTTTCTTCTGTCTGTCTAGAGACTTTATCCACTCTTCGTTCAGCTATGAGTCAGTCATTCAGTGATATTTACTATGTCTGGAATCGATACCTAACTCTGTGGAGGCCACGATATACAAGATGAAGCCACTTTGTAAGCAGATAGATTGGGGGGGGGGTGGTCCCTGGAGAAAGAGAACCAGGAATGGCTTTCTTGACACAAGTGAACTCATTTTGGCCGAAGCCATTTTGTGAACTCATTTTGGCTGAAGCCTAGCCAAAATGAGTTTACGATGCTCGCCCTTGAACAGGTGTTGGTAATTAATGATCTTAAGGGAACAAAGGAATGCAGGAACAGAGAAGAGGCAGTCAAAGGATAGTGCAGTGACAAAGCAGAGTTCCAGTTCCTCCTTAAGGGATATACATAATAATATATCTTTGACTTCTGCAGGAATTAAGACCCCCACCCAGGTGTAGGACAGGATGATGATGTTGATGTTGACTCTTCTTACTTCAGTCAACTAAGACTTGGACTCTCTGGACATTTGCCCCAATTTTATGCTGAATTCTACTTTACTTAAGACCCTTCTTGAATATGCATGTACCCTTAGCTTAAAACTTTCCCAGTTTGGCTGTTTGGGGAGACACTGCTCTGGGAAAGATCTCTGGTGTTCTTCTTACTTGCTGTAAGTAATAATAAATCCTTCCTTCTCCCAATCTTTGGCTTGGTTGTGTCTGTTGACTCGACACCCACCAAGAGGCAAACCCAGTTTTCGCGTAACAACTATGTTCAAGGAACCTACGGTCTATATTTATTTATTTATTTAACATCTTTATTGGAGTATAATTGCTTTACAATGGTGTGTTAGTTTCTGCTCTATAACAAAGTGAATCAGTTATACATATACATATGTTCCCATATCTCTTCCCTCTTGTGTCTCCCTCCCTCCCACCCTCCCTATCCCACCCCTCCAGGCGGTCACAAAGCACTGAGCTGATATCCCTGTGCCTATGGTCTATATTAAATACAACAGAAGTATGCCTGAAATGATGATAGAAAGACAGTGATGGAGAATGATAGTGTGAAGAATGGGGATGGGGTGGGGGTGTGAGGGTTAATGTTTGAAGTGAGAGCAGCATAATATCTGTGAACTATGGTTGAAGTGGTCACATCATTTAAAAAAATCCTGGTGAGGTTATATTAAATTACATTTCAAGGGTACACTTTGAAGTATGTGAAAGCATCCCTGATGAAGCAAGAGATAATTTGATGTGGAGCTAGAGCTGATTCTAGGTGGTACATGGATCTGGCTTTAGATAATAATAAACTAAATGTTAAGAAAGTATTTCCTTTCTAATCCTATTTTTAAAATATATTTTTAAATATTTATATATTTATTTGTCTGTGCCGGGTCTTAGTTGCAGCACGTGGCATCTTCATTGCCACGTGCGGGATCTTCAGTTGTGGCATGTGGGATATTGCAGCACGTGGGATCTAGTTCCCTGACCAGGGATCGAACCTGGGCCCCCTGCATTGGGAGCGTGGAGACTTAGCCACTGGACCACCAGGGAAGTCCCCCTTTCTATTTTGAGCTGTGTGTTTATAGACAAACAGAAAGTCTCATTTACATGCTGCATGTCTTTATTTTTGTTTTTTGTTTTGGCTAACACTTGGTAAACAACACACTTACTTTTTTTTTTTTAAACAAAGGTTAAGCTCAGAAACTCAAGAGGTAGATTTCATCTGGAATTTGGTAACTTTATTTTATTTTTCTTGCATTTATTTTAGTGTATCCTTTTATTTATGGTTAGTGAGTTATATACAGCTCCTTTTCCAAATAAATTATTTAAACAAATTGAGTCGATATAAAGAAACATGATAAGCAGATTAGAACCAAGGTGGCACAAGGTTATGGCAAAATTGTGAAAGTAGTATGGAAGTGACGGAAGTTTAGTAAATAAGAGCACTATGCCTGGAATGAGAAAATCTGGGTTTGAGTCCCTGCAATACCACCAACTAGCTCTGTGACCTTGGGAAGTTCATCTAATCTCTCAGAACCTTAGTATTCTCATCTGTAAAATAGGAAGAAGAATCTCTACATGAACTTCTTTGCAAGCTTGTGAGAATCTGATGAAGGAAGGTGTAAAGTGTGAACAAATGTTGACTTTATATTATGTGAAGCGGCAGAGAGGCAACATGGCTTGATGGTGAGTGTGTCAGGATGGGGAGGGAGATTTGCCAACATTTACAGAGTACTTACTATGGGCAAAATGCTGTAGATTTTTGAAAGTAGAAAAATGAATTCAATTTGGCCTTAGCCCTCAGAGTTTACTGTTTGTCTATGGACTAACACATAGATGTGTATTATTCTGTAGACTGTGATACATATTACAAATGGGTTTAAAACCCTAGGCAAAGGAAATAGGAAGAAGCTGATTACATGAGCGTTTGTGATAAGAATAGCTACCATTCTGGCCCTTCCAAGGGCTAGGGAGTCTGTTAGGTACTTTGTCATACTAGCTCATAACTCAGGAACTGAGATCAGAGAGGCTAAATAATTGTTCCATGGTTAATCATGGTGATGTTCATGAATAAATATTTATTATATGCCCAGTCCTGTGCTAAATTCTCTTATACATTACTTCATTTAAGCCTTATCACAAGCTTGTGAGATAAGTCCTATCTCCCTTTTACAGATAAGCAAACTAAGACTCACAGAGATCAAGAGGCTTGCAGTTAGTGAATGGTGCCGTTGCAGTTTAATCCTGGGGTGTCCTTTGATTGCAAAACCCATTTCTTCCAATTCTACGGCTTCCAATCAGTAGCTGAGTTGTGGGACTGAGGATGGCTGTGCACAAGGAAGGTCCATTCAGGGCTCTTGAAATGTTAGGTTCTAATCTCAGCTGGGCTTCTCTAAGTTTACTATGTCGCAACTCCTCTTTTGTTTCATAATATATGTTCCTAAACTCTTAAAGGACCAAGTCCTAGGACCATGTGAGTGGCTAATATGGCTGCATGACACCATAAGGTGATATTGGTGAAGATATTTCAAAACCAGGCAGAACTGGGTGAGAGGGCAAGGTAGGCTATCTACATCTAGTTTGCGGGGGCTAGAAGCTCTCTTTCCTGTGGGAACTTACAGAATCAATTCTTCGTAAATGCAAGGGGACCTTGTGCTAAATCCAATCTCCTCAATTTAGAAAGAGAAGTTAACGGCCAAAGGTTCCACAGCAGGCAGAGGAATGAGACCGCACAGCTCCCCTGTCTCAATGCTCATTTCCCGAGAGCAGTGGTTTTCAGTGTGCTTTCCAGATCAGCAGCCCTAGCACTACCTGGGAACTTGTTAGAAATGCCCACCTCAGAACCACAGAGTCAGAGATGGTGGAGGTGGAGCTCAGCACTCTGTTTTAACAAGGCTTCCGAGTCATTCTGATGCATGCTCAGGTTTGAGAATGACTGCAAAGTATCTGCTATATACTATACATCACATGGCAGGAAGAACAGTGGAGATTTGTCATCACGTCCAACCCCCCAGAAATTCTTCTCCCTCTTTGTTCCCAGGAGGACTGAAGGGGCTCAGTGTAACAACCCCCCGAGATCCACAGAACACTGAGATATTTTAGACAGGGGGATGAACCTATGGAACAAACACTGGCCTGGGGTTGGCAGCCTGGGTGTGCTCCCAGGTAGCCAGAGACAGGTGCTGTCTGGCCATCAGTGTGTGGAGGAGAAGGGCTGGGACCTGGGATACCATCAGGCTTCCCCACCCCCCGTCCAACACAGACAGAACAGCCAGGAGTCTAGAGAAGGCACTTCTCCACACTGTCCCTCCGAGTCTGTGAGCCACGAGTTGGGCACACTCAGAACCCTGCAGTGGATTTCCCAAAGGCGGGAGGCTGGAGGCCTGTGGAAGGAGGGCAGAGGACCAGAGCCGGTGGGATGCAAAGGTGTATGGAAGGCACCTGTGTGCCCCTGCTGACGATTTTTTGCTTTATGTTGAAGGGACGATAATATCTGAGGTGGGGAAATAATGGAAATTGATTTGCACTTTAGCAGTATCTCTGGCAGCTGCATTACGGATGGATTGGCGGAAGCCGGAGACTTGTGGGCAGGCGGTTAGCACGCTAAATCCGAGTGGGAAATGAAAGCTGTGTGTGGTGTGGGAACAGATTTCAGAGAATATGGGTTGGGATATTTGGTTATGCCTGGGAGGCGAGGGAGGAGATAGCACCCACCGGGACTTAGTGAGTTGTAAACGTAGTGCCAAAGTCCTGGCTGCTGAAGTCCTGGAACCAGTCGGCTACAAGATCCTGAGGGCTGGATGATCTCCCCCGTTCCCGCCCCACCTTTTCCTCCTAACCCAAGGAACCTGGGCTTTGGAGTCCGGCAGATGAGAGTTCAAAATTCCCGCTGGGGCTTCCCTGGTGGCGCAGTGGTTGAGTGTCCGCCTGCCGATGCAGGGGACACGGGTTCGTGCCCTGGTCCGGGAGGATCCCACATGCCGCAGAGCGTCTAGGCCCGTGAGCCATGGCCGCTGAGCCTGCGCGTCCGGAGCCTGTGCTCCGCAACGGGAGAGGCCGTAACAGTGAGAGGCCCGCGTACCGCAAAAAAAAAAAAAAAAAAAAAAAATTCCCGCTGGAATGTAACTTCCACCGGGGCAGGATTCTATCTCTGGTTCGCAGCTATATGCTGAGGGACTAAAACAGTGCCTGGCACATAGTAGGGGCTCAAAAAACATTTGCTGAATGAATGAATCAATGAATGAATAGCCATACTCCAAGCCTACTCTCCTCCCTTGTGCATACCCTACTTGGAACGGTTGTTGCTGAAGGAAATCAACTAGCCTCGAACTTGACGCATAGTAGGCGCTCAACATGTTGTGTTTTTCCTTCCTTTCCACAGGAGACCGGGTCCCCAGGCGACCGCAAAAGGGGGTTTTTGTTCCTTGCCTCTTCTCCACCTCCCTTCGCCCCCGCGGGCCCCACGGGGTCTTGGGGAGCAAGTGGGCCGGGGAGGCGGGTGGGAGCGGAGCTACGAGGCGGGGAGAGGCGCGGGCGGACTGACAGGCGGCTAGCGCGGAGCCGTTCTCCCCGCTTACGTAAGGCGCGAGTCCCGCGCGGCCGGCCGGGGCTCCGAATGGGGGCGGGCGGAGGCGGCACCGCCCAGCGGGATCCGGGCTGGAAGCCTTGCGGAGCGCCGCGTCCCGGCGGAGGTGTGTGTTTATTTGACTGCTCCGGGTGGAGAGGCGCCGAACTCCGGCTCCTTACAGCGGAGAGCGCATCCGTCAGCCCTCGGCGGAGGTGGGCGCTGGGCCGTCCGCGCGGGCGGCAGCCGCTGCGACTCCCCGGGAGGTGACAGCCGCCGGGAGGGGCCGAGGCGCGGACCAAACGCTGCCCACGTGCGGGGACCCGGGTTGCGGCTCAGCCCCCAGTTCTGCCGGGGCGTGGGCGACTGGAGGCGCGCCTGGAGTCACCGCCTAGCCCGGCCCCCCCACTCGGGGGAGGCTGGCGTGGGGATGCCCTACTCCCTCCTCGGACGGGGCGTGGGGCGCGAGGTTTAGGAAGGGATCGAGGCGGGGCGGTCCGGGTGGACCTCCGAGCCCCCGACGGCTGCCCCCGCCAGGGGCGGGCGCTCGGGCGTTCGCTAGAATCGCAGCGTGGGGCGAGGAGGGCGGGGAGGTGTAGCGTGGCGCTTACTCCGCCTTCTAGCCGCCCCGGCGCGGGGCGGAGGCGAGGGGTTGTCTCAAAAGTCTCTCCTTCCCCTGCAGGGGCGGCGGCAAGTCCCCGCGCGAGCTCAGGGTGTCAGAGGCTGAGGCAGAAGAAGCAAAGTTCCCAGGGCTTCTTCGAGGCCGCTGTCCGGGTTGCCAGTTCGGCTTCCCCCTCCTCGCCAAGGCAATGGCTTCCAAACTCCTGCGCGCGGTCATCCTTGGGCCGCCCGGCTCGGGCAAGGGCACCGTGTGTCAGAGGATCGCCGAGAACTTTGGCCTCCAGCATCTCTCCAGCGGCCACTTCTTGCGGGAGAACATCAAGGCCAACACGGGTGAGGACGTGCGGAGGCGAGGGGCGGGGTGAGCCGACGCGGGATCGGGTGAGGCTGGGAGGCAAAGGCAAAGGGCCGGGGAGGGGCCGGGTCTCTTCGGTCCCCGGGCGCCCTTCCCCCGCCCGCGTGTGGTACTGCAGGCTCCTACGTGCCGGGGCGCATGCAGCCGGTGGCCCGCTGCCGTGCGGCTTAACCGCGCCAGGGAGGAGGCCGAGGCTAGTTGGGAGGAGGGTGGGAGGTGCACGCGGCCCCTCTCTCCGCGCGGGCTGCTTTTGCCGTGGCGAGAAGCCGGTTACCACCCAGCTGAGGAGCGAGATCCAGGCATCTGAAAGCCCCGAGCTTCCCTCTCGCCCAGCTTCCTTAAGGCCAAGCCATCCCCGTCCCTCGGCCGCCTCCTACCCCGTCTACTGCGTCCCTGGTGACCCGAAGCGTCCCCTCCTCTCGCCCGAGCCCCCCGGGCCGAGCGCCGCGCACCTGTGGGAGTCGGGCGGGGCCGTGCGCTGGGGAACCTGTGGCGCCGCGGGGCTCGCAGCCGCGCGCTGCTCCAGACCCTCCGCTCCGCCTGGGACCTCTGGGCAGAGCCCTGGGTGGCTTTGAAAGGCCTGTCTGTTCCCTGCCGCCTTCTAAGGTAAACTCTCACCACTCACTCCCCCCTCCTCTTCAAGCCGGGGCCTGGCCGTTAGGAGACAAGGAGACTCGTTCTGATAAATTACATTTTGAATCCAGCTTCCCTGGAAATGGCTTCTTGAGAATGCCTCCTTTGGCTTGCGTGGTGAATTGGGGGCTATAGATCTCCTGCTCGCTTAGCCTTTCAGTACGGCCCTTCTCCCCTCTCCTCCCACCCCACGTTCACACCAGTTCATAATGAATTGGCGTTCAAAGGCGAGAGGGAGCTGTGGTGCTCCTGCGAGGTATATATACATGGCCCTTCTGGGATGCAGATGCTCACGATTAGCAACTCCTTTATGAAAACTTGTTATTGCAGACGGGGTGCTTCACTGTGGCTTCTGTTCTCATCAGTGTCCTAGGTGGTTATGGCCTATTATGGGCTAATTATCCAGGGATCTTCATTACAGAAGCACAGATTAGTTTGGTGAGGTAGGTGGAGGACGGTGCTGGAAAACAGAAAGCCTGAAAGCGGGGAATTAAGATGTATCTCAAAGGCGGAGTTTTATTCATTATCTCTTAAGCAGGTTGTAAAAAAGCAAGCTTTTATTTTGATCTTCAAGAATCCTGTCACCCACCCTCAACATACACAAGTCCGAGTTCTGTGTACCAGATTGCACCTGGAATTTTCTCTTGTGGGTATTGTTACCACGATTGGGTCTATTTTAATTTTAATACCACATTCAAATGCATTTTATTCCTTCCGTGTTTGGAATGCAGTTTGGGCAGGGGTGAGAACTCTGTGAGAGGGAAGGCTGGCTCTCTACCCAAGGGTTTTGTGGTCAGGTGGGGCTTCTCGTGGTAGGCATAATGAGGGGAGGAAACTGCTGGGTGGGAGCCCATTTTTCTGCATTCTCTATAGCAACTGACTTGGTAACTTGTTTCTTCTGGCATGAAGGGCTTCACACCATCCATCCTGGTTCTGGATTAGTGGCTCTTTCCATTTTTAAAGAGAATATGATGGGAAGTAGTTGATTTCTGCACCTTTTTAGGGGTTTTGAAAACTTTCCACTTGCTGTTTTCCTTTATTTTGTTCATTTTAACTTTCCTTTGTTCTGAATTTTAGTTTCCATTCTCTTTCAAATGCTTTCACTTCCCTCCCAGTGTTTCTCCCTGGAGTAAGAAGTGACTCTGCAATGTTTAAATTATCTTTTTCTGTTGGGAATCAAGTAGTTTATGCATGAACAATTAAAAAGCTTTATCAGGGAAAGAAGAAGAAGAGGAGGAATAAAGGACAGTGATACGTTTTGAAAGTGGCCTGTTTCTAGTGGACTTGGAGGGTGTTCTCAGATTATTTTTTCTCTCTCAGAAGGTCTAAGAGTCTTACCGGCTCATTGCCTGGTAAATAAGAAAACATTCCACAGCATTTATTTTTTCTGTTAGCTGCTGTTTGCTTTTCCCTAATTTCCTGGTAGAGAAGCACAAGGATCCCTCTGTAGGTACCCCTTTATAGCTGAAGGTTTGAAGGAGATGATGAAGCACAGCAAAACCCCAGGAAATAAAACCTTGGTAGGAATTTAAGTTGGAAAGTAGCTCAGGCCATCTGCTGCAGCCTGGATTGGGGCATACTCCTGTCCACGAGGTTTTCCTGCAGCCACTCCCTGGTGGCTTCTCCAGGGAAGGGCTGGCTACTCTTTGCTTTTGGGCAGTCTTCCCTCACCTGCCCTGGCAGAATTCGTCTCTTTCCTCTGCACCTAGCCTGTGGATTCTGTTGCTGCAGTCACACACAGTTATGATGCAGTGCAGCAAATGCCTTCTGATTTATCCAGTAGAGACTTACTGAGTACCTGCTATATATATCAGTGTTCTAGGGGCTGGGGACTAGAGTGATATTTTTTCTACCTTTACCATGTTCCAGTTTCCACTGAGAGACTTAAAGGACAGGGATCTGACAAATTGCCTAATGCATAAAAGGAGTTCAACAAGTCTGATGAAGGCATGGGTCACGGATTCTATCTACATTTTTCCCAGAAAGAATCAAACAGCCTCTAGCGATCAAGTCCATTTTGCTTAATTAGCTCTATGATTTATGGTAAAAGTTTGTATTTACTGTGGATCTGAGATTAGCCTCATGATAGATGTCACCCGTTGGCTTTGCCTAGTCTGCCTGGAGTAGTGCAGGCTGAGACTTATCAAATACCTTATTTGAAGACCCACCCCCAAGTCTTTGGCTTACATTTTCTTTAGCAAGTGAGTGAGTAAATAGATGGGAGAGTTCTCTTAGGCTGCCAGAAGCAGGGTCCTACAGTCTGTCATAAAGAATATTAGCTTTCCTTGGGGCTTCCCTGGTGGCGCAGTGGTTAAGAATCCGCCTGCCAATGCAGGGGACATGGGTTTGAGCCCTGGTCCAGGAAGATCCCTCATGCCGCGGAGCAGCTAAACCCGTGCATCACAACTACTGAGCGCGCCTGCCACAGCTACTGAAGCCTGTGTGCCTAGAGCTGGTGCTCCTCAACAAGAGAAGGCACTGCAGTGAGAAGCCCGCGCACCGCAACGAAGAGTAGCCCCCGCTCACTGCAACTAGAGCAACTAGAGAAGGCCCGCACAGCAACGAAGACCCAAAGCAGCCAAAAATAAATACATTTATTAAAAAAAAAAGAATATTAGCTTTTCTCTATGTGTGTGTGCGTGTGTTGTTTGCAAGCATATGCATGAGCCTGTGTGTGCGCGCGAGTGCATGCGCACACACAGGAACACACTGAGCTGGCACTCAGTAGTGAGTTCCATTAAAATTTATATTTAGTGGTACCTTCTTTTGTTGAGTGATGGGTGACTGAAACTTCCTTCTGAAGGGTGTGAGAATCCTGTTTTAAGGATTATACTGGATCTACTATCTCAAGTGCAGGAAAATTGGAAAGTTTCCATTTGGAAGCATCCTGGACTTGAGAAAAGATGTTCAAGAACAAACCTGTTTCTGCTCTTAATATTAACTGCAGCTCTTGCTGAGGTTTGCAGATGGGACTGGCATTTCAAATTAGTCAATGGGCTGAGCCTCTCCTCTGAAAAGATGACCTAGTTCAGAGGGCTTAGGGGTTTTTTGTTTTTTGTTTTTTTATACTCATTAAGTATAAATGTGTGTCTTTTCTTATGTAAGAATGAAAACTTCTGAGAATTGGAGAAGTATTAAAGAGACTGATGTTCAACAATGTATCTAAAACAACTTTAAATAGTTCATCTTTTTGTAGATCATACAAAGTCTTGGCTTATTCTGCAATATCTGGAGTATGGTATATTCCTTTTTTTTTCTCCCCTAGCTTGGTGAGACTCGGAATGTAGCCCAGGTCAAGGGTCTGACCAGCTTGGAGGCCTCTGTCCAGTCTACAGGTCCACTTCTACATCCCCCTACTTTTTCTGGTTTCTTTGTCTGAGGGTTTTCACGTATACTTCGGGAGAACTATTTGACTTGAATAAGGTGGCCCATGACAGTAAGACTGACTTTGTCACATTCACAGCTGAATCTGAGCATCCTTCCGGTGTGGTCATTTTTTAAAGTAGCTTTTTCTGATCAAAGTCACGCCTTGTAGAAAATTTGGAAAATGTGAAGCTGTGGAAGAAACTGAAAAGGCAAGTGAAAATTACCCACAATTCCACCCCAACACTTGGAAATTCCACAGAAGTTATTTTACTTTTTTTCTTTTCTGTGTATTTGCCCCACTACCCCCAACAAACTTGGTGTCCTATTAGTTGATAACCGTTCCCCCTCCCACTTAGATATGTATTGTAAGCATTTTCCTGTGTTCTTAACGCTTCTTCAAAAACATTTAAAATTTCTGTATTATAGTCCGTTCAGCAGATATTTTTTTGAGTATCTTTTGAGTACTCAGATATCCCTTTGTTCTTTTTTTTCTTCTTTTTTTGTCTGTGTCGGGTCTTCGTTGCTGCATGCAGGCTTTCTTCTAGTTGCAGCGAGCAGGGGCTACTCTTCATTGCAGTGTGCGGGCTTCTCATTGTCGTGGCTTCTCTTATTGCAGATCACGGGCTCTAGGCATGCGGGCTTCAGTAGTTGTGGCTCGTAGGCTCAGAAGTTGTGGCTCATGGGCTCTAGAGCACAGGCTCAGAAGTTGTGGCTCACGGGCTTAGTTGCTCTGTGACATGTGGGATCTTCCCAGACCAGGGCTCGAACCTGTGTCCCCTGCATCGGCAGGTGGATTCTTAACCCCTGCGCCACCAGGGAAGTCCCTCCCTTTGTTCTTAGAGGTGAGAGTCCACAGCAAGGTGAGGGGATGTGGACATTGAGGAGACAGGAGATAGCACATATGGAATAAGCAGCATAGTATTTGATAAAGGTGCCTGTTATGAAGGAAATGAAAGGGTGATGAGTTAGTGATGAGGCTAAGGTGATTATCCTAAGTTGTGTGATTAGGGAGTGCCTCTCTGGGAGGTGAGTAACCGCAGGGATGAACATATAATGATCCAGGAATGGAGTGTTCCAGGGAGAAGGGACAGCAAGTTTGAAGGCCCTAAGGTGAGACTAGCACAGCTTGTTTGAGGAACAGAAAGACAGGGAATATGATTGGTGCCTGGTGAGCAAGGGGGGTGTGGAAGGAAGTCATGTGGAGCCTTGAGGGTCCTGGGAAAGATTGGACTTTAAAGGCACTGGAAAGCTATTGAAGGGTTTTATAGGACAGCAGCACGAGTGGATTGACCTTCTAAAAGTTGACTTGGGGTTCTGTGTGAGGTGACAAGGGTGGTACCAGGTGGATGAAGAGAGTGGACCGTGGCTTGGACTGGGCGGTGGCAGTGAGAAATGAAGGGCTTTAGGGTGTGTATGAAGGCAGGGCTGACTGGAAGGCATGAGTTGGCTCTGAGGGGTGATGGAGGCAAAACAGTGCACAGTGAGTCCTAGGATTTTGGCCTGAGCCTCTGTGTCAGATGTACCTTAGGGTTGAACTAGAGTCTGCCTAACCAGTGTGGTATGGAACACTTGGGTTATTTGCTGTTTAGTAATGCTCTTATGAACATCATTGTATGTAAACCATTGAGCAGATATCCTCTCCTTGGGATAGGTTACTGGGAATAAAATGACTGGATCAGAATAGTTTTTTAAAAAATATATTTTATTTGTTTAGTTTCACTGGGTCCTAGGTGTGGCAATTGCGGCTCGCAGGCTCCTTAGTTGCAGCTCGCCAGCCCCTTCTTTGTAGCTCGCCAGCCCCTTAGTTGTGGCATGCAAATTTTTAGTTGTGGCATGCATGTGGGATCTAGTTCCCTGACCAGGGATTGAACCCAGGCTCCTGCATTGGGAGTGCAGAGTCTTAACCACTGTGCCACCAGGGAAGTCCCCAGAATCGTTTTTAAACCATAGGGTAATGAGAGGTTTGGTACAATATTGCTTCTGTTTTATGTTTTGGTTTTTTGGCCCCAGGCATGTGGGAACTTAGCTCCCTGACCAGGGATCAAACCTGCACCCCCTGCATTGGAAGGTGAAATCTTAACCACTGGACTGCCAGGGAAGTCCCACAAGAGTTTTAAACTTAGCTTACAAACATCCAGACAAGGTTTTGGTGTAAAGGTATCTAATAGGTGCTACTACTATATTCATGTAATTTTTGGCTTACTAAATATTTTATTTAAGTACAGACATAGATACACATACATTTGTACCTATGGTTTTTTTTTTTTTTTTCCCAGCCATGCCGCATGGCTTGTGGCATCTTAGTTCCCCAACCAGGGATTGAACCCCGGGCTCTCAGCAGTGAAAGCGTGGAGCCCTAACCACCGTACCACTGGGGAATTCTCGGTACCTATGTATTTAAACTCTTTCCTTGTTTTTCTGATTATAGAAATAGTTTGTATTAAGTTATCAAAGGTTTAGAAATCCAAGAAAGATAAGGAAGCAATAAACTTGTAATCACACTAACTGGGAGGAAAAAATACTGTTAATACTTTTTATATGCAGTATATCGTCCAGACTGTTTTTCAAGAATATATTATGTATTACTATTTTAAAAACTGCTTGTTTATTTCACAATGTATCATTTAATATTTTACAATGTCATTGAAGTCTGTTCTTTAATGTGAGTTTAATGCTTTGTACTATTTCAATATAATTTTTATTCCACTCTTGATTTTTTGAAAAGGTAATACACGCAGATGGTAAAATTTTCAAATACACTAGGAGTGGAGTGGAAGATCTCTCTCCCATCCTGCCCTCTGGTTCCCCAGTTACTGTCCTCAGGGATACCTACATTTTTACTTTTCTTGGATGTTCATCCAAAGAATTTGTGTATACATATATCTCATGTATGTATAGTGGTGCCTCTTTTAAAAAAAATGTACACATATATACTTTGTTTTGCCTTCTTTTTTTTAAAACTTTGAAGTATAGCTTCGACATTGGTTTCTACTAGCACTTATCAACCTACCACATTCTTTAAAAAAAAAGGCTGGATGCATACTCTTATTGTACAACTGTACCATTGTTTCTTTAACCAACCATTCTCAGGTGTTTTGGTCTCCGGACCTTTTAACATATAAAAATCACTGAGAACCCCAAAGAGCCATTTTTTGTTGTTGTTGGGGGTAGGAGTTTATTAATTAATTTATTTTTGCTGTGTTGGGTCTTCGTTTCTGTCCGAGGACTTTCTCCAGTTGTGGCAAGCGGGGGCCACTCGTTATCACGGTGCGCGGGCCTCTCACTGTCGTGGCCTCTCTTGTTGTGGAGCACAGGCTCCAGACGCGCAGGCTCAGTAGTTGTGGCTCACGGGCCTAGTTGCTCCGCGGCGTGTGGGATCCTCCCAGACCAGGGCTCGAACCCGTGTCCCCTGCATTAGCAGGCAGATTCTCAACCACTGCGCCACCAGGGAAGTCCCTAAAGAGCCTTTTTTTATACAGGTTCTCCCCGTAGATACTAACTGTATTAGAAATTAAAACTGAGAAAATTTAAAAATATTTACTAATTCATTAAAGCTAACAATAATAAACCCATTACATGTTAACATATGTCTATAAAAACATAACTATTTTCCAGAACATACGCAATGAGAAAGAGTAGTTTTGTTATGAGTATTTGCAAATCTCTTAAGTTTGGCTTAATAGAAGAATGCTGGATTCTCACATCTGGTTCTTCACTCAGGCGGTGTGCTATTTTGTTTTGGTTAAAGTATTGGAAGACTATGTGTCTTCACCCAGATATGTCGTAAAAGGGGGAACTCACAGACTCCTGGAAGGGTCTCATGGACCCTCAGGGATCCTTGGACCATACTTTGAGAATGGCTGGTTTAACCAGTCCCCTGTGGATGGGAGGGTAGGTTATTTATAGTCTTTCAGTATACAAAGCATGCTGGGCTGAATGTCCTCTAAATATGTCTTCCAACAAATGTGTGAGTGCCAAGCAGTGTTGGCTTATGGGACAGAAAGAGGTGAGACAAGGTCTGTTCCCTGAAGGAGCTGCTAAGTTTATTGGGAGAGGCAGTCAGGCAAACAAGTATGAAGTCGTGAAAGGGAGCAAGATGAGCGTTTGTAGGTCCTGGGGACATAGGGAAGAGGCAGCCTACCTGGCATTTAGGAGGGGGTAGGGTTTGGGAAGGCTTTTTAGAGCTGGAGGAGACTCCTGAGCTGAGTTTTGACACATGAGCCCATCTGCAAGGTGAGGAAAGGTGGTTGTTGCCACACAGAATCGGAACTCCCCCTCTAGAGCTTGTTTGTGGTTCACAGGGATCTTTTGTGTGCTTTTGTGGCTTGATCACACCTTGTATAATATCGTTTCAGACCTCATTCATCTCTTAGCTGTACGTACCATCAAAGGAAAGGGTTATTATTATACCTGCTCCAGATCACCTTTTCCAGTTTCCATTACTTGTGCTTACCTTTAAGATACATACACAGAGCTTCCCTGGTGGCGCAGTGGTTGAGAGTCCGCCTGCCGATGCAGGGCACACGGGTTCGTGCCCCGGTCCGGGAAGAGCCCACATGCCGCGGAGCGGCTGCCCCTGTGAGCCATGGCCGCTGAGCCTGCGCGTCCGGAGCCTGTGCTCCGCAATGGGAAAGGCCACAACGGTGAGAGGCCCGCGTACCGCAAAAAAAAAAAAAAAAAAGATACATACACATATGGTACCAGGAAACCTTTAATCTTCTGCCTCAGGCTTCCTGGAACTCACGTGATGGCAACTGATCATGAAACTAGTAAACTGGGTACTAGACTATTAGCTATAAATCCACCCATTGGGAAGGGCATATAGAGTTGCCTCTTAAATTGTTGAATGGTATGTAACAAGTAAATTGCCAAGTAAATTGTTACATGGTATTATGCTAGTCTGCTCAGTAGCACTCTGTGTGGTCCATGTTGTGAGAAGATTTAAGACTCAGAAATTGTTTTTCTTGTAAAGTTTTAGACAGTATGCTTTCACAATGGATCAGATAATATCAACTACATATTGTCTTTTATCAAACTAGATAGATACACATTTTTATTCATATATTTTTAAAGCAGGTAGTAGAGGCTTTGGATTACTCTGCCTTTTTCCCTCCACCACTTGGTATTTAGTTCAGGTTGGCCTTTAAGACATAGTACAAAAGGTCTCATTTGTAGAGCTTCCTGCAGTCCAGTTAGATGGCTGATGTTATATTTTAACAGTCTCACTCCAAGTTCCAAGAGTTCTTGTACTGGTTAAACGACAGGTCCAGCAGCAAGCATCACTTCCTTAGCCAGAAAGACTGATGGTATTGAAATAATGCAAAGTCAGTCCTGCTCATCAAATTCCCAAGAAGCTAGAAATCAACTATTTTCTGTACTAAAGCACTTTTTTGTATCACAGCAACCTGTGACCCTGGCACTTTGTAATTCTTGTGACTGTAATTCTTGTGACTTGATCGTTGTAACTAACGTTTGCAGTGGGTCAAGCATGCGCTAGGCCCTGCAGGGGCTAATGTACGCACATTCTCTAGTTTACACACACATCTACAGGGCAGTTGGAATACATCATTTTACAAATAAAGAAATGACCTCAGAGAGGTTGAGTTACTTACCTTAGGTTAAACAGTTAGTTAAATAGAGAAGCTAGCATTCAAACTTGGGACCACATGGCTGGGATTAAACTTCCCATTATGTCGTGCTGCTATGCAGGTACTCCAGTAACTACTGAAACTCCACTTCATGTCTTAGAAATGCCACACTGGGACAGGAATGGCAGGGAACCTTTGCAGCTTAGTTCTCCACAAGTCCACTGAGATTCGGCTTTAAGGGTGACCTAGAGATATGTGGTTTGTTCTTATCATTCTGTCCTTAAAACATTAAAAAAAAAAAACTAAAAAAGGACCCACTTCCTCCTTTCTCCTAAATAAAGGGTCAGAAAAGGTCTGAAATAGAAACCATGTGTAATTGTGAGGAGGCAGAAATTGCTTCTCATCAAAATGGTAAGATTTCTGGAATAGTACCTGCACTTGTTTTTTTATTAGTTGTTTGACAGATGTTTCTATGCCTGCGTTAGGTGGGGGGAGGCATGCACAAGTGCCCTTGAAGCATTTATGGTTTAAGATTCAAGTTCTCGGTTCCACGTTATAGTCCTATGAGTCACGGTGGGGTGTATGTGGGTGAAGTGTTGGTCACGGACACGGTCGGGGAGGGTGTTATGCAGAGGTACCTTTCTCCCATAATGCCTTTCACACTTCCATTAATTTCTCAGTCTGTTTTCAGTCCCATCACTTCCATGAAGCTTTTCCACAGCTGTTGCAGCTACATGTCAGTTTCTAATCTGGAATTTCTCTCATCCCCATCTGTACCTCTAACATGGCATTTATTAATACCTCCCTGTGAGATGATCTATTTCATAACTTCAGTTACAATCTTTCACCATCTGAATAGTACGTTCATTAGCGTCAGTGCAGCTCAACAGATGTTTTGATAGCCTATTAGGGCAGGAGGGACAAACAAAGGAAAAATAATCAAGATAAATTGTACACCTTATGCCTTATAAGTACTATGAAGAAAATGTAATAGTACAGTGACAGTGACTGGGAAGACCACTTGGGAGTGTGAAGTTGGAGGAGGGCTGTCTGAGGAGATGATGTATAAGCTGAGCTCTGAACATGCGTGTGGAAGCCAGGTATATGTAGACTTGGGCAGAGGGAAGACCATGTGACAAGACTGTAATATAGGAGTGAGCTTTCCATGAGTGGAGAGGAGAGGAGGCAGGTGTCTCAGGAGCACCGTTGAGTGTGGAGGAGATGGCAGAAAAGGAGGCTGGAAAGGTAGGCCTAGGGCCTTGCAGGCTGGCCAGGAGTTTGGGCTTCATTATAACTGGATGAGAAGTGATGGGGTTTGTTGTTGTTGTTTTTTGTTAGTTTTGTTCACTTTTTATATATAACAGCTTTACTGAGATATAACTTGCTTATAGTAAAGTTTCTCCTTTTAGAGTGCACAAAGCAGCGCCTTTTAGTATATTTTATAGAGTTGTGCAACCATCACCACTATCTAATTTCAGAACATTTTCATTACCCCGGAAAGAAGCCCTGTGCCCATTAGCAGTCATTCCCCATTCCCCCCTCCCTCCAGGCCCTGATAATCACTAATCCACTTTCTGTTTGTATGCATTTGCCTTTTTTGATGTTTCGTATAAATGGACTCATACAATATGTGATTTTTTTGGAGCTGGCTTCTTTAACTTTGCATGTTTTCAAGATTCAACTATGTGGTAATATGATATGTATCAGTACTTCATTCCTTTTTATTGCATGATAATACTCTGTTGGATGGCTGTACCACATTTTGTTTATTCTCTCATTTGCTGATGGACACTTGGGTTGTTTCCTGCTGTGAACCTTAGTATACACGTTTTTGTGTGGACATATGTTTTCATCTCCCTTGGGTGTATACCTAGCAGTGGAATTGCTAAGTCATGTGGTAACACTATGTTTAACATTTAGAGCAACTGCCAAATTATTTTCTAAAGCAGCTGCATCATTTCATAGTCCCACCACCTATGAATTGAGTTTTCCAATGTTTTCACATCCTCATCAGTGCTTGTGATTGTCTTTTTCTTTTTTCTTTTAGCCTCCCTCCTGGGTGTGAAGTGGTGTCTCATTGTGGTTTTGATTTGCATTTCCTTAAGGACTAACGACGTTGAACATCTTTTCTTGTGCTTCTGACCATTTGTATGTCTTGTCTTCGTTGGAGCAATGTCTATTTAAATCCTTTACCAGTTTTTACGATTGGCTTATTTGTCCTGTATTGCTGAGTTCTTTATATATTTTGGTTATAAGTCCCTTATTAGATACATGATTTGCATATATTGTCTCCCATTCTGTGAATTGTCTTTATCTTTTTGTTTGTGTTTTTGTTTTTTATTGGGCCGCACCATGTGGCTTGTGGGATCTTAGTTCCCCGACCAAGGATCAAACCTGGGCCCTCGTCAGTGAAAGCACCGGGTCTTAATCACTGGACCGCCAGGGAATTCCCTGTGAATTGTCTTTTTACTTTCTTTTTTTTAAAAAATAAATTTATTTATTTATATATTTATTTTTTGGCTGCATTGGGTCTTCGTTGCTGTGTGCAGACTTTCTTAGTTGCGGCGAGCAGGGGCTACTCTTCATAGCGGTATGCGGGCTTCTCATTGTGGTGGCTTCCCTTGTTGCGGAGCATGGGCTCTAGGCACGTGGGCTTCAGTAGTTGTGGTGCATGGGCTTAGTAGCTTTGTGGCATGTGGGATCTTCCGGGACTAGGGCTCGAATCTGTGTCCCCTGCATGGACAGGCGATTCTTAACCACTGTGCAACCAGGGAAGTCCTACTTTCTTAATGGTGTCCTTGGAAGCATAAAAGTTTTGAATTTTGATGAAGTCCAGTTTACCTGTGTTCTTTTCTTCTTTTGCTCTTGTGATTTTGGTGTTGTGGCTAAGATACCATTGCCTCATCTAAGGTGAAGCCACTGTTTTTAAATATGGAATTGACAATCTGGTTCACATTTTTTTCAAATTAGTTTTTATTGGAGTCTAGTTGCTTTACATGATTCACATTTTTTAATAGATCACTCAGGCTGTTTGGAAACTGGACTGGATGGTTCTAGAGTGAAACTTCCAAAGACAGGTAAGAGGTTGTTACAGTATCCACAGACAAATAGGTAGACTTTAAACTTCAGTAAGTATTTGTTTAATCAAGGTATTCTAATAGCATCCTGTTAGATGGGATGTTTCTCAGGGAAGTTCATAGCAAGTAGTTGGCACGGAGGTTGGCTCCATGGCATAGAGGAAATATAGTTGGGCTTTGGAGTCATGCATACCTCGGGCTCGACCTCTAGTAATTGTGTTGTCCTTCTGTTTTCCTTTGAATTTGTCTTGTTTCCATTCTTGTCCAAACAAAAATACTTACATTAAAGTTAGGTGTGTGCCTCTTTTGGAAGACTCCCTTAACGTAAAATAGCTTTTTAAAAGTTGTGTCATCATTAAAAAGGACAGTTTTCTAACTTTACCTATTTGTCTGATTGGATAGATTTTTCTCAAGGTCTTTTAATATCCAGGGTAGCTGACATATCTGATTCAACTTTTGCTTTGCTTGGTTTTCCTAAATTCTAACACAACTGCTTCTGTAGTTTTTCTCCTACATGACCCCTGTAGATCTTGGTAAAAATAACCCATGTGGTTTGCAGGAGAGCTATAAAATATTGATTGTATATATGAGTATAGTTTCCCAGTTTTCTTAAATGGTGACTATAAATACCAACCCAGGACATAATTTAGTTTTTCCAAGAGGGAGACTGATTTTCAACTTGCATTACTTCAGTGGGCTTAGTTTTTTTTAAAAAATCAGGGGTACAGCTTGGATTGAGATGAAAGTGCAAAACCTTTTCATTGAGCTCATAGTTTTGTTTCAGTTTTCTGGGGTTCTTAGGAACTAAACACTATGCATAACAATGACTATTAGTTTAATTATTTCTTCCATTTCTTAACATCTTAGAATTGGAAGGGATTTTAAGTCCTTCTGTCCAAGTGGCCATTCTGCGCTAGATCCCCTCTATAGAAGCTGACAGCCAACTTGCAGGCTCTTTCATTGCTGGACAGGTCTAATTGTTGGAAGATTTTTTTTCCTTATACTGATATGAAAGCCAACTCCTTGAAACTGTCATCCACTTATCCAGCTTCAGTCTTTTGGTGTCACATAAATTAAACCCACTAGCTCTTCAGATAATTGAAAATAGTTGCTAGGCACCGCTTCCCTGACTTAAGTTGCCTTTTTTTTCCCCCCAAGAGAAACAGCCCTAGTTCCCCCAGCCATTCTCCCCATGATACCATTTCTAGATTCTTTTGCAGCCTGATTTCACTACGACCCTTTTAATCTGCAATGGCCACCCTTCCGAACAACTGGCTAAATGTGGCAGGATCATTGTAGCTATGTTACCGGAAAGCCAGGTTCACGTCTTGGTGGGTGTCAAGCCAAAACACACAACCAAGGTGAAGAATGGGAGATGGAAGGACTTCTTATTACTTTACAGCAAGTAATTTGGGATCTTTCTGAAAGCAGCATCCCCAAACAGCAAAACTGGGGAAGTTTTAAGCTAAGGGGACATGCATATTCATGAAGGGGCTTGAGCAGAGGAGAATTCAGCTTAGAATTGGGGCAAAGGTCTAAGTCTTGGTTGATTGAAGCCTAGTGGGTCAACATCATCATCCTGTCCTCCACCTGGGTGGGGGCTTCAGTTGCTGCAAAACTCAAATATGTATATTGTGTTGTGTATCCCTTGAGGAGGAAATAGGACTCTGCTTTATCACTGGACTATTGTTTGACTGCCTTTTCTCTGTTCCTACATTCCTTTGTTCCCTTAAGATCATTGATTACTGAGACCTGTTCAAGGGCAAGCATTGTGGCCAAGGCTTAGATCACAAAATGGCTTAGGCCAAAATGGGTTCTCTCATGTCAAGAAAGCCATTCCTAGTTCTTTTTCTCCAGGACCTTCTAACCTATCTGCTTACAGTTAGAATAGATTTACTTCTGTATCCTACTCTAAATGAACATGTCATTTGGGAGTATTTCTGAACATTGTCCTGCAGTGCACAGTGTAGTTCAAGTAGCCTTGTAAAGCTGACAGTATTTGAGGGTATGTACTAGGGTCATCTCAGACCTAAGTACAGACACCAGCTACTCCAGACTACTCAACTCTATAGTCCTGTCCTTGAGTGAGGGTCCAGAGATCCTCTCTCTTCCTTCGCTCCTTCTGAAGGTTAGAATAGCTAAAAAATTAGGGACAAATTAGAAAGATTCCAGGACGAATTCCAGATGGAATTAATCACTTAGTCTAAAGATTGCAGGACACGGATCAGCGATGAACAACTCATGACTAAATTTACCCAGATTGTCATTAATTATAGTTTCTTTGGATTGTTTTCCACATATTATTTTATGAAACCCAGGACTGTAGAGACTTAGGTTACTGAGTGAGAGTTGGAGTGCCTGATGCACGGTGAGGCCAAATGAACGGAGAAGTCGGAGTTTGGAGCAGGCAAAGTTTTATTGCAGGGTCAAGCATGGAGAACGGGTGGCTTGTGCACAAAAACCCCAAACTTCCTGATGGTTTTTGGGGAAAGGTTTTTTTGTTTTTTTTTTTGTTTTTGTTTTTGTTTTGTGGTACACAGGCCTCTCACATGGCTCAGTGGCCATGGCTCACGGGCCCAGCCGCCCCGCTGCATGTGGGATCCTCCTGGACCAGGGCACGAACCCGTGCCCCCTGCATTGGCAGGCGGACTCTCAACCACTGTGCCACCAGGGAAGCCCTGGGGAAAGGTTTTTATAGGCAAAATTTGGGGTGAGGGCTGCAGGGTGTGTGACTTCCTTCTGATTGGCTGGTGGTGAGGTAACAGGGCGGTGCTCCAAGAATCTTGAGCTCAGCCTGAAGTTACGTTCCTCCACCTTCCACCTGTGTGGGGCCTTAGTTCCTGCAGAAGAACTCAAAGATATTGTTATGTATATCCCTTGAGGAGGAACCTGGATCCTGCTTTAATCCCTGCACTGTAGTTTCTTGACTGTGCCTCCTTTGTTTCTTCATTCCCTATTTCTCTGATTAGTAGCTGTTTGAACCTGCCCTTTGGAACTCAGGGAAGGTTTAGGAGGCTGAAGCCTTTATCCTGCAAATAAGAAATGGGGACCTGGAAAGGCTTTTGTGCCCAGGAGCTCCCCACAGGGTCCTGCTCAGTTTCACTTATGCTAAATATTTTAGCGATGCAAAGCTCTGAGATGTAGTCTTTAAGAGTTTGGGCTCTGACCCACATAGCTGGGTTTGGAATCTGACTTGGCCACCCTACCTGTATGAACTTGGGTAAAGTAGCTAACCTAACCCTAAACTTCTTGTGTAATGGTAGAGCTACCTCACAGGGTTTCCTTGTGCGTATTAAGTTAATATGAGTTGGCAGGGCTGAGGCTAGGATGAGATGAGCAAGGCATTTTCCTTGAGTAAAAGATTTAATGGGGTGCCAAAAAATCAATAAACAAGGTAAGTGGTAGTGTAATGCAGTAAAATGAACAAATGCCAACATTTTAAATAAAGACCAGATCTGACAGGACTGAGATTAGGGTGAGGTGAGTGAGAATGAGTTGTGTGCAGGGTTGGATCCCCTTCAAAATTTTCATAGGTTTTCATCATGGACTTTTTCCTGAATTTGATATTTGAAAACACTGGATTAAAATATCTATCTTGGTTACTAGAGCTTGTTTTCTCTTGTACCCTCTCCAATTTTTTGCCCAAGGTGAGTGCCCTGGTTGCAGGCAAATGTGTTGTGTGTTGATGTCTGTTTGTAGTTATTGCAGGGATGTTAGGTTTGTGGAGGAAATGCATTCTAAGAGCCTTGTGGAAGGATTACTTTCCCCAGCATAGATATTTCTGTGACGTTATCTCAGAGTGCCAGTCCAAATCTCGTAATCAAGGTCAGTTTTAGGTTTCCAAATGTCATGCTTCAAACACTGCTGAAGTTCACACCCCAGAGAATAAAAAATGCATGCACTGAGCTTATGTCTAGGGGAATCCAGCCAAACCAAACAGCACTGCAACATTGATTCTCCTCAATGGTGGGGATTGTGAAAGACAAACACAGATGGTGGCTGAGCCGGAGCTGGAACTACTGTTAGTCGGTAGGAGATGTTCTAAGTGACAGAAGGCAGGACCCCACTGGGGGTTGGGAAGTGGTGTTTCTAGAAGTTGAATTATGGTGATAGAGTCTTTCTGTAATTCTGGTTCTGCTCCAGTTTGCCTTTAGTTATACAGGCCTGATGCTTTTTTTTAAAATTAATTTATTCTTGGCTGTATTGGGTGTTGGTTGCTGTGCAGGGGCTTTCTCTAGTTGTGGCGAGCGGGGGCTACTCTGTCGTGGTGTGCAAGCTTCTCATTGCGGTGGCTTCTCTTGTTGCGGAGCACAGGCTCTAGGTGTGTGGGCTTCAGTAGTTGTGGCACACGGGCTCAGTAGTTGTGGCTCGTGGGCTCTAGAGTGCAGGTTCAGTAGTTGTGGCACATGGGCTTAGTTGCTCTGCGGCATGTGGGATCTTCCTGGACCAGGGCTGGAACCCTTGTCCCCTGCACTGGCAGGCGGATTCTTAACCACTGCGCCACAAGGGAAGCCCCAGGCCTGATTATAAACATGTCCTGCAAATCTTTTTCATAGTTAGTGACCAGTGAAGGGCAAAAAAAAGCTGCAGAATGTTTTAAACCATTGTTCTTGACAGTCCAGATGTTACATAGGCAAGGCAAGCTATCTGCTGGGCACCACCCTATTGCAGTAGTCTTTCCTTCTTTCCTTATACAGATTTATCCAATGTTGCTTTTCGCACAAAGTAAGAGAAATGGTTGTTCTTAAAAGGTCACGTGAACTGGGTGTCGTTGATGCTTTGCATAAAATACGTAAAACTAAATAAACTAATAATCACCATAGCAGTTTTCATTGGCTTTGATTAGGTTTAAATTTACCTGCAGGTTTTCTCATTTTGTTTTTATGTTCCAAAGAGTGGAATCCAGTTATATACTTGAGAAGTGGAATGAGTTAAAACATAACTTCATTTTGTTGGCTAAATGTGGCAGGATCATTGTAGCTATGTTACCGGAAACTGCTGCCAGACAGTGCTGCTTTGCTGTGTCGAGGTGGCTCTATTGCATGAATTTGATCACTTTTAGAGACTCCAGGTATCTTCTGGCTTAGCATTTAAAAAAAAAAAGGGATGAGAAATTCTTGTCTCAAAAGAGTATATGTCACCTTCTTTGTACCAATTTTTAGAGAACAGCTGTGGCAGTTGCTGAGCTATATCTGTCTGCTTTGTTTTCCTTCTTTCATTTGGTGGGTGGAGAAAGTGTGAAAGTTTTAAGTTGAGTCTAAAATTGTATATCTGGTGGAGCATTCAGTTGCATGTATGTGCATATCTAGCAGAAGATGTAGAGACCTGAGTGCATATTCCACACTCAAGTGTAGTGTAGAATTCAGCTTCATCGAGGGGCCAGCAAACCAGTGGCCCTTTCATTTACAAGGGAAACATCCTCAGTTATTGAGGAACTCCTTTTGGAATAGAGGCAACTAACTGGGCATACACTGTCCTAGCCTGAAAGCAATCCTTTAGTTTAATGGGCGGAGGGCGGAGGTTTATGTTTCCTGTTGGGTAATTTACCAGCTCATCTTCAGATTAGTTAGTGAGGTAAGACTTCCAGAGTCAGAGAGTGAAATCCAGTGCTTTCTTCTCTTCCTCCTCATTACTTCTGCTTCTGGGCCAGCTTGGACTGAGTTTTAAAGAGATTTGCAAACCACACATCTTGGTCGTTAGTGTTGAGTCATTACGATGTGCGGCCTGGTAGTGACTGTGCTCAGGCATAGACGTGCTCTCATGGTGTGGGTGATGGGCGACCCTGGGGAACAGTCTGTGGCACTTGGCTGGTCCTCCAGCATTATCTGTTGAGTTAGGAAGACTCAGGTTCCCATCACCTGCTTGGTCAGTACACAGCATTTCACTCCACCATCTACGGTACTGGCCACTCTGTAATCACTCCTTTTTCAGATTTCACGCTTCCCTGGAATTCTTCACTTCTGCTTTTCAGTCTTATAAGGGCTGCCGTCTTCTGCATTCCTCACTCCTTGTTGGACATTAATCTTCTTCCAGAGGACTCCTAATCTAAGGTGGTTGTATTAAAGGTTTGGGGGTGATGAAGGTTAGAGTCTGACATAAGCAACATCTTGACATGGCATATTATTATTATTTTTGGCCACACCATGCAGCTTGTGGGATTTTAGTTCCCCAGTCGACCAGAGATCGAACCCGGACCCCCCTGCAGTGGAAGCATGGAGTCTTAACCCCTGGACCGCCAGGGAAGTCCTGACATGGCATATTAGACACCACTGTCTGAAAACCTGTCTGCCATTCCCTACACACCCCTTTAGCCCTGCCTGCCCCTCTCCTACCTTCGAGTTCAGTTTACCTTCCTGTTCTTCTCCCTTCTGGAAATTTTGCTCTTTTTCTATCTACCAGCTTTCAATCATCCAAAACCTGTTGTTACTTTCTTATCCAGAGCAGTTTACCTTTTCAGCGTCTACCCCACAGATAAATCCTAGCCCTACCTTTGCTGAGCCAAAAACTCATTAAATTGCTTTCCCTGAATGAAGTGTAGACATAGGCTTTAAAACTTTAGTGTGTTTTATAAATCTTATTAAATTTTAGATAAAAGTTTCTTATGTCCCCTCAAGTACTTCTAAGAAAGAGAAGAGTATTATTAAGACTCAGTTTCCCAAGACTTCCCTGGTGGCGCAGTGGTTAAGAATCCGCCTGCCAATGCAGGGGACACGAGTTCAAGCCCTGGTCCAGGTAAGATCCCACATTGCCGCGGAGCAACTAAGCCTGTGCGCCGCAACTACTGAGCTCGCGTGCCATAACTACTGAAGCCCGTGTGCCTAGAGCCCGTGCTCCACAACAAGAGAAGCCACCGCAATGAGAAGCCCGCGCACTGCAACGAAGAGTAGCCCCCGCTCACCACAACTAGAGAAAGCCCCTGCGCAGCAACAAAGACCCAACACAGCCAAAAAAAATAAATTTATTAAAAAAAGAGACTTAGTTTCCCTTTGCCTAGGACAGACCCTCAAGTGTCAGGGTTTATTTATTTATTTTTCTTGCTACATTTTGCTTTCCTTCCTTTTTAAAAAATTCTATTTTTATTTGTTTACTTATTCAACTTTGAAAACCTCTTGAAGGCATCCTTTGCTCCCTGAGGCTTAGTTTAAGTCACTCATCTAGACCAGACCTGCAGTTGAGATGTTCTCAGTTCAGAAGGGGAGAGGGCAGATGGCTGAACAAAGGATGGCACTGTGGGAGGAATTGGGAGGAAGAGACTAGTTGCTTGAGGAAGTGGAGAAAGGCTTGGAGGCAGGGCCAGGGAATCCAGCACTTTCGGGCATGTAAGATACAGGCTCTGGGAATGCATCGCCTGGGAAGCTAAAGCACTTCGTATCTCCATTTCTTCAACTGTAAACCAAGGATAATAATGGTACTACCTCTGGGACTTCCCTGGAGGTCCAGTGGTTAGCACTCTGCTCTTCCACTGCAGCGTGCACGGGTTCAGTCCCTGGTGAGGGAACTAAGATCCCACATGCTGTGTGGCGTGGCCAAAAAAAAAAAAAAAAAAAAAATGGTACTACGTGTTAGCCTTGTTGTAAAAATCAAATGAGATAATGCATATAAGTGGCTTGAGTAGGGCTTGGCCCAGTGTTTAATTTGTTTAATGTGACCCATAATAAGGTTGAAATAAATTTCTAGGCCCAAGATGGAATTGCTTCTGCTTGGTGTGCCACACCAGCAAACCGAAACTCAGGTAAGTTTCGTGTCCATGTCAGTGTTCTGCTTGACCATAAACGTGGTACATCCAGTCAGCCAGTCGCCAAATGCCAAGCCAGCTCTAGGTCTTCTCACCCTAAACCAGATCGACCGACGATGTGGCCCCAGCCAATCAGATATCTTTTTCTTGTCTCTTCCTTGTTCTTTATTCTTTATCCTATAAAGGGCTTCCTGCCTTCTGCCCCATTTTGCAGTTCTCTGAAAGGAGACTGTGTCCTTTATGAAGTGCTTAAAGTTTGTCTGTATCACCTAAATTGTCATCTTTAATCATTTTTTGAACAGTAGGAATTAGAACCTTGCAATTAACTATATACATACAAATACATAAAATGACATACATTTAAAAAATTTGTAATACTCTCCCTTTTTGTGTACAAAACACTTTTTAATTTCAAAACCAGAATTGTGATACTGACAGCAGTTTGACAACCACTGGTCCAGCACTTAAGTGTTTAATGACTGTTGCCTCTGGTATTTTCCCCCATTACACTCTGTCTGTCTGTCTGTCTCTCTGTCTATCTGTCTATCTTATCTATCTATTTTAAATTGACCTGATTTTATTTTATTCATTTATTTTTATGGAGGTATAGTTGGCATACAACATTATATTAGTTTCAGGTGTACAACATAATGATATTTGTATATCTTATGAAAAGATCACAGTAAGTCTCGTTAACGTCTGTCACATAGTTAACAGAATTAATTTTGTTAATTCTCGTCTCTCTCGTGATGAGAACTTTTAAAATCTACTCTCTTAGCAGCTTCTCAATATGCAGTACAGTATTATCAACTGTGGCTGCCATGCCGTACATTACATTCCCCATGACTGACTTATTTTACAACTGGAAGTTTATACCTTTTGAGCCCCGTTACCCATTTTACACATCCCTCACCCCCTTCCTCTGGCAACCACCAGTCTGTTCTCTGTGTCCATGAGCTTGGTTGGTTTTCTTTGTTGTTTTTTTTAGGTTCCACATATAAGAGAGAGCATATGGTATTTGTCTTTCTCTGACTTCCTTCTCTACTTTTATTTATTTATTTAATTTTTGGCTGTGTTGGGTCTTAGTTGCAGCATGTGGGATCTTCGTTGCAAAGCATGGGCTTCTCCCGTTGTGGCACATGGGCTCAGTAGTTGCGGTGCACAGGCTCTCTAGTTGTGGCTCTGGCGTTCAGCAGTTGCGCGCACAGGCTTAGTTGCCCCGTGGCATGTGGGATCTTAGTTCCTGGAACAGGGATTGAACCTGCATCCCCTTTATTGGAAGATGGATTCTTAACCACTGGACCACCAGGGAAGTCCCTGTCTGACTTATTTCACTTAGCATGATGCCCGGAAGGTCTATCCATGTGGCAAATGGCAAGATTTCCTTCTTTGTTATGGCTGAGTAATATTCCGCTGTGTGTGTGTGTCTGTGTGTATATGAGTGTGTGTGTATGTATGTATGTAAGTATGTATTTCTCTCTCACCTCTCCTTTATCCATTCATCTACTTATGGACCTTTAGGTTGTTTCCATATCTTGGCTATTGAACTGTAGTGAACATGGGGCTACATAAGTCTCTTCAAGTTGGTGTTTTCATTTTCTTTGGATAAATACCCAGGGTGGAATTGCTGGATCATATGGTAGTTCTATTTTTGATTGTTTGCAGAACCTCCGTACTGTTTTTCATATGACTGCCCTCTGGTATTATTATTGTTGTTGTTGTTGTCCTTGCTGGTGTTAAAGGGTGATTGCATGTCGGCCTTCTCAGTGGACCACGTGACCCCGCTGGGAGCCCTAGCAAAAAGAGTGGTAGCGGCAGCTGTTTCCCTCCTTCTCTTTCCCTTTGTTCGCAGGACTCTCTCCTACCAGCCATGGGAGGCTGGGGAACGTGTACCTCTTCGGTGTTCTTGGAGTAGTGCTTGACCAGAATATTGCCGGAAAGCTATGACAAAGGGAGGGAAAAGGGAGGGAGGCAGAGAGAGAGAGAAAAGAAGTCCCCCATGGGCAGCAGTAGCAATCCATTCTGTGTGAGCAGATGGCACTGGAGGAAACAGCAGCTTCCCTTGTACAGATCTGCAGCCAAGATCCTGCCCAGAGAGGCAGCCGACAAGATGCCTGGTACAGCCAGATTCCACACCCGGGATCTTCTGCAATGGGAAGGAGTTCCTTTTTTGTTGCTTTAAAAGTGAAATTCCTCCCTGTCCTCTGAATGGGGCTAGTAGTTGGGTTGTGATAAGGTCACAGGGGAGTTGAGAAAATCTAGAGAGCTTGTAAGATTTGAAGTATGATCCCACCCCTTGGAGCTGAAAGTACCCGGTGTGGTGGATGCCAAGGCAGACTTGCAGAACTTGAGCTTGAGGAGATGGTTAAATGCTCTGGGTCTAAAACTCATCTTTGATTTTGGTAAACCTTGTGGATTACTATTACTTGCCTTTCCCCATTTGTTCCCTTGCCCAGATTCTGTTGCTTTCACCCCAATCTTCTTTTTCTCCTTTGCTGCTTACATAAGGCAGCGTGTGGTCCTTCTCCAGATGTTCATGGTGTGTCTATAAATGCATGTGTTCCTATTCTAGGCCAAGAAAATATTCCCGACGTAGGACATCCAGATTTTTTTTTGGCTTAATGAAATTCCAGTATCTTTTTCTTTTCACGATTTATTTAAAGTCTTAAAATGAAGTTACTGTACCATTTGATTCTTTGAATCTGTGTGTGTGTGTGGGGGGGGCGGTCACATAATTGACCTGCTAGTGGGATGAGAAGGCTTAAGGGTATTCCTTGTGCTTAGATATTGGATCACCTTCTTTCTCAGTAATGCTAGCCCCTACCCTATCCAGAGTCATGGTTTCTGTCCATGCATATTTTTATCTTGGCTATTACAGAAACACACCCACGGCCAACATATTTCTGGACCCAGGGTACAAAATTAGACTAAGTGAATGCAAATATCCAGTCTGGCTAGAGAGGAAAAAAAGCAAAGAGGCCAAGCAGAGCATTGGCCCTTATTCCCAGGCAGATTGTCACGCCCGAGTTCTGGTCCGGACGCCACTCCTCACATCTAGAATGGGCGTAATGATCAGCGCCTTAGCTGCCCATGAAGGCAGGGAGACTCTCAGTCTCTGGGGTCCCTGTCCTCACCTCAGAGGTAGAGTCTTGGTGGTGGAAAGGATCCTGCTGTGGTTTCAGGCGTACTGAGGAGCCAGCCCTCTAAGCCAAAAGCCAGGTACGGGAAATTGAAATTCCACCTCTGGGATGGCAGAGGAAGAGCCCACCTCCCTCGCGCAGATGAGGAAACTTGAGGCCGCGATAAGTGAAGGACATTGATGTGTTCAGTCCTGTGGGCAGAGACTTGGAGGCAAACTTCAGATCAAGACTCCAGATTCCCAGCCTGGTGGTAATTTATTGTAGCCTATTGGCTCTTTGCCTCATTATGAAGCCGTTAACAGTAGTTTTGAAAGGGTATTGTCCCTTGATAAAAATGCAGATATCACGAGTAAATAAACTATATGATCTCACTTATGTGGAATCTAAAAAACACACAAAACAAAACAAAAAAACCTTGAGCTCATAGATATGGAGAACAGATTGGTGGTCAACAGATTGGTGGTCGCCAGAGGCGGGGGCTTTGGGGGATCAAAAGGTACAAACTTCAGTTATAAGAGTCCTGGGATGTCATGTGTAACATGGCGGCTATAATTAATAATACTGTATTACGTATTTGAATGTTGCTAAGAGAATATATCTTAAAAGTTCTCATCATAAGAAAAAACGTTTAGGGACTTCCTTGGCCATCCAGTGGTTACGACTCCGTGCTTCCTCTGCAGGGGGTGTGGGTTCGATCCATTCGTCAGGGAACTAAAATCCCACATGCTGTGTGGTGCAGCCGAAAGAAAAAAAAGAAGTTTGTAACTATGTATGATGACAGATGTTAACTAGACTGATGGTGGTGATCATTTCAAAATATATGTGAACATCAAATCATTATGTTGTAGGCCTGAAACCGATGTAATGTTATATGTGAGTCATATCTCGATAGAAAAAAGAAATCACATTACAAATTCTTTCATTTTAATCTCAGAATTAGTGGTAAAGAGATAAACATTTGTACTTTACATAAATTTGGGCTCAAATCTAAAAAGAAAAAGAAATTTTTTTACTGTTAACATCCTTTTGATGTAGGGAGTAATTGATTATATAGATCACGGATTTAAATAATTTTTTGCTGCAATTTCCTTTGGTTAAAACACAAATAATAATTGACCCCATGATGAGCTAAATTTTTTACCCTGAGACTGAATGGCAGAGGAAAGGTTTTGAAGACAGGTGTAGTTCATGTGAAATCAGGAGAGAGATGTGGTCAGTGACCTGAACCTGTTGGGCATCTTAGTCTGATGATGTCCAAAGGAACAAAGAACAAATAGGATTAGTCTTTATAGTTTCAAGATTTTGCATTATTTTACAATAAATAAGTTATAAATTTATCTCAGTTCCCTTCTTTTTAAATTTTATTTATTTTATTTTATTATTATTATAGTTTTTTTTGGCTGCTTTGGGTCTTCGTTGCGGCTCAGGGGCTTCTCTTTAGCTGCGGCGTGCGGGTGTTCTCTCTCTAGTTGCGGCACGTGGGCTCTGTAGTTTGTGGCACGCAGGCTCGCTTGTTGAGGCGTGCGAGCTCAGTAGTTGTGGTGCGTGGGCTTAGTTGCCCCGTGTCACGTGGGATCTTAGTTCCCCGACCAGGGATCGAACCTGCATCCCCTGCATTGGAAGGCAGATTCTTTACCACTGGACCACCAGGGAAGTCCCAGAGCATACACTTTTTTTTTTTTTTTTTTTTTTTTTTTTGCACGGTACGTGGGTCTCTCACGTTGCGCAGCACAGGCTCCGGACGTGCAGGCTTAGCGGCCATGGCTCACGGGCCCAGCCGCTCCGCGGCATGTGGGATCCTCCCAGACCGGGGCACGAATCCGTGTCCCCTGCATCGGCAGGTGGACTCTCAACCACTGTGCCACCAGGGAAGCCCGAGCATACACTTTTCAATAATTATGTTCATGAGTCTGTCCCCACTCCTCATTCTTGGAGGTGTTCTTATATTTGTATCTCTTGTGCCTTGCGTGTAGTAGGTGCACAGAAATTTTTGGTTAGATAAGTGGCACGTTCCTGGGGAAGAGAGTTTTCACCTGTGGCTCTGAGTAATTGGAGTGACTCGCATACACTAGGGATAAAGTGGGAGGTCTCTGGTAGGATGCTGGCAGGGTCATTGCACAGCTGGTTGGAGGCCCATGCCACAAAACACCCTTGTCATTGTTGTCCTTACACTGGCACTTTCTGGGCTAGTTACTGAAAAAAGTATTTGACAAAGAAAGACACAAGACAGATATATTCAAATCAAATAAAAAGACCTCACTTGCCTTTGCTTAAAGTATTAATAGTAGTTGAGGTTTGGTTTCAAGAGACTTCCATTCCAGTAGTGGATTTTACCTGACTAAAGTTGATTATCTTTCTTAATCTCCACCTTTGTTAAAACAAATCTTTTTGTCTCCAGTGTCAAGAGATTAAGGGATCCTAGTTGACTTTCTGTTAACTCTGGACTAGGATTTTAGGGATAACTCTTCAGTAGTCAAAGGTGAATTAGCTGGCAGGTTGAATATTGGACCAAATACCCTCATTTAGTTTGTGACCAATAGCCTCTTTCTGTTTCAAAATATATTTATATGGAATTTTATTGACAACGTAAGAGCTTGTATAACGTAATGTGATAATTACCGACTATTTAATTTTTTTACCTGACAGAGTAAAATTCCATAAAATTTTGCTATTGAAAGCTTTCTGTGGCTGGCACCTGATCCCCGTGCTTAGGTTCTGAGCTCTGGGACAGGCCTCCTCTGAGGTTGGCACAGGGCCTGGCCCATGGTAGATGCTGAATAAATATCAACTGAGTGAGTATTAAGTGGATTCAGAGAGTATTTAAACCATGAAACCAACCACATCCCATATTCTCCAGTTTCCCCTGGGTGAAGTGTTTACCATCTCCCCCCACCGCCCCATTTCAGTAATCTGCCTTTCACATATTGGACCTTTATGCATTTATTTCTTTTTGGAAGTCATTCAGTCTCTGGAATGTTTGAGCTGGCAGTTGTGAATATTTAGGGCGGCTATAGAATGGATTTTGTGCCACCTACTTATCTGCGAGTGTTTTCTCATGGTTTTTCTAAAGAAATGTTATTTGCTTAGTGGCTCTCCTAGTTATTTAGACAAAGGTATTTTTTTTTCTTTTCTTTCTTTTTTATAAATTTATTTTATATTTGAGTCTTTGTTGCTGCATGCAGGCTTTCTCTAGTTGCGGCGAGCGGGGGCTACTCTTCGTTATGGGCTTCTCACTGTGGTGGCTTCTCTTGTTGCGGAGCACGGGCTCTAGGCACGTGGGCTTCAGTAGTTGTGGCACGTGGGCTCAGTAGTTGTGGCACACGGGCTCAGTAGTTGTGGCTCGTGTGCTCTAGAGCACAGGCTCAGTAGTTGTGGTGCATGGGCTTAGTTGCTCTGTGGCATGTGGGATCTTCCCGGGCCGGGGATCGAACCCGTGTCCCCTGCATTGGCAGGTGGATTCTTAACCATTGCACCACCAGGGAAGTCCCGGTGTTTTCTTTTTAATCAAGATAATTCAAATCGTGTGCCCAAAATCTTCCCCTTTTAGCAGTGGACAGTGTTTTGCCATATTTGCTGCCCAGAATACAATGATCTATGTCAGTCTGTTAAGGCAAATATGGACAACTTTAATGTGAAAGAACTGAGGTCAATAAAAATATCTTCCATAGCCTGGAAGCCTGAGTTTTGGAGAAATGACCTATTTAATAGGTACTTAAGTTCTGTGTTATCTTAAATTTTTCTATTTGGTGTTATTTTAAATATACAACTTAATAGGTAGTGTTAAATTCTGAAAACTTATACGTTGTCTGATCTGGCTAGAAATTGAAAATATATATTTCTCAAGGTAACCAAGGTCATGTCTATTTTAATTTATATTTAGTAGTAATTAAATGGAATAGGTTTTTAAGATGCATTGCTACAAAATTTATATTGTAAAAGAGGTGTATTTTCTTCTAATACATTTAACATTGACAATGGTAATATATATCTATACATATACATACATAATTTTATAATACATACCATTTTGTCATCTGACACTTTCCATTTCTGAAGAAAGTTTTTCCAAATGTGGCCTTAATCTCTGGTGTTCTGGTCAATCTCATAAACACATGATTAGTTTTATTTTTTAGTTGTTGTGACACTTAAGATATGCAAAGCTGTTGGCCTTTATTTGAGTTACTCTTAATTTATTAAGTTTATTTTTGAAAGCTTCCTGGTGGTTTATGGTTTATTATTTTAGTGAGTGTGTGTGTGCGTGCACATACGTGTACACACTAAGGATGCAAAAGTAGTGTAAGACAACGTATGTGTACGTACAGCCTTTCTTTGGAATACTGCTTGAGGAATTGGAGCAGGTATGTGTTTTATCCAAACATGCTGGCATTAGCGTTTAATGATACTGCTTTCTCCTCCAAGCAAACTGACAAGGGCAGATGAAGGTCCTGTTTTCTGGAATGGGCTTGTCTTCTAACTAGTGTTTTATTTCAGATTGCTGCTGTAGGGAAGTCTTCATTCAGGTGTAGATATGTTAGGGCCACTTTGCTCTGGCAGCTGTTGGCTTTTCCTGGTTTTTAGGGGGTGTGGGGTGTGGAGAGAGAGACATGGAACAAGTTTGATTTTGTATCAGATTAGAGGGCATGCTGTCTGTCCTGCTCCAGAGAAGAGCCCAGGCTGCCAAAAATGGGAAAGGATGCTGCTTAGGTCTTTCTCTTCACTAGTAAATTGGATTAAGGTGGTTCTGGAAGTCTTCCACAGGGTTATTTTGAACTTGGAGTTGCACAGTCTCCGTTGGGTTAACTCAAGGTACTCTCAAGGGCCAGAAGGTCTTCTGATGTTACCTCTGCTTTGGACCAGGCCTGTTTGTGCTTGGATTATTGTCACAGCCTCCTTGGCTTTCACCATGCCAACCCTGTCCAAATTTCACATCGCCGTGGGCATTGGCTTGTGTAGTCACACAAGGCCCTGCGCTTAGTGTAATGCTCTGCTGTTGCCATCTAGAAATTTTTAGTTTTTGAACAAGGAGGCTCCATATTTTCATTTTGCGCTGGGCCCTGCAAGTTAAATAGTTGGCTTTAGCTGTGGGAATGGCATTTCTGGAACTACCCATTTTTCCTTTAGTCCCTCGAAGCCCAGACTCCTTAACCTACCTGTCTAGCTCTCTCTCATGGCGTGGTTTTGTCAGATGTCACTAATTGAAGTTCCTCCAAGTATGCCAAGCAGCCCCATGCCTCTGCAACGTTGGGTCCTGGTGTTTCCTTCTCCCCAGTTTTCCCTCCCTGACCTCATTCATTGCTATTCATAGTTTGAAAGGCTGAGGAAATAAGACTGAGCTATGAAACCCTACATGGCCGTCTCACCTAGTTAGTACTGATCACACTTCGTCTATATTTCCCTTGAAAAGGTTGATACCTGGCAAAGTTGAGCTATCTATGATCTTGGGGAAATGCTTCTGTAATAACTGTATAGGAAGATCACATTGATTTTTGCCAGGGGAAAAGAATTCTCTGTAATCTTCAGTGTATTCATTCATTCATGCAACAAAATTTTATGGAGTTATCTATACATGCCAGATTATATTCTAAGCACTGAGGATATGGCAGTGAGGAAAGTAGTATTATTTTTTCAATGAACTAATAGCAATATTCTGATGGGGGAGGACAGAAAGTGAATTCACAAATACATCAATATACAATATGTAAAGTCTGTAGTTCTAGAAAATAATGCACAGTAGGATAAGAGAGTAGAGGGTGATAGGGGTGTGTGTTTGTGCTTGTGCTGCTGAGATAGGGTGGGAAGCCCTTTTTTTTTTTTTTTCGCTGTACGCGGGCCTCTCACTGTTGTGGCCTCTCCCGTTGCGGAGCACAGGCTCCGGACGCGCAGGCTCAGCGGCCATGGCTCACGGGCCCAGCCGCTCCGCGGCATGTGGGATCCTCCCAGACTGGGGCACGAACCCGTGTCCCCTACATCGGCAGGCGGACTCTTAACCACTGTGCCACCAGGGAAGCCCCAAGAAGCCCATTTTGAGGTGATACTTAATCAGAGATCTGGATGCAATGAGGGCTTGACCCATGTGAAATTCTGGAGGACAGAGCGTTCCCTGCGGAGGAAAGAACAAATGCAAAGGTCCTGGCGAGGGCACATGCTTATGATCTTCAGGAAAGTGCAAGGAGGCTGTTGTGTCTGGAATAGGATGGGCAATGAGGAGAGAAGTAGGAGATGGGGTCAGAGAACTAGGGCCTAATCACACAGGGCCTTGGAGACCAAGGTGAGGACTTGGCTTATACTTTCAATGAGATGGGAAGTCATTGGAGGGTTATGATGGGCTTGCATTTTAAAAGGATCACTCTAGCTGCTGTACTTATTGCAAAGGAGCCATCTCGCATGCTACTGACAAGCCAGGTAAGCTAAGAATTGAGAATTGGCTGTTTAGGTAGTCTAATTATTTATTCTTTTGGTTGACTGATACGTGGAACACCCCAGAAGCAATCTTTTGATTTTGTAGATGGTCAATGATTGGTATGGGTAAAGGACCCACTTTGATCTTAGCTATGAGATGGTTTATCAGTCTGTTGGTTCTCTGACCAATTGTCTCCTCTTCACTCTATAAAGATTTCTAAATTAGGTTTTGGAGTGTATCTAGCTGCTGCCTTCCTTTGGCTCAGCTTTCTGAGAAGCCATGCGCTCCTGTTAACTACCAGGGTGGTCCAGGGCCATCGCTGCCCTTCTCTCTCCTCACAACGACATAGCCTGTTCTGCAGCATCCCCACAGCTTGCTCAAATTTGTTGACCAATTGTTACTGTTGCACTATTATGTTTTGATCAGTTGTCTTGGATATGAGAGACACTGTGGAAGTAGAATTTCAAAATCTTCATGTTCAGTTAGATATAAAAGAATGGGGAAAATCAAGAAAATCAAGACAACTGTGCTTAACCTTAGGTGACATCCCCTTATTCATGGGGAATAGGTTCCAAGGCCCCCAGTTGATGCCTGAAACTACAGAGAGTACTGAACCCTATATATATACATATATATATGTATATATATATATAGTATGTTTTTTCTCTATACATACATACCTAGGATAAAGTAATTTCGATAAAGTAATTTTATGGTAAAGTAATTTATAAATTAGGTAAAGTAAGAGATTAACAACAATAATTAATAAAATAGAACAAATTACCAAAATGTTCATTGCAGCTCTATTTACAGTAGCCCAGAGATGGAAACAACCTAAGTGCCCATCATCGGATGAATGGATAAAGAAGATGTGGCACATATATACAATGGAATATTACTCAGCCATAAAAAGAAATGAAATTGAGCTATTTGTAATGAGGTGGATGGACCTAGAGTCTGTCATACAGAGTGAAGTAAGTCAGAAAGAGAAAGACAAATATCATATACTAACACATATATATGGAATTTAAGAAAAAAAAATGTCATGAAGAACCTAGGGGTAAGACAGGAATAAAGACACAGACCTACTAGAGAATGGACTTGAGGATATGGGGAGGGGGAAGGGTAAGCTGTGACAAAGCGAGAGAGAGGCATGGACATATATACACTACCAAACGTAAGGTAGATAGCTAGTGGGAAGCAGCCGCATAGCACAGGGAGATCAGCTCGGTGCTTTGTGACCACCTGTGGGGGTGGGATAGGGAGGGTGGGAGGGAGGGAGACGCAAGAGGGAAGAGATATGGGAACATATGTATATGTATAACTGATTCACTTTGTTATAAAGCAGAAACTAACCCACCATTGTAAAGCAATTATACCCCAATAAAGATGTTAAAAAAATAAATAAATAAAAAATAAAATAGAACAATTATAACAATATACTGTACTAAAAGTTACGTGAATGTGGTCTCAGAGTATCTTATTGTACAAATTTAATGCATTTTTCATCTTAACTAAGCCCTTATCATGCACTGTGTTCATAACTTCCGCAGTTTGAGGTTCAGCAGCAAAACTGGCATGAATTTCTTTTTCCTTCTTCGCAATTTCACGGATAGATTTGTTCTTACCATATACCTTAGCAGCCTCAGCATACAATGTTTTTCGTTCCTCCTTAAGTCGAACTTTTACCTTTTCACTTAAACGAAGCACTTTACAGCTTCTCTTTAGCACACCCAAATGGCCAACATCACTCTTCTTGCACTTTGTGTCATTATTATGTAAAATATGGTCACTTGAAGGTACTGAGACAGTTGATCTGATAACCAAGACAGCTACTAAGTGACTAACAGGTGGGATACTCTGGACCAAGGGATGATTCACATCCCAGGCTGTATGGAGTAGGACGGCAAGAGATTTCATCATGCTGCTCAGAACGGCACCCGATTTAAAACTTACGAGTTGCTTATTTCTGGAATTTTCCATTTAATATTTTCAGACCGTGGTTGACCTTGGGTAACTGAATCCAAGAAAACTGCAGATAATGGAGGACTCCATTACTGAGGAGGCAGGAAACACTAGGTTAAGAGCAGAGTGGGAGGGGAATGTTGAGTTTGTACAGGATACGTGTCAGAGGTGTCAGTGGAAGCCATGTAGGAGAGTCAGGAGATAATCAGAGGCCTTAGACGTATCATTTTTGATACTGTTCTCCATTAAATTACTGAATTCAGGTATATCCTAATACCATAAATCCTCCATCTGAAGGGACCTAAAACATGAATTAAGCCCAATCCCCAATCCAGTTTTCAAAATCTCTCTATAATATCCCTTCCTGGGCAGTCTCCATTCAAACATTTCCTTAGACAACTTTTCCTGTCCATTTATAATTCCTACTACTAGTCCTAATTCTAAACCCTGAGGATTAAATAAATTAATGCCTTTTCCATGGGCCAAGTATCAGGTTATGGGTAAGTTGTTGTCATGGCCTTCTCTGGTTCTTCTCTTTTCCAAACAAGACAATTCCTACTCATTACTGTTTTCTCATGGGATATTTGGAGGCAGTTCACGTCTTGGTCTCTCACCTTGGAAGATGTGTATTTGTTGTTTATATGTACCTTAAAGTTTGGTGGATGAGACTAAGAACAGGGCTCTGGGGCTGGCCTGACCATTGCAGAGCAAACACCAAGCTTGTCAGTTACTCTGAGCGTTCTGTCTGACAGTGATTTTTCAGATATAAAACATATATACCTTACAGGTATTACTGAAGAGAACTGAAAGCATGCATTCACACAAAAACTTGTACACTGCAGCATTATTCAGAATATCCAAAGAGTGAAAAGAAATATGATATGTCCATACAATGGAATCATAATATTAAGCCATGAAAATGAATGAAGTACTGTAGGTGGTACAACATGGATGCATCTTGAAAACATTATGCTAAGTAAAGGAACCAGACACAAAAAACCACATAGTGTGCTTCCATTTATGTGAAATGTGCAGAGTAGGCAAATCTATAGACAAAAAGTGGATTAGTAGAAGCCAGGGCCTAGAGGGAGGAGGAAATGGGGAATGACTGCTAATAGGTACAAGGTTTCTTTCTGGGGTCATATAAATGTTCTGAAATTCGGTAGTGGTGATGGTTACACAACGCTGAGGAAGCATTAAAAAACCACTGAATTGTACACTTTAAGATGGTGAATGTTGTGGTGTGTGAATTATATCTCAGTAAAGCTGTCATTAAAAAATATGGGTATTACCTCCTGTCTAAAGTTGAGGATCTTAGAAATCAATGAAATAACACGTATAAGTGCCTGGGATAATATGTACTCTCGGTTAAGATTGTTACTGTTGCGCTTAAGGAAAGTAATACTGCTTAGAGATCAGTAACTGCAACTTTTAGTCACTGTTACATTTGTCGAATATTACCTGTTAAATCGTATGCAGTCAACAAATCCTTGTTGAATGAATGTGTTTTGTTCACATTCATGTTTAGCCACATATATGTCCTGTTTCTTGCACGTTACCGAATCCACATCATTGGGCCTAATTTTGAGATCCTTGTCCAGTGATGGGAACTCTTCACCGCCCATGTTTCAGTGTTGAAGTCAGAGTTGGGAGTATAGGCTCAGTCTGGGGAAGGAAGGGCTCTGCCTTAAATTCTAGGTGAAGGTGGAGGCTAAATGATTCTTGAGCTTTCTAACCTAGTAATATAATTCTGCTATATGTTTTTATAAGAACTTAATTGGCCTGTCAAGAATGTGTTTCTTAATGGTTCATTATCAGATCCCTGGAGAGCAGAGGACTTCATCTTGGTTAAAAAAAGAAATTCAGTTCCTAGAAATTTAGCAGATTTAAACTGCTAATTTGTTCTCCTGAACCCAACTTACAATTTCCACATATAAGAAATTGTTATTTTAAATTATGATATGAGCATTTTTTTCTTTGAAAAAAATTTTAAAATTCACATCTTTTTATGAACTTGGCATTCCACTAATAACACTGCGTTGCTTCTACAACTGCGTCAGCAAGGTGCCATCTGCTTATCCTGAGGCTCATGAAAAGAAATAAACCGGTTGATGTTTGTGTCATCCAGCATTCTTTCTAGAAGAGCAGTGGAAAATTTTTCCTTTGGTCTCTAAGGAGTGGTTGTGCCTCTCAGCTTCCCCGTGCCATCAGGGAGGAATGAGAAAGAAGGCAAAACTGTCAGAAAAGAGTTTGTAAGTTTTTTTTTTTTTGAAGCTTCTTTTTTGAGAGTGTCTTTTTCCTGTCTTTAATAGAAGTTGGTGATATGGCAAAGCAGTACATAGAGAAAAGTCTTTTGGTTCCAGATCACGTGATCACACGCCTCATGCTGTCAGAGCTGGAGAACAGGCGCGGCCAGCACTGGCTACTGGATGGTGAGTTGAACGTGTGGGTCCGCTGGACCTCTGCCAATAGTGGGTCGTTGTCTCCTTGCACACTCCCGTATTTCTTACAGGTTGCAAAATGCCCTTTTCCCCTAAACGTTCAGTCATCTATTTAGACATATTCCAGTTTGGCAACGTGATAGAAACCTCACGTGGTGAAACCTTTTAATTCCTCTGTCTGCAGACCACCATCCCTAGAGCCGTCAGCTTGAAGCAAACCTTCACTGAATTCCTGTTATTGTTCCAGTTTTGATCGTGCCTTTGTTTCCATGACTAAGTTGTCATAAGTATGACTCATCTTAAATCAGAGGTTCTTTCATTCAAAATAGGCCACATAAATTAAAAGCATTAGTTATCCTTTTTTACCTGTCAGATTAAAAAAGATAGAAAATCTGAAAACCGTAAGAGTATAGGAAGTAAGTATTCTTGAGAGGATAAAATGGGCAACCTTTGGAGGGCAGTTTAGCAGTCTTTATATTTTTTGATTCAGCAATTCCCTGCTTGATTTCTTGCCTAAAGATGTATGTTAAAGGATGTTTGTTTTCAGTGTTATTTGTAAATAGCAAGACACTGGTAACAACCTATCTATCTATCATAGGGTTGCCTTAAATTTTGGTATGTCCATTAACCAAATAATCTGTACCTCTGTGTTGATATGGATAGAGCTCTAAGGCAAACTGCTGAGTGAAAAAAGCTAGTTGCAGTATAGTTAATATCATATACTATTATCGCCATAAAAATGGAGTGACAGCATAGTATTACTATATATACTTACAAACACATACATAAGCTGTCTTTGGAAGGTTATGAAAAACTGATACTAGTGGTTGGCTCTGGGTAAAGATTAGGGTTGGGAGAGAGATTTACCTTTCACTGTATATACCCATTCCTATTGTTTGATTTTTAATATTTAAATGATACATAGGCCTGATTTTTTTAAAAAAACTCAGACAAATATCATGTGATACCACTTATATGTAGGACTAAAAAAATGATACAAAATCAACTTACTTACCAAACAGAAATAGACCCACAGACATAGAAAGCAAACTTATGGTTACCAAAGGGGATAGCAGTGGGGAGGAGATAAATTAGGAGTTTGGGATTAACATATACACACTACTATATGTAAAATACGTAAACAACGTGGACCTACTGTATAGCACAGAGAACTATATTCAATATCTTGTATTAACCTATAATGGAAAAGAATATGAAAAAGTATATATATTCAATTATACATATAACTGAATCACTTTGCTGTATACTTGAAACTAACACAACATTGTAAATTAACTATACTTCAATTTTATAAAAATGGTTAAAAAAAACTCAGTCACTCCTATGGTACTTAACCCAGGAAGATGCATACAGATGCTCACACACACAATACTGCACAGTTTTGTACTCGAGGAAGCTGGAATTAAGAATCATCTACTTTTAAGTGTTACCAGTATAAATCTTTTCATTTATTAAAGGGAAAAAATGGACTGGATGGATTATTTGTCTTACTCTTTAATAGCAGGATTCCTTGGCAATGAAAATAAGAACTTGATGAATATACTGCTTTCTAGGTACAGAAAGGGTAGTGAGATTTATATATAAGAAACTTCTTTCCATTGCAGAGTAGTTTTCCTTCAGTTCACACAATGCACTTTTTCCTATCTCAGCAAGTTGCAACAGCTGAAACTTTGATGTTTGCCAGCCACAGAGAAGCCAGAGTGAATTGTCCTACATTTTAACTATCAGATTGCCTATATTTCTCCTAACGTCTGGAGCCGTAAATCTCCATAATGACCAACTTGTGGTAGAGTATTTATTCTATATTGGTGTTTCTCAAAGTGTATAGTGTGCAGTGTTAGTAATGGCTAGACAAAAAACAGACTTTGTAGTTAAATGTGTTTAGAAAATGTCAATTTAGGGCTTCCCTGGTGGCGCAGTGGTTGAGAGTCCGCCTGCCGATGCAGGGGACACGGGTTCGTGCCCCGGTCCAGGAAGATCCCACATGCTGCAGGGCGGCTGGGCCCGTGAGCCATGGCTGCTGAGCCTGCGCGTCCGGAGCCTGTGCTCTGCAACGGGAGAGGCCACAAGAGTGAGAGGCCCGCGTACCGCCAAAAAAAAAAAAAAAAAAAAAAAGAAAATGTCAATTTAAATGTTAAATGTTGCTTGAATTTACTGAGCACTTACTGTATGCCAGGTATTGTTCTGAACATTTGATATTTATTATCTCATTCAATTCCTACAATATCAAGGTAGAGACTGTTATTTCCATTTATTGATGAGAAAACAGAAGCAAAGGAAGGTTCACTTGCCTATCCAAAGTTAGTAAGTCCAAAGTTAACCAATTTCTTAGGACTTTAATGAACCTTTAATATGATAATGTGATTTAACTCTTCATAGAAGGAAATGTCACGAGACGTTCTGAATGTATATGATCATAGAATCTCCTACCCTACCTATAACCTCTGGGATTTGTTCTATGGTCCATTCTTTGTGAACTATACTATTCAACATTTATTCTTCACTTTGGAGGTGTTCTGAAAAGTTGACTATAGAGTAGATCATGTCTTTCTAGAATGCCTTCCATTTAAAAAAATCAGGACCTATGTTCTCATGGGACTGAGACTGAACTGAAAACTTTTGTCAAGAGAAAGGCTATAATGGCCCGTGGAAGGCATGTGTTTATCAGGCAGTAATGAATAAAGCTCCTACTGTGTGTCAGGCACTATCAGGTGCTGTTGATAAAATGACAAGACACTTTCTGTATTCTTACGGGACTTATATTACAGTAGGGGAGTCAGGTGTGTAAAAAATTGACAGTATAATAAAATCATATACATGTGGTACACTGAAGACACAAAGGAGAAAGTTGTCGGTTCTATTGGTGGGAGGCAGGAGTGGAACAACTTTATGGAAAAAGAGATGACTAGAGACATGTCCTGCAGGTTGACTAATGGGGGTTGGGAAGAAGGATTTTTTCAGCAGAGGCGCAATGTGCACTGGGTAAGAGAGGAATGACTTAGCCTAGTGTTTTCCTGGGCCTGCAAACAGAGAGACAGGGGAAATCCTGGGGTGATGGACTTTGATTCTATGCAGAGATGGTAGAACTGGAAATTTTTGGCTATAGGGACCACCGAAGAGTTAAAAAGGGGAATAACATAATCCGATGTATTTGTGTTTCAGAAAGACTATTCTGTTAGCAGCAGAGCTATTAGATGCTGGGGTAGGGGAGGAGGTGGTGACTAGAAGCTGAGTAAGAGATTGTTGGCACAATTGGGCCAAGAGATGCTGAAGGCCTGAATTTAAGCACCAGCAGTGAGATGGCGAGGAGGCACCATTCCTGAAAGACTGCATTGAGGAGGAAGAATTGACAGGAGTGTGACTGATGTTAGGCACTGTAGCCCTGGGGTTTTCTTTGATCGCCTTCCCAGCTTTTGGAGTTTCTTGGCTGTCATCACCTTCCCTACACTTCTCCAGCTATGGTAATTTCTCCAGACTCTGAATATTTAACTCAAAAAAGTTAGTCTCCCACTACTTCTTCTTATGTGGGTGTTTGCCGGGACTGATAAACTTTAGCTCTGCCACCACCTAACAGTAATTTCTCTAGTTTAAATTCTTTAATTGTAAGGCTTCTCACCTTATAAAATAAACTTGTGTAGTTTTAAGTGAACTTAACTGTTTTACAAAAAGGATCATCTATGTTAAACTCCTTTGGGAAGGTGGTTAGTATAATAACCACTGATCCCAGTTAGAACCAGACTACCCCCTTTGAATTCCAGCTCTGCCATTGTCAGTGCCCTTGGGCAAGTTACCCGTAGGTCTCTGCGTTGTTTTCCTCATGGAAAACAGAGATTACAAAAAGGATGAAGTAAGTGAATGTCCAGAAAGTGCTTATATTTGCCATATAGTAAGTGCTATATGAGATTTTGTGACTTGTTGTACATAAGGTCCAGGTCATGAATTTTTGTTTTTAGGTTACTACATGAAGTGTTAAGTTCGAAAATAGTTTAAAAAATATTCAGCCACGTGAAGTTGGAAAAGTCAGCTTCAGTTGTGAAATGTTTTATGTATCTTTTCACTGCTTTGTTTTGCTATGACTTCCTCTCGGTGAGTAACTGAAGTTCTTTTACCTCATAGGCCTGTTTTTAGTAAAGGACGTCAGTCTCCTAACTGATTTAGTTTGTATCTTTCTAAACACATCTGGTCATGGTTTCAGTTGTGATTTTTCTTTAAAGCTCTGGAATAAATCCATTTGGCAAAGTGAGGACCATCAAGAATGCTAAGTTCTGTGTTCAGTTTGAAACTCCTTATGTTCCAGGGCACGTGTTCTGCGGAGGACGTGCCTATGGAGCGTGCTAAAGGTGATTGCATGTGGAAAGGTCAAGAAAAGAATTCTGGATGATAGATGATTCATCGTCTTGGTCCATATGGCTGTAAACAGGCATCCTGCAAATGGTGGGTGGAAACACGTAGCATGGATGCAAACCAAGGGGACGCCAGGGGTAGCAGTGGATGGGCTTCGTGAGTGCTCTGTGGTTTGGTCAGCTATGTCCTTGCTAAAAACAGTTCAGCACCGCCTTGCCTTCACAGTGTGCTTTTTAGTTGGATAAGAAACACTCTTTTATGTGTTAATATGTGTATATAAGTGTGGTTTTTCCCCTCTTTTTTTCTTTCTTTAATTTCTTTAGACGTTTAATGTGTGAGAGCGGTTTTCTGAAAATAATTTTAATTTTTAAGACAAATATTCAACCAGAGGAATGTCATGCACAAGCCTTCTAATTTTGCTATGATGGTTTTGGTTTTTTTTTTTGTTTTTTAAAGAGGGTGTTTACTGCTTACTAGGTGATCTTAAGGTGAAGTAACTAGGGAACAATAACCAGCTCTTATAAATAACCAGCTCAAATACAAATTCTTCACTTTTTAAAAAGCAGCTGGCAGTGAGATGGGGCCCGTAGGGAGGTGTGTTAGGTAGTAGATTTTTTTTTTGTTTCTAAACTTGGTTGCCGAAACCTGTGCATTTAAACAGTAACCTGCAAGTTCTCAGGCTCAGTCCCAATTTATCTCAAGATGTCACAGAATTGTCTGCCAGGTGACTTTAGGTGTCATCTAAATATTTAAATTTGTTGTCAAAGTTAGGTTTGACAGAAAGCAATCAAATTTTGGAATTATAAGTGGAATATAATTTAAGCCTTTCCATTGGAGATAAAGATAACTTTACAAGGAGAGTCATCATTCAGTCCATGGTTGTATATTCCATTTGATTCATTCTGAGCACTAGCTGGTGCCTTCTGTGGGTAATTCTGGGATTTATTTATTTGTTTTTAGCACAAGTCAGAGCCACTTCAGGGTGTGCCGTGTTTGTATGTGTTTGTTTTCCCTGAGAGGTGAATGATCTCAGACCTAAGATATTCCGGGATACATGCTCGTTCAGAGCCCTTGGTATCCAAGTAAAAGGTGGATGCTGGGAAACCAGACTACAGATGGTGGAGCTACAGTATCTTGTCCTGATTTTGCAAATGTGTTTTACCATACTGGACTGTGCATAACTGCTCTGACCTTATCCCCTTCATATTTTTCTTTCTGAATCAGACCTCTGAATGGTTTTACATCCCACTGGGCAACATATGCCTACAGAAAAAAAAGCTGACAATCCCGTGTCTTCTGAATCACATCTTTTAAGAAATGCCAAGGGCAATTTTTTTCTGTTGCCCTTGTGAATGTAGGATATGTTTCAAAAATAAAATGTATAATAGGTTTGTTTGGAAGGTCACTGAAGATATTCTCTTTGGAAAAAAAGAATCAGGCTTTCTTCTCGTGTGTGTGTGTGTGCACGTGCGTGTGTGCATTTAAGAGGGTGATAGATTATTTTACTCATTTACTTTCAGATGTGTTTTTTTTTATTGAAGTATAGTTGATTTACAATCTCAGCTGTACAGTAACGTGACTCAGTTATACACATATAGACATTCTTTTTTTTATATTCTTTTCCATTATGGTTTATCACAGGGTATTTAATTTAGTTCTCTGTTATACAGTAAGAGTACCTTCAGGTTTAGTCCTGAAAAATATTGTCAGATAACATTTGTATCTTCGATCACTGTTAAGGCAATATGTATACTGTCATACCTTGGACAGAAGGTTTGAAGCAATTGGAGTGACTGCTAAAGAATGGAGAGTCATAGACTTGATGGAACTTTATTGGGTACAGTGGCAGTGTTCATGCCTGCTAAGCACGGACTGAACAATTGTAATCTTTGGTGCCTCACCAGGCTCATCCTTCTTGACGCGCTCATATGTATAGGAATGAATATGAAAATGAAAAAGATATGTATATGTACAGACACCAATACAGATATTAGAACTTAGCATTTCAATAATAAACTGCTGAGAAATTTAACAGAATTTAACAGAATGTTAAGTCTTTGTGAGGGTCATCTTTGGTTTAAATCACAGTATAAGAACTTTTTTTTTTTGACTTTTTATTGTATATTGGAGTATAGTTGATTAACAATATGTTAGTTTCAGGTGTACAGCAAAGTGATTCAGTTATACATATAGATGTATCTATTCTCTTTCAAATTCTTTTCCCATTTAGGTTATTACATGATATTGAGCAGAGTTCCTTGTGCTGTACAGTAGGTTCTTGTTGGTTATCCATTTAAAATATAGCAGTGTGTAGCCACAGCAATCAGAGAAGAAAAGGAAATAAAAGGAATCCATATCGGAAAAGAAGAAGTAAAGCTGTCACTGTTTGCAGATGACATGATCCTATACATAGAGAATCCTAAAGATGCTACCAGAAAACTACTAGAGCTAATCAATGAATTTGGTAAAGTAGCAGGGTACAAAATTAATGCACAGAAATCTCTGGCATTCCTATACACTAATGATGAAAAATCTGAAAGTGAAATCAAGAAAACACTCCCATTTACCATTGCAACAAAAAGAATAAAATATCTAGGAATAAACCTACCTAAGGAGACAAAAGACCTGTATGCAGAAAATTATAAGACACTGATGAAAGAAATTAAAGCTGATACAAATAGATGGAGAGATATACCATGTTCTTGGATTGGAAGAATCAACATTGTGAAAATGACTCTGCTACCCAAAGCAATCTACAGATTCAATGCAATCCCTATCAAACTACCACTGGCATTTTTCACAGAACTAGAACAAAAAATTTCACAATTTGTATGGAAACACAGAAGACCCCGAATAGCCAAAGCAATCTTGAGAACGAAAAACGGAGCTGGAGGAATCAGGCTCCCTGACTTCAGACTATACTACAAAGTTACAGTAATCAAGCCATTATGGTACTGGCACAAAAACAGAAAGATAGATCAATGGAACAGGATAGAAAGCCCAGAGATAAACCCACGGACATATGATCACCTTATCTTTGAAAAAGGAGGCAGGAATGTACAGTGGAGAAAGGACAGCCTCTTCAATAAATGGTGCTGGGAAAACTGGACAGGTACATGTAAAAGTATGAGATTAGAATACTCCCTAACACCATACACAAAAATAAGCTCAAAATTGATTAAAGACCTAAATATAAGGCCAGAAACTATCAAACTCTTAGAGGAAAACATAGGCAGAACACTCTATGACATAAATCACAGCAAGATCTTTTTTGACCCACCTCCTAGAGAAATAGAAATAAAAACAAAAATACACAAATGGGACCTAATGAAACTTCAAAGCTTTTGCACAGCAAAGGAAACCATAAACAAGACGAAAAGACAACCCTCAGAATGGGAGAAAATATTTGCAAATGAAGCAACTGACAAAGGATTAATCTCCAAAATTTATAAGCAGCTCATGCAGTTCAATAACAAAAAAAACAAACAACCCAATCCAAAAATGGGCAGAAGACCTAAATAGACATTTCTCCAAAGAAGATATACAGACTGCCAACAAACACATGAAAGAATGCTCAACATCATTAATCATTAGAGAAATGCAAATGAAAACTACAATGAGATATCATCTCACACCAGTCAGAATGGCCATCATCAAAAAATCTAGAAACAATAAATGCTGGAGAGGGTGTGGAGGAAAGGGAACACTCTTGCACTGCTGGTGGGAATGTGAATTGGTACAGCCACTATGGAGAACAGTATGGAGGTTCCTTAAAAAACTACAAATAGAACTACCATATGACCCAGCAATCCCACTACTGGGCATATACCCTGAGAAAAGCATAATTCAGAAAGAGCCATGTACCAAAATGTTCACCGCAGCCCGGAGATGGAAACAACCTAAGTGTCCATCATCGGATGAATGGATAAAGAAGATGTGGCACATATATACAATGGAATATTACTCAGCCATAGAAAGAAACGAAATTGAGCTATTTGTAATGAGGTGGATAGACCTAGAGTCTGTCATACAGAGTGAAGTAAGTCAGAAAGAGAAAGACAAATACCGTATGCTAAGACACATATATGGAATTTAAGAAAAAAAAAATGTCACGAAGAACCTAAGGGTAAGACAGGAATAAAGACACAGACCTACTAGAGAATGGACTTGAGGATATGGGGAGGGGGAAGGGTAAGCTGTGACAAAGCGAGAGAGAGGCATGGACATATATACACTACCGAATGTAAGGTAGATAGCTAGTGGGAAGCAGCCACATAGCACAGGGAGATCAGCTCGGTGATTTGTGACCACCTAGAGGGGTGGGATAGGGAGGGTGGTAGGGAGGGAGACGCAAGAGGAAAGAGGTATGGGAACATATGTATATGTATAACTGATTCACTTTGTTAAAAGGAGAAACTAACACACCATTGTAAAGCAATTATATTCCAATAAAGATGTAAAAAAATAAAATAAAATAAAATATAGCAGTGTGTACATGTCAATCCCAAACTCCCTAAATACCCCCACCTCCAGAACCCTTCCCCCCAGTAACCATAAGTTCAGAGAACTTGGTTTTTATTCCATGACTCTTCCTTTGTTCAGTGTCCTTGGTGTCTGAATGAGCTCAGAGTATGTGACTGAAAAACATGGTAAAACCCTGGATCTCTTCTTCTTAATTTTGTTGGATTCTCTCCTGGAACCCTGTCCCTGTGTCCATTTCTGGTGGGTTTCTTCTGATTGATCTGAGTGCTACCCCAGGATCAGGAACAATCTGAATATAGTAGACAATCCTGACTTTGTTTAATTCGGTTTGTGTTTTCAGGGAATGACTAGATTTTAACATGCGAGCACTAAGGGCCATATGGGAACCATATGTATACAGGTATTTGAACACATCCTAGAAAAACTTGGTTCAGAGCTCAAGAAACAAATTGAGTATACATGATTTGTGTATCCCATCGATCCATCGGAAGAGGGAGTAGCACACTTCCCGACCTCATAGCCCAGGAGGAGCAAACGCTGCATTAAACAATCATAGTGTAGGATCTTGGGAGCACCAGTGAAGGGGGTGAGAGGGGAGAGGTAGCACAGAGGAGAAAGTGACTGGCCCTCTCTTGGGGGTGAGGGAGGCAGCTATTAGGAAGGTTCCTGGGAGAAGGTGACACCAAGAGCAAAATTTGGGAAGGGGGAATAAAGCACATTCTAGACGGAGGGAACATCATGTACGAAAGGTACAGAGGCATGAGAAAAGAATCTAAAAAAGAGTGGATATATGTCTATGTATAACTGATCCACTTTGCTGTACAGCAGAAACTAACACATTGTAAATCAACTATACTCCAATAAAAATTAATTAAAAAAAAAAAGGTATAGAGGCATGAAACAACAAGGTGTGTTCTGGAAACCACAAGTAGTTGGATAATCCTAGAGCTGAAAGTATGAGCAGATGAGGCTGGAAAAGTGGATGGGGCCAAAAGTTAAACACTTCTTGAAATTCAAAAACAGGGAGTTAAGTGTCAAAGTTAATATTATAAATGAGGTGGAAGGAAGTTAAAAATAAAATTTAAAACTGAGTTTGAAAGAGTGAATAATTTATATTTTAACTTTCCTTTCAACTAACATTTAAAAGTTAACTAAATTTAAAAAAAATTTTAAATTCAGACATACTTTAGGTATTAAAGCATGGTTTCCCTGTAGTTGGGCCTTTCGTGTTGTACACTTTCAGATGCACTTAGCTCATTTGCTAATGCTGCTTACTTAGAAGTCTGTAAAGTAAGGCACAGGATGAAACTAATTTTAGATGTTAGGAGAGGCTGCTTCCCTAATTTAGGAAGCAGGTATCTTGGGAATTGGATGAACTAAGACAATTCATTGCAAAACTACATCCAAAGCTTATGAGGTATACTTTGCTGGTTTAATAATAAAACAATTATTGTACACTTACTATGCACAAAGTTCCATACTAAGAAAACAGTTATGTGGTGGAAAAAGCATGGACTTAGGAGTCAGGCCTTATTAGCTTGTAGTCTTTAGCAAGCAAGTTTACCTTTCCTGGTTTCTTTTTTTCTCATCTGTAAAATAGGAGTATGTATGTCATAGGTTTGCAAGGATTGGCTAACAAATGTAAAACTTGTAGTGGAGTTCTGGAACACAGTAGGTGGTCAGGTGTTAGATGTGTGTTCTTATTTTCAGTGTAAAGAAAATTTAATTGATAATTATTATTAATGTAAATATATACATAGACACTGATATAGATGTTAGAACTTAACATTTCAATAATAAACTGTTGAGAAACTTAACAAAAATATTGTCATTCTAATAAATAAGGATCATCATTTTTACCCCTCACTAAGTACACTTGGCTTACGTAAAGCCTAAGTAAATAAAATCAGTCATCTTCCATTAAACCTTACCTAGTAAATATAAAACAAAACAGGATAAAACTCTCTTGATTTTCCTATTACTAATACGAAAACTCTGATTTTGGAAAGAAGAACAAGTTGATTAGGGTTAAAAGTAGAAGGTGATGTGGAAAAATGCAGACAATTTATTTTATTTTTGGGCTGCACTGTGCGGCTTGCTGGATCTTAGTTCCCCAACCAGGGATTGAACCCAGGCCCTCGGCAGTGAAAGTGCCAAGTCCTAACCACTGGACTGCCAGGGAATTCCCACAGACGATTTAACTTCACCTTTTTTATACTGTTTTTATAGAAATTATACATGATCAGTATAAAACACTCAGGCCATATGGAAAAATGCAAAGAAAGGCAACAAATTGCCTAAAATCCTACTAGCCAGAAATAACCAGGGTTAATAATTGCAAACAATCATTGTAGATACCTCTCCATGCACACATGCAGATAAAAATCTGTAAGAATGATATCATCCTTTACATTCTTTAAAAAAGGCAATTAATTTTACTCAAATTTAATATAGCAAAAGCTAAAGTGAACCCTAAGGAATTATCACTGAGTTTCAGATAAAACTTTCTTCATCACCAGGGATGTTAATTCCTATGGGAGCCCCTTAAGAAGATGAAAGATGGGACTTACCTGGTGGCACAGTGGTTAAGAATCCGCCTACCAATGCAGGGGACACGGGTTCGAGCCCTGGTCTGGGAAGATCCCACATGCCGCGGAGCAACCAAGCCTGTGCGCCACAACTACTGAGCCTACGCTCTAGAGCACGCAAGCTACAACTACTGAGCCTGCAAGCCACAACTACTAAAGCCCGCGTGCCTAGAGCCCGTGCTCTGCAACAGAAGAAGCCACTGCAATGGGAAGTCCGTGCACCCGCAGCACGGGTTTATTTTAAAAAATGTGAAAGACATTAGGAGATGACAAATTTGTTTTTTTTTTAGTCTCACATTTCAAATTTAGAGAATATACTTCCATCTCCTCTCCCCTTCCTTCCAATTTTTTTAGCTTTTATTGTTAAAATTTATTATAAATTTCTCTGTAACTTTAGTTTCCCATTTTTTTTGATCTTACAGTTAAGAAATTTTAATGAATTCTGTGCACTCGTTTTTTTTCCCACTACCACTTCTCTTAATTTTATTTTAATTAATCTTATTTATGTCCCTGAATATACCAGAAACCATTGAATAGTACACTTTAAATGAGTGGCTTGTATGGTATATGATTTATATATGAGTAAGGCTGCCCTACTTTTTAAAAATATTTATTGTATTGAAGTATAGTTGATTTACAATGTGTTAATTTCTGCTGTACAGCAAAGTGATTCAGTTATACATACATATATATATATATATATATACACACACACATACATACACATTCTCTTATTTTTATATTTTTAATTTTTAAATGTTTATTTATTTTGGCTGCACCGGGTCTTAGTTGCGGCACGCGGGATCTTCGCTGCAGCACGTAGGATCTTTTAGTTGTGGCATTCGGACTTCTTAGTTGCAGCATGTGGGACATAGTTCCCCGACCAGGGATCAAACCCGGGCCCCCTGCATTGGGAGCATGGAGTCTCACCCACTGGACCACCAGGGAAGTCCCCTGTGCTTTTAAATGGTTGGGAAAAAATAGTATTTCGTGACATGGGAAAATGCCCTGAAATTCACACTTCGGCCTCCCTGAACAAAGCGTTCCTGCCACACAGCCACGCTGTTGGTGCGAGGCCTGGGGCTGCTTTTTCACCCCCACGGCAGAGGTGAGCACTGCCACAGAGACCACACGGCTCACAAAATTGAAACAGTCACTATCCGGTCCGCCGACCTGTGTCCTAGGACACACACGGAGAGTCTGGAGGTGGGGAGCCCATCAACCCATTGTCGGCTGCTTGTGTGAGAGCAAAGCTGGGGATCTGATTTTGAGACGTGCTTCTCATTTTTATATAACAGGCGAGTCTACATAAATTGCATGAAATTTAAACAGTGAAATACTGTTTGGCCGCTCGGCCTGCAGGATCTTAATTCTTAGGGCCACGGCAGTGAGAGCACCAAGTCCTAACCACTGGACAACACGGGAATTCCCTGTGAAATCATACTTTAAATGCACTAAGAGATCTCGCACTTTATGAGAAACATGCTGAATTACTTTAACAAAGGAACCTGTTTTGTCCTAAAAGAACGCCCAGTGCTGATGGAGGGTGCAGGAGGGAGCCTGGGGGCCCGAGGAACCACCTGCCTGGCTTTCACTGCTGGGCTCTCCAAGGGTGGGGGTGGGTAAGGATTACCTTCCATCTGCCCCCTGACCCCCAGAATCTGCAAATGTGACCTTATTTAGAAAAGGATCTTTGCAGACAGATGTAATTAGTTAAGGATCTTGAGATGAGGTCCTCCTGGATGAGGGTGACCCTAAGTCCAATGACCGCTGTCCTTATGGAAGAGGAGAGACAGACACAGAGGAGAAGCCACGTGAAGATGGAGCCACAAGCCAGGGACGCCTGGGCCCCCAGCAGGTGGAAGAGGCAGGAAGGACCCTTGCTGGAGGCTCGGGAGGGAGCGCGGTCCTGCCGCACCTGGATTTCTGAATTCTGGACTCAGAACTGGGACGGAGTAACAACTGTTTTAAGGCTCTCAGTCTGTGGTGCTTTGTTGCAGCCGCCCCAGGACACCAGAACAGGGATCGCCTCACTCTTCCCCTCCCCCGGTCCACGACCGGAAGGGTTGGCGTAGGCCTGGTCTGGGTGGGGGGGTGCGGCGGGGGGCGGTGGTGACAGTGCTCCCTGCGTCCCCCGGGGCCTCGGGCGCCCCGGCAGGGAGTGGATGGCGTGGGGCCCCCAAGTCAAGGCCGTGGCCCGATGTGCGCGTCAAACAACCTGCCCAGCCCCGGCCGACGAGGCAGGAGCCCTGAGAGCCCGCGGTCCGTGGCCAGGCCCAGCACGGACAGGGCGGCCTTCCGAGTCACAGCGTGGGCACCGCAGTGTGGCCCGACACCAGGCTCCCGGAGACGACGGGTCAGGAGAGAGCTGGTGGGCGTGGATGGGTTGGGCTCAGAAGCTCCTGGGACCCGGGTCCTGGTGAACCCTCATGGCTCTGGCTCGGGAGAGGTGGGCAGAGGTGCGAGATGGGACCTAAGCAGGAGGGCGGCGCCCGCCTCCCCTTTAAACTGTAAAGAAGTCAAGACGGACTAATTCTTCAAGTCCCCTGAGGGGCCTGGAAGCCCGGCGTCCTATGAGATGCGAGACCCCTCTCCTTGCCCGCGGGGTCGGGGGGTGGGGCGATTGCTGGGCAGCCCTCGGCAGCCCCAAGCACTGAGAAATCCCGGGGCGCTCCTGAGAGCAAAGTGCACAAGTAGGGCTCTGCCTGCGCTCCTCCCTGCCAGAGGTGGGCCCCGGGGACCCTCCCCTCGGGGCAGCCCAGCCGCTGTCACTGGGGCTGCTACCCCTGTCCAGCTCTCGGTCCTGGAAAAGTGCCGGCGCGTGCACAGGGCACAGCTGGCTACGCGCTGGTCCTGATCAAAGCGGCTACGGGGACACGGGTTCCACGACCCACCCCGGAGTCCTGGGCCGACCTGCACACATGGATGAAGGCTGCCCCCGACGGAGCAAGAAACGGGAAGGAAAACAGGGCCGCCCAGTGCGCAGAGGGACCTGTGTACCCCACTATCTGCTTCATAGGTGCCTGTGGGGCTGAGACGCAAAGGAAAAGCTGGGGAGGGCCTGGGAGATGGGGGTCAGTGGAGGGAGACCCGCTGCAGCACATCACACGCTTCCAGGGGAAGCTTCCTGTGGTTCTCACGGGGCTTCTGAAGGCCAACGAAGGCCACAGACGCAGGCCATGATGCCGCCCGCCCCCGAGGCCCTACCTGCTGCGGACCTCCTTGGTGCGGATGGGCACCAGGAGGCTGAAGGTGGACCTGGCCCAGTGAAGGGACGTCACGGGCCAGGGGGCTCGGGGGCCGGCCGGGGTCCAGGCTGCTGTGGGCCTGGAACAGTCTGGCCTGTAGCTGCACCTTGCAGTCCGCGTGAGCCCAGTCCACCTTGTTTGCTGTCCGCAGGGCATCGGAGGCGGCGTTGCCGTCCATGGTGGGCAGTGGGCGCCGGGGAAGCAGACTGGCCAGCCGGTGGATGCTCCCGGTCGAGGCCCCATCCCGGTGCAGAGGTCCAGGGAAGTGCTGATCATTCCGGAAAGACAGTTACCCTGCGAGCAGGGGCCTCCGCTGCCCGGGGCCCTGCGGGTTGTGGGGATCTCCTGCAGGGAGGTGCTCAGGCAGGGCGGGGAGCCACTGCGGGCTGGGGTCCCGGGGGCCTCGTCCTGCGGGGTGCCCCCGGGGGGGCTGGCCCCATTCCTCGCGGCCAGGTCCTCACGGCTGGTTTGAAACCGCCTCTTCCTCCAGCCTTTCTCATCCAGGGACAGCGCTCGCTCCAGCCTGGGCCTCGGCGGCGGCGGCTTGAGACTGAAGGGTCTCCCGCTGGCCTGTGGGTCCTCGTTGCTGACTTGCGCTGGGGTGTCCAGAGGGAGCACTGGGCTCTTCTCGGGTCCGCAACGGTGGTCAGTGGCCGGGGACCCCGGGCGGGCGGCGAGGTCTTCATCAGTGTTTGGAAGCTGCCCCTTGAGCATCCTGCCTTCAGGCTGCAGATGCCGCTGGGCGGCCTCCGAGTGCCCCAGGCTCGCCAACTTGGATGGCAGAGTCCGGGCGCCAGCCCTCACACTCGGGGTCAGACTGGCCGAGCCGGGAGATGGCTCCTCCTGGGGCTGCTGGCGACGTGCTGTGTCAGGGATGTGTGGTCAGCCGTCGCTGGGTAAGGCGCGGAGGAGAGAAAGGGCAGCAGCTCCCCCTCGGGCTGGGGTGGTCCAGCTGGAATACAGCCAGCTGCTGCATGGCGGGGAGCCCTGATGGTCAAGAGTCCCCGGCAAGTCCCTCTGGGCGCCGCCCGCTCCCCAGTCCCACGGGCTTCGGCAGCCGCTCCCCAGCAACCGGCGGGCAGGGTCGCCCACATTCTCTTTTAAAAATGTTTCATTGGAGTATAGTTGATTTAAAATGTTGTGTTAGTTTCTGCTGTATAGCAGAGTGAATCAGCTATACATATACGTATATGCACTCCTTTAAAAATTCTTTCTCCATATAGGTCATTACGGAGTATTGAGAAGAGTTCCCTGTGCTATACAGTAGGTCCTTATTAGTTATCTGTTTTATATATAGTGGTGTGTATGTGTCAATCCCAATCTCCCAATTTATTCCCCCCACCCCTTATCCCCCCTGGTAACCATAAGTTTGTTTTCTACATCTGTGACTCTATTTCTGTTTTGTAAATAACTTCATTTGTACTACTTTTTAACACAACTTTGCCATTCATCACCTGGTTGACTGGATTTTGTTGAATCCCTCTCTCCTCTCCTCTCCCACCCTCCTTGCAGCACAGCTCATGAGGTGCTATATTCCATGAGTTTTTGAGTTTGAAAATATCTCCTTATTGTTCAACAGTTGAGCTGACTGTGATATTCTTGAGTGGTCCTTGTGTCCTTTGCAGCCATGCTTCATCATCTTCTGGCCTGGATTATTGCTCTGTAGAAACCTAAGGCCAGTCTGACTTTTTTCCCTTTTGTGAATATAATTATTTTGTCCTGTATAGACTTCCTGACGAATTGTTTCTTCATACTTTAAGTAAGTAGAATCTCTCTATTGGTTTTGTTTTTCCTCTTATATATAGTATGTCCTTTTAATCTCCAATTCACTTCTTTCCTTTCAGGGAAGTTCTCCTGTATTATGTCGTTTTTTTTGGTCCATCTGTTCAGTTTTTCTATTTCAAGAAAGCCAGTTATATTGGATGCTTTGTTGAATATTCTTTGTCATTATCGTATTTTGTTTAAATTTTTCTTACAGCTGTGTTTCCTTTTGCCTTCAAACATGTTCAGGGCAGAGGAGAGCAAAACTTTATTTATATTCCATAACTACTTTATAATTTCTTTACCTTTTGTTGTCATGCATGCTATGCTGTAGGGCCTTTGCACTTACTATGCCCTCTGCCTGCGATGCCCTGGCTCCTGAGATCCATGTGGATTGCTGCATTCACATCTCTACTCAGGTATCCCCTCCTCAGTGAATCCTCCGTATACCATCCTATCTACCCATATCACTCTTTCTTCTTACCTTATAATCACATGACATTAGATATTTATCTGCAAATTTGGTGTTGTGTACCTTCCTCATGCTCCCACCCCCAATGAAGTCTTCAGAAAGCAGAGATTATATCTGTGTTGTTCATGGTTGTATTGCCTACCACTGTGTTTGCTGCGAAGAAAAGGCTTATAAGTATATGTCTGATTATAGAGAGGTCTGGCCCACAGCCTGTAGCTAAGCCTACGTACGAGATACTTGGGGCAAAAATGTGGACCCTGGTGAAATCATTTACAAATCCAAATCCCTTTTGTCTCAACTGAGATACAGTGGGGCCAATTTTCCCCTAATTTGTTTCTAGAGACTTACAAAGAATGACCAAGCAGAATTCTTAAACAGAAAAGCCTTTAAGCAAAGGATTTGCAGTTGATGGCTACTTCCTCAGTGCAATACCCATTTTCCCTTACTGGGAAAAGGGCTCCATGCTGTTAGAATAACCTGTTTAAGAACAAAGGTTTTAAGTTAGTAGTTGTCCTCTATGCCCTTAAACAGGAAAAATCCTTAAGCTAATGCCAGAGGATGTCCACGCCATTTGGGAATCTCCCCAAGAATGCCTACCTAATAGAAATTCTTTAATTTCAATAAGCCATTTTGAAGATCCAAACTTGTGGTTTAAAGCCAAATGTTCTGTATCTTGTATTTGTCAGTGGATCACTAAGTAGTGTTTATAGCATATCTCGTTTTTTAAATAATTTACTACTAACCTATATAAGCTCTTTGAGAGCAGTACCCATTTATTACAAATCTCTTAAACTCGAGGATGTATAACAGGATTTCCAAGTGTCCCTGGAAGGTTTCAGTGAGCAGGAATTAGTCCCTCGAGCTCTCTTGGCATAGTGGGAAATGTGGAGCTCACAAAGTGATAGGAGGTAGCATAAGCTCCATTTGCCAACATCTGGAGCACAGCTGCTTCTTAATCTTTTCACCATCTGTTAATAAAAACTGGCTGAACAGGAATATGGAGGTCTCAGATGCACATAGAAATAAATATTGAATAAACAGATAAGATATAAGAGAGAAAAGGCCTTCACAAAACAGATTTTGATGGTGATTAATTTTAAGTTATAACTAAGGCTTCTGGTGGGTGGTATGAATGGTCTGAATGCCCCACTGGGTTAGGGGAGACCATGGAAGAATAACTGACTGCTTTCAACTTTAATCCTTCCGTGATTAATTGTGATGAACAATCTGTAACCTGGTTCTTGTTTTTCTAACAACTGGGAAGAGATGGGTGGTCAGAAGCCACCACGTTGGCCCCAGATCTTAATGGCGGTAGGAAGGGGGCCTGATGTTGCTTGGCCTTTTCACAAGCTGCCCATCCCAGGCGGATGTTGGAAGTTGCCCTTCAGAGCTGCCCTTTTATTTCCATCAAGTGGAGGGCTTGCTTTTCTGCCTGGGAATGTGGTGGTGGACTCTGGCTCTGGGCCCTTCCTCTGGAGTGAATGCACTCCAAATTAGAAAAACAAACGTCCTAGTTCCCTCTTGCCCTCCACTGCCTGAGCTTGTTGTTGTGGCACCTCCTGCTTCAGCTACCCTCCCTCAGGCTCTTGGCATGGCTGACAGGAGTCGGTGCCAAGGCCCAGTGGCCAGCACTGCTGGGAACATGATACCAGTCAAGACTTTAGTGACATCTCCCTGCACCTGGTAAATCTTTTGGGGAGTTTTTAAAAACAACCTGTAAGGCACCGTAAGTAGTGATGCACCATGATAGCTTCTGGGAGACTGTATAAAATTTCAGCTTTCAACGTGGATTGGCTGTTTGAACAGGACAGAGCAGCTTTTCCAGGCCAGGTTATGAGATGAGATAGGGATACCGTGAGGTAGGTTTTCCATACTCCTGATCAGAAACCATGCAGTGGAACAGTGTCATATGTGTAGTTAAAGGGAGGAAAGCAAGCTTTCCATGCTTAAATATGATCTTTATTTTACTTTACCTGTTGGGCTTTCTGGTTTCCTCAACAATGGAATGTATTCACTGGGAATAGGCTGTCTAAGGAGGCTGGAATACTGCTACTCATTTAAAAGCATGTCTTTCAGGATTAGTTTTAGTAAAAACAAAAGCATACCACGATTGTTGCAGTTCTTTAAGTGGAAAAATTATTAATGCTGCCACCTGTTGACAGAATTTGAGTATGCATCAGCCCACTGGGTTAGTAATCCCTGCCTGCCAGGAATACCATATCCATGTGAGATCTGACACTATCCTGGGCATTTCAGGATTAAACACAGCCCCAGCTCTCAGGGATCTTGTAATTTTAATAGGCTTCATGAGCAAGCATATTTAAAGAAGAAGAAATAGCCACAGCTAGAGTGGCAAGTTTTCCTTGGGCCTGCCAGTGTAATCATAGCCTGCCTCGTCTAAATCACTTAATTAAGAGACGATAATCTCTTGGTTAGAATGTATTTAAATACTTTGCATATGCACTGAAACACTTTCATGTTCAGAATGGCTCTTCCTATTTAGATACAGATTTTCTCTTACAAGACTTCCATGGGATCATGGTTTAACATTCCATACATTAGCTAATTATTTGTTTCCTTCCAAATCCCAGTAGCCTAGCAATTCAAAATACCAACGAGTTGAATCTCATACCAAGAGTAGACCTCTAGCAGAGAACTTGGATCAGTGGATATCAAATGGTAGCTAACTGTATTCTAGAGCAAAATGCCCACAGTTACCCCACCCCCCAAGTCAATATGAACATCTCATGTCCTGATACAGGGGCATCTTGCTTGACAGGTTTCAAGTAGTCTTCATACTCTGCCCCTCTGACATTATGTTCTTTTGAAAAAATATGTATGGCTGGATAATAACGCTTTTTAAAACACGGTTTAAAATGTGCTGGTCACATTGCACCTCTTCTGACATTCTCTTCTTGGCAGTTGATTGATGTGAGAATTACAAACGAATTACTTTGGGACTTCCCTGGTGGCGCAGTGGTTAAGAATCTGCCTGCCAATGCAGGGGACACAGGTTCAATCCCTCATCTGGGAAGATCCCACGTGCGGGGCAGCAACTAAGCCCATGTGCCACAACTACTGAGCCTGAGCTCTAGGGCCCGTGAGCCACAACTACTGAGCCTGTGCACCACATCTACTGAAGCCCGCGCACCTAGAGCCTGTGCTTCACAACAAAGGAAGCCACCGCAATGAGAAGACCGCAGACCACAATGAAGAGTAGCCCCCGCTCGCCAAAACTAGAGAAAGCCCGCACAGCCACGAAGACCCAATGCAGCCAAAAATAAATAAATAAATAAAATAAACAACAGACATTTATAAAAACAAACAAAGAAAAAAACAAATGAATTACTTTGAGGATTTACTCAGCCCAACTTGAGACACTGGTGTAAATAAATTCAAGGAATTCTGGAGCTACCATTTATTTTTCTTATTTTTTAATTTTTTTATTTTTGGCTGTGTTGGGTCTTCGTTGCTGTGCGTGCGTTTTCTCTAGTTGCAGCAAGCAGGGGCTACTCTTTGTTGCAGTGCGCGGGCTTCTCATTGTCGTGGCTTCTCTTGTTGCAGATCACAGGCTCTAGGCATGCGGACTTCAGTAGTTGTGGCTTTCGGGCTCAGTAGTTGTGGCTCTCGGGCTCTAGAGCGCAGGCTCAGTAGTTGTGGTGAATGAGCTTAGTTGTACCGCAGCATGTGAGATCTTCCCAGGCCGGGGATCGAACCTGCGTCCCCTGCATTGGCAGGTGGATTCTTAACCACTGTCCCTCCAGGGAAGATCCCATGCTGCCTTTTTGAGTACCATTTCCTGTTGTCTGCCCTGAAGTCTTAAAATTAGGATCTATAGGCTGAAGGATATTCATTTCTTAATTATCTTATAAGCAGATAAACACTGCTCCTCACTCCATGGAACCTTTGTCCTTATGCCTAACTAGAGTGACAGACAGGACCTGTGACCCTTCAGGCCTGTGACATTGTACCCCAAACTTCAGTGGGATCCCCGGCCCATCCCCAGGGCCTTGGTGACCACTTCAGAGATGAGGACACCACAGCTGCCCTGAAAATTATACTATTTGAGACTGGTCACTTCCAACTGTGATGCCTGATTATTAATGGCAATGTAAGTCATCCCTCTTACATTACATCCCTCTTACATGACCTTTTAAAAATCCCCTTCTCTTTGTTACTGATTCCCCTCCTCCTGCCCCTAATTCTGGATTCTTCCACCGTACTCTGGAATCCTCTTTCCTTATCAATTTTCTCCACCTTCCACATGCCCTCTCTTTGTAGAATGCTCTGTCTACCTTCTGTCTTAAGGAAAACCTGGGTCTCCCCTTACGATGTTACTTTTCTTTTCTTGTTTCTTCTGGTTTTTTTTTTTTTTTTGCGGTACGCGGGCCTCTCCCTGTTGTGGCCTCTCCCGCTGCGGAGCACAGGCTCCGGACGCACAGGCTCAGCGGCCATGGCTCACGGGCCCAGCCGCTCCGCGGCATGTGGGATCTTCCCGGACCGGGGCACGAACCCGCGTCCCCTGCATCAGCAGGCGGACTCTCAACCACTGCGACACCAGGGAAACCCTCTTCAGTTTTTTTTTTTTTGCGGTATGTGGGCCTCTCACTGTTGTGGCCTCTCCCATTGTGGAGCACAGGCTCCGGACACACAGGCTCAGCGGCCATGGCTCACGGGCCCAGCCGCTCCGCGACATGTCGGATCTTACCGGACCGGGGCATGAACCCGTGTCCCCTGCATCGGCAGGTGGACTCTCAACCACTGCGCCACCAGGGAAGCCCACCTCTTCTGTTTTTGAGGCGACTCATTTCTCCCACGTGAAAGCATCCTGTTGGGTGATTGTGGTGGTGATGGTATTCTGTCTCCCTACCACCTCTTTCATACTTTTATAAAAGCCCAAGCTTGTCTTCATCCTTCACGTCCTTCTTACTGTCAAACTTGCTACTTGTCTTTCGACTTCCAGCTCCACGTGGTTTTCATTTTCCCCCATTTTCCACTCCTTCTCCAGCACTTTGCCCTGGGCCAGCCACCATGCTGGGATTTACATATAGTAATTTTTTGAATTAGATATCATCATTCTCAAAGGTACAGAAAGGTTAGGTAACCAACGTCGCAAAGTGAGAAAACCATAGGTGAACCGCCAACCGAGGAAGTTTGTCTCCAGAGTCTATATTCATTCTCAGAGTCTATACTTGCCATGCTGTTTTTCCCTAGTCATGTGTTTAATGGTGTGTGCAATGATATTTATTGGAGTATACTGGAAACCGTTTAGATGTCTAGCAGTAGGGGGATTGGTTAAATTATGACACATCCAAACTAGGGAGTACTCTGCAGGTATTAAAGAGAGTGAGGGAGCAATGTGTACTATGTATAAAAAATATTCAAGATACATTAACAGAAAAAAGCAAGATGCAGAATATTTATTATGCATATGTGGGAACAGAATCTGGTGCGTCTGTGCCTGCAGCACTAGACCAGGCAGAACCCCTGAAGCCACCAGGATTTGGGTTTCTCAAGTCATTTTGTAAGCTGACTGCTCTGGTTGCCAGCAGCAGGCAGGCACTGCTTCCCGTCTGAGAATTTGCTTCTCATAGTATGCAGTTTTCTGTTTCAGAAGGAAGACAGCCAGGTGTGGTACATGGTGTGTGATTCTGAAGTCAGATAGCACTTGGTTCCTTGGTTCTAGGTTCCTCGGTTATTAAATATGTGGTCTTGGGCAAGTCACTTAACTTTTCTGAGCCTCAGCTTTTATAACTTTAAAATGCGGATGATGCTCACCTGGCAGAATTGTGACTTTTGAGATATTTATTAATTCATTCAACAAATATTTGTTCAGCATCTACTATGTATGCCAGGCACTGTTTTAGGCACTAAGGATATGGCAGCAAATAACTTTGAAAGTTCTGCCCTCATTTCGCTTACATTCTGGTGGGAAGAAAAGCACTCAGAAAATAAGTCATAGACAAAAAGTGATGCAGAGAAAAAAAGAAAAAGAATGAAGGGTGAATGGGGCGCCAGTGGTGGGCTGGTTAGAGAAGCCCTCACTAACAGACCTGCTTCGAGCCAAGGCTTGTGAAGCTGAGGGCATACCTGGACATCTGGAGTGAGAGCCTTCTACTCAGAGGGGACGTGAACTATAGACGTCTTAGGCGGGAGTGAGCCTGCCTGCTTGAGAACAGCAAGGATGTCAGTGATGTGCAGGGAGATGAGGAGAGAGGAGGAGAGAGAAGAATCAGGAACAACAGCAAGCCTTTGCCGGCTACTGCAAAGGTTTGGTTTTTCTGTTGCATGTAATATATCTGGCACATTGAGGATGCTCGACAAATAGTAACCATGATGATGAGGATGTTACCGTGATGCTCTGCTCTTTTGGTTGAAGAAAGATAGATGGGGTGACATTTAGGATTCTTTTAAGTACCCCCCCTTTATACCCCTAGAACAACAGCATAGTAGAATAGAAAGAGCACTTGAAAGACCAGAGACCCGATGTTAAATCCAAGTTCCTCTGTTGACCCTCACTGAAGGCAAACATACTCATCTATCCAACAGAGGGTGATAATTCCTGCTCTGCCGACCTCGTAGGGTTGACGTGAAGAATGAAATAAGTAAACTTATATAAGTACTTTGTAAACTGTAGACTAAAAATACGCGTGAAGCATAAAGGCTGCGTTTGCTGAATTATTATTGGAACCTGGAAACCATCTAGTCCAGCTTCTAGAGTTTCCTTGTCTGTGTGAATGTTTCTAGAAATGGGGTGCACACTGGTGGAAAGGACTGCAGAGCCATACCTTTCTCGGTTTGGGTTCTGTTACAGTTAGTGCAGCCTGCGTGTAGATTAGCTCCTTGCAAGTTGTGTCCCATTGCCACCACAAGGCACACCTGTACTACCAGCAGCTTGAGGCTGAATCTTTGTGCTGAATCTACCAGTCTTCTGAATTTTAACCTAAATTAAGGCTCATCATGATAAGGTTTTTTTGTGTTTTTTTTTTTTTTTTTTTTGCGGTACGCAGGCCTCTCACTGTTGTGGCCTCTCCCGTTGCGGAGCACAGGCTCTGGACGCGCAGGCCCAGCGGCCACGGCTCACAGGCCCAGCCGCTCCGCGGCATGTGGGATCTTCCCGGACAGGGGCACGATCCCGCGTCCCCTGCATCGGCAGGTGGACTCTCAACCACTGCGCCACCAGGGAAGCCCCATGATAAGGTATTGAACTGGATCAGGAAAGTAAATTTAAAGAGCTTTATTATCTAAAAATGAGGTGATGAAAGGGGCAAACAGATAACTAGAGTGGGAAGGTTATTACTGTCATGGCTATGCTGTGCCCGAGCTCTAAGGTATGCTTGGGTTGAGTTCCCTGGTGACTGGGTGGGACCAGAATGCGGAGTCTGTGTGCTGAACTGTAATTGTGGGAGAGCAAAGAGCACCAGTGACCCCCCAAACTCTTAGAAACTCTCAGAAAAGGAATTAAATATGGGTCTGAATGTGAGAGCCCAGTAGGTTGGCACTGCCCAACATATTTTTGAAATCTGTTCCTTGTGAATTCAGCTTATTTTGTACACAGTTGCATTTCCCACCCATTCTTCCAGAGGCCCCCAAAGTTCAGAAGCATTTCTAGGGGAGCTGAGCAGATGGGCTTCTGAACCTCATTTGACAAGGAAACTTTAACCAATAATATTTGAGTTTTTATTTGTTGAAGGAATTGTTATATTCTGTTTTAGAGCTGCCTCTTCTTTCCTACGGCTTTTTTCAGCTCTCAACCTCTACCCAAAGGATAAAGAACAATGTTTTCTTGTCAGGGTAGTGACTAGTGATGCTGGAACAGAAGGCCCCAGGGACTGTGGCTGAGTGATTGCTAAAATTCTTTGTGCATACTCATCAATAAAAATGTTGTCTACATCTTCAGTATGTGGATATTTATGTATAAATATATAAATACGTACAATTTTATTAATATATAACTGGTAAAATGGGCCCTCCCAAATAGAAGATTAAAAAGAATGAGGAAAAAAAAACAGTAGAGGTTCTGTTTCTTTCTTTCTGTACTCTGAGGAGGGTCTCTTTGGAAGCTGCTGCTTCAGAAGATGGCTTTTCCTTGAAATTGGATTTGAGGAAAGAACAAAGATTGATTTGGGATTGTTTTGGCTGCAGGCATCTTTCTAATTCCAGTTGTCATCTTGAAACTTCAATGAGGTGTAGGTTATACAGGGAAAGGCAGGACCTGGCCATCAGTGGGAGAGTGCCTTTATGTGGAAGGCTTACTGCCCTCACTTTATTGGCGTTTCAATGTAGATTGTACCGGGCACAGTACCAGGAGATAACAAGGGGAGTGAGACACGTCTTAAGTCCCCACTTCAGGAAGCTCATCTTCTAGGGCAGACTCTGGAGCGTGGTGTAGGCTGAAGTGGACTAAGACTTGGCATAGTGCCTGGGCCTGCTGCCAAAGTGCTTACTCTAGCATCCCCAGCCTGACCTGCAGTGAGCTGTTGGGAGGAGGGAGACAGAAGAAAGCACCTGGCTGAGGGTGTGTGTAGTATTCAAAAGGGAATTTGGTGGGAAAGAATTTGGTGTGGTTTTATCTGGACTCTCCTAAGACCCCTTCCCTGTCCCCCAGTCTGTGCAGCCGTAGATAGAATTGAGCCATGAACACCCACATGGGTCCAAATCTTGTTCCCTGGTGACCCAGATAGCATTACATTATTATTTACCTGGTAACTGTCACATATATGGGACTCCAGAGTACACTCAAATGCTATGAAACCCCAATTCTAAAAGTCAGTCTGTTTTTGAACCTCATAATAATCAAAAGAGAAGTTGCTTCATGAATCAATTTTAAAGTAATCAAGCCATTCCATGATAGAGGGTTACATATAGACTTTACAGAGCTCAAGAGTCATATAATTTCATGGAATTATTTACAAATAAGGCAGACTAATCAAAGAAGTATATTCACTTAATAGAAAACTAGAAGGGGACTCCCCTGGTGGTCCAGTGGTTAAAAATCCACCTTCTAATGCCGGGGACGCGGGTTCAATCCCTGGTCGGGGAACTAAGATCCCACGTGCCACAGTGCAACGAAGCCCGCACGCCGCAACTACTGAGCCCGTGCACTCTAGACCCCGCGTGCCACAACTAGAGAGAAGGCTGCGCGCTGCAGCGAAGATCCCGCGTGCCGCAGCTAAGACCTGACACAGCCAAATAAGTAAAATAAGTAAGTAAATAAATAAATAATAACAGTAGAAGACAACTACCCTAGTGTTTGCTCACTGTGTACCAGGCGTTGCTGCCTTCCAGAGCTAAGGCCAAGGTGTCTACATTGTACTTAATCTTAGGCAGGTATGATTTGACCTTTTACTTCCCCAGATACCAAGCAGTCATAATCTGATCTGACAGAAATTATGTTGAGATTTGAAAAAAATCTAGTTAGTTTATTTAAAGGCAATATTGTTTTCTATTTTGAAGATACTGTATCTCAGTTCCCATTGCAGAAGCACCCTGAACATACTTCCAGGCATAATCTCCCAACATGCGGGTGCCTTTATGTGAAGGGGATGCTTAGCCAGTGTGGGAGGAAGGAGGGAATACAGCTGAGTGACTATTGGCACAAGAGCCTAGGCTGTAAGATTAGAAATACCTATTTCTCTGATGAAGCCAGCCTGAATGCAAGAGAGATCACAAGAGGACAGCAAATGAGGCTGTGAAAGCAGTTTCTTCTGATGTTAGCTGTAATGTTGGAACAGCTCTGGTGTTGCCTGGTGGAAGCATGTGTTTAGCTTAGGTTGGGCACATGATAGCCGATGAACTTAGATGTGCTCTGCGAGATAAGCCTCTCCTCACCTCTGTTTGAACTTACTCTGTCTTTCCTTGTCATAAGAATAGAGTTGAAATGTGCCCTGGGTTTGGGTCTCTCTGTTCTTGTATCCCTTTGCAAAGAGATACCACTTAATCTCTTAAGAGATTCTGCAATAAACAACATCAAAATTTAGAAACTTGGGGGCTTCCCTGGTGGCGCAGTGGTTGAGAATCTGCCTGCTAATGCAGGGGACACGGGTTCGAGCCCTGGTCTGGGAAGATCCCACATGCCGTGGAGCAACTAGGCCCATGAGCCACCACTATTGAGCCTGCGCGTCTGGAGCCTGTGCTCTGCAACAAGAGAAGCCGCGATAGTGAGAGGCCCGCGCACCGCGATGAAGAGTGGCCCCCGCTTGCCACAACTAGAGAAAGCCCTTGCACAGAACCGAAGACCCAACACAGCCAAAAATAAATAAATAAACAAATGTGGGGTTTAAAAAAAATAATAAAGGTTGGCCCAGTTTAAAAAAAAAAAATTTAGAAACTTGGGCCATTGGATAATTTCCCTTACTGGAGAAATTAGAAAAGAAGCTCCAGGGGAAGCCTAGAACAAATTATCTGTAGCGAAAATCCAGTTTTATTTGTTTCCCCAATCCACTGCAGAGCAATCTCTTTTGCCAAATCAAATTACTGGAAAAATTAAAAGAAAAAACCCCAATAAATTCAAGCCCAAATTTTAGATTCAACAGAGTTAAAATTACTCTGTGGAATTGCTATAAAATTCCTAAATGTTTTTTCTCATTTCTGTACTTACTGTGACCAGGGCTTACATTGGACTGCAGACCAGATGTTGAGTTTAGTAAGATATAGGGAATGAATAATTTCAGATGGGACTTGCAAAGACACTTAGATACAAAGTACCGTAAGCAAGTTCATCAGGACATAAACTTTGGAAATAGCTACAAGGCCCTATACTAAGTTGCTCATCTGTGTTAATTTTTTAGAAGCTGAAGGGTATAGCAATGATCAAGACAGAAAAAGTCCCTTTTCTCAGAGTGAGATAGGGATAGAAAATAAGCATAAATACTTGGAAATTATTCATAGTAATAAATAATAGAAAATAAACAGTAATGAGATAGATAGTGGAAGGGGAATGGGACTATTTTAAGTATACTAGTGTAAGAAGTCTCCCTGAGGAAGTTACATTTATTCATATATCTGAAATGATAGGAGTCATATTCAGAGACCTGCAGGAAGAACATTTTAGGCAGAGGACAGCAAATGCAAAGGCCCTGAGGCAGAGGTATCTGACACTACAAAGATAGAAAGGAGCTAGTGAAGAGAGCAGTATTGAAAGTAAGTCGATGTGGCCAAAGTCAACCTTGGGCATCATGTCATGTGATACTGAACAAAAGAAGAATAAATTATGGAAGTGTAGATAAGGAAAGTGGTGTCATGGGTAGCCCAAAGGTGAAGTTGTGGGAACAGGTGAGTTGGGTTGCAGCTGGGGAACATGCAAGACCAAGGAAAATCAGAAATATCATCCAGTGTCCTGGTGTATGGAGGGGGGGGGGAAGAGGGGCCTATTTCTGTGTGCAGAAGACGATGGATGAGGACCCTGGGAGGAATGGGCTTTGGAGAAAAGGGCCTGGCCTCACAGGCAATAAGGAAGGCATTGAAGGGAGCAGAGGTTTGTACCTGGAGCGGGGACGTAGAGACAGTGTTGGGTGGGTTTTGTCACATTGAATGCAACAAACACTCTGAAATCACCTTGGCATTCAAACGACTTGGAGATTTTAACACAGAGTGCAGCACATTCATGTTTGAATAACTGACTTCCTGTAATAAGAAAAGGAGTTCTTTGATTGTTAAGTGATTTAAGTTTGTCTTCTGAAGATTGCACCTCCTATTATACTTTCTTTCCTGCTCTCCATCCACCCAGCTCTTTTATCTAAGATTTAAAGGACATTTTTTTAAAAAGTGATAATTGGATACAGTAAGGTTTTTAACAAAACAGACCAACTTGACAAACTATTTAGGAACAAGATACTACTGTGTACCATCCCAGCCAAACCTGGGGTTACATTTAAAGCAGGTCAATCCCTGGTGGGGGGGGGAATATATATATATATAAAATTTGGGGTCAACTAACTGCAAAAAAGGAAGTGATGCCCATGAGTTCAAATTTCAACTGCAGTTTATTTTCCGACATTTAGAAAAGTAGGGTGAATTTATAAGTTTTGCAGTGTCCAGATAGTTTCAAAAGCACCAGTTCTTTTTGAGATTGGAATTTTGCCCACCTTGTTACTAAGGTGCAGGCTCAAATGAAGGTCTGAGTGAAGGATCCTACTTTAATTGATTTAGACTTAAAAAATATTTGTGTGTATATATAGAGGTATCCTAAGAATAATATGCTCATAAGCTGTTAGAACTAAAAGGACACAAATAAAATTTGCCCCTTTGATTCTTTAACAGAAGAAGAAATGGAGGTGTTATAACTTGCCCAAGGTCACACAGGTAGTTAAGAGCAGAGCTGAGACTAGAGCTGGGACTAGCGTAGTGATGTTCAGCACTTACTGCTTTTATCATGTGACTCCTTAGCCTTTCATATTCCAAATGCTAAAGCTAGGTTGTAAAGTAGCATATTTTCTTCTAGTATTAAATTTATAGAAGTAGATATAAATTCCTGATTAAATCTCCTTTCTGGGCAGTGTATGTGCAGATTTGATTATTCTGTCTCTGAAAATACTTCAACAACTAACTGAATTGGGAAGTGTCTCACATTTGATGTTTTGTTTTGGCATTTAGGTTTTCCTAGAACATTAGTTCAGGCCGAAGCCTTGGACAAAATATGTGACCTGGACCTAGTGATCACTTTGAACATTCCATTTGAGACGCTCAAAGATCGTCTCAGCCGACGCTGGATTCACCCTCCTAGTGGGAGGGTATATAACCTGGACTTCAACCCGCCTCATGTACATGTAAGAATATACAAAATACTTTCGCATATTGACAAGAAAGGTAAAACATTTCAGTTGAAAAGCAGGGGAACGATATGAATAGGCTGTTCCAAAAAGAGCAATATATATAGCCAGCAAATATTTTAAAATTCTCATTAACTAGTAGTGAAGGGATGTAAATTAACATTTACAACATGTATTGCTGGTTGGGATCTGGGAAAATGATACTCTTACCTGTATTAGGTATATGAAATATTAACAGTCTTTTAGAAGAGCAACTGAGCAACCTACATTAAAACTTCTAAATACATATTTCACTCAACCCACTTCTGGGAGTACAGTCTATGGAAATGTAAGCACTTTCAGGTCAGGTCATGTACACGATGAGGCTTATTTCCATGTTGTTTGTAGTGGGAAAAATAAAACAAAACTTGAAAACAGAACAAATATTCATCTATGTGGATGATTAAATAAATTTGAGAATATCCACATTTTGGAAAATCATGTATAAGGTTAAAAAAAAAAAGAGACATAGTAGTACATTCTTTGGCCCGGAGAAATATTTCTCCTGGGTATTGTTGAATGAGAAAAGCAAATAGCAGAATGATTACATTTTTCTAAAACCGTGACCGCCCTTCTTCTTCTTCTTTTTTTTTTTTTTTTTTTTGGCTTGCGCTGCACGGCTTGTGGGATCTTAGTTCCCCAAACAGAGATTGAATCCACCCCTCAGCAGTGAAAGCACAGAGTCCTAACCACTGGACTGCCAGGGAATTCCCTATGACCACCGTTCTTTATGTATATCTGTTTACGTGTCTGTAAGCGCCCTCTAGCTTCATAGGAGTAGTGATAAAGATATAAAGGAACTATCCTAGGCTGGCCAATAGTTGAGGCTGGGACAGAATAAGGAACAGGGTTAGAGTGAGTGGGGTCATGTGAGTGGTGGGAGTGCAGAGGAGGGACTAGGCAGGACTAAAGGCATGAAAGCTTGCCCTTAAGAAGAAGTTCAAAATATAACATCTATGCATCTGCGTAAGATTAAATACATGTAAAGGTATATGTTTAAAGAAACTTTTGACAAATTCATTTAAAGAGTAACTGTTCTTTCTGTTAAAGACATGAATTAGTTCAATCTGATAATTCTTCAGTTATTTGGTGGTAGATACTATTACTTGTTCTTATCCAAATGTGGAAGGGGTGGCTATTGTGTCTTATTGGGTTCATGTTTATGGAATAGGCTAGACTTGAATATAGATAGAGTCAGTAATAACTATAGAAAACTACTTCAAGGGGTTAAGGACGCCTTCCTAGCTCTGTAAGTCTTCATTAAGTCCTGATGAGTCTTTTTCATTTGGGCTAAGCACTGGTCTCCTTTTCAAGTTTTCTTTTTAAAATGTAAGTAGTTCTGGAAGTCCTTTATTAGAACCCTTCCTCCATTCCATCCCCAAAAGCTAGTATGGGGAAAAAAATGTATAGGGAGGAAAATAGGGTTCTGAACATGCATTGGAGTCTAACACAAAAGCTTCATATTTTGGCTCTGCCTAGACCTGCTGATGCAGACTCTCCCAAAATTTGAGAAGCTTGAACACTGAGTTGCTTTCCAAAGACTGGGTATCCCTAAGAGAACACCTGCAATTACAGTGCTATTTCCAAAGATAGCAGTAAAAGTGCTGCTCTGGCCTAAGTCAACCAGCTGTTGTGGCCAAGCTGCCCCAGGAGAGATGCTGATGTCCTATTCTGCTCTTTCTGGAAGCAGTTGTTGTTATCTCCTGATACTCTGAAGCCCTAGAAATGGCTTCTGAACTTTGCAGCAGTAAGTAAAATAAAAGAGAGGGAACTATAGGTGACGTACAGCTTTCTCCCATGCCCATGTCTCATGTTTTGTTAGGGAAACAGCCCTGGAATACCCATGTGATAATTGTGGCTCACCAGTAAATCCTAAGTGTAAGTTATGTACCTAAGGCCCTGAGCTCTAATAAAATTTTAGTGCATTTCAAACTTACAGCCGGCTTCAGACTATCCCGTTGAGTTGCCTGAGCCTTTTGATTCTGCTTTAGCCTACCTTTTTTTTTACTGTTCATCACAAAACTTTAATATTGTCAAACTAAGACAAACATCCAGGAAGCAAGTATCTTTTGAATTCTAAGACAGTCCTAAGTGAAAACTCTGCTCCTAATACAAAATTTAACAATGAACCAGGCTGTCATTTAGCTTCTTTACAAATAAACAGGATACTCAGGTGAAAAATAGACTACTGTTGATAGCAATCAGTATTACAACAAAAGGAGATGAGTTTCCTGTAGTTTCCAGGTGTCTTCATGATTAAAATAAATGACTCCTTCAGGCACATGAAATCCCAGTTTTAGTTTTTCTCCTGCTCTAGGATCCTTCCCCATGTTGTTGTCTCCCAGGAAGCCATGGTAAGCCTGTATCTCCAGCAGGCTGTGGGTTGTTGGCCTTGGAGGACACGCATTCATCTCTCCCCATGGTGTCCCGAATGTTCTGCTCCTGGGGCTGGGTCAGCTGCTGGGGCTTATCCGTAGGAAGATCCAACTCTTGTGGCATCTCTGCCTCAGCCTCATGGAATAGCAGCTTACCCTGAAGGGTGTGTAGCAGGTGGAGGAAGGTCTGGTGCCTCTGCAGCTTGTACTGCTCCTGCCCTGCCTGCTGCTTCAGGGTTCCAAGTTCCTGATATAGCTGTTCAAGCTCCTGCTGAGTTCCTGTCTGACGCTCCCTCACCTCTGAAGACACCACTGCCAGATGCTGCAGACGCTTCTCCTGTTGTAGCTGCCACTGCTTCTGGACTCTTCTGAGTTTTTCCATGGCCATTTGCTTCTTGGCCTGGAGTTGTTCAAGGGCCTCCCGGAGCTTGGCCTGCTTCCTTTGGGCCTCCTCCACCTTGGGCAGTGCCTGGGTCAGGGAACTTGTGATGGCCTCCACGTGCTCTTGGTAGGTGGCCTTCAGCTCTTTCCATTGCTCTTTGACTTCAGTTGCCTTCTGCCGGCTCGTGTCTTCAGAAGCCAAGGGGTTCAAGTCCTGGGCAGTGCCTTCCTGAACCGAGAAAGTCTACGGGAAGTCTGCTACTTGAAGCTGGCTGCAGAGGAGCTTGTCTTTCTTCCGGGAGTCCATCACAAACTCACCCAGGATCTGCACGGGCAGTTCTGCCTCCTCCTGAAGACCTATAGGCTCCAGGATGTCTGCCACCTTGGCCAGGGCCTCTCGGGCAGCAGCCTCCGCCTTAGTCTCTGCCGCCTCCATCCTTCCCCAGGCCACGCTTCAGCTCTAGCCTACCTTTTGACAGATTTATTTCTTGTTACTCTCTCCCCTGGTAGGCAATTCTCATGTGTCCATTTTGCTATTTGTAAGTAGGTGGTATGACTCCTGAAGTTAAAATATACTGAAAATCAAATTTTCTCAAATTGCAGTTTTTCAGTTCTCAGAATGTTTGTTCCTGATTTTCATGGGTATAATGACTCATGCCTATTCTCCCTTCAGATGCCATTATTTAATTTAGTAAAATAACCTGAGCAAGTTTAATCTCAGAAGAGCTACGTGACAGAATTTGAAAGCTAGCAGAGACAGGACTGAAATACCTCCTCCTCAATGAAGTGTTTTCCCTAAGTAAACTGTTTGGTTCTTTGAGATATTTATTTTCCGTATTATGAACTCAAGCTTTGGAAAGGCAGCTAGTTTTAGGAATATTTAGAGGGCTAGAGTGACATTGTCTAATGGCTGTTTGGTGTTGGGGGAGACAGCATGGAATTTTGAACTGTGAGTTGAAGGTCTCATTTATCAGAACCACTGGAACATGTTTGGAAAGACCTGAGAAGTTAATAAAGATTTAACGTCAGCTCTTATGAAAACAGCTTAACATGTTGTTATGAATGCTATTTCTTTTTCAACTACCTTCACCATTACTATTGTACCCCAGGCCTAAATCATCACGGGGTAGGAATCAAAGGTGAATATATGGTTTTGCCCAGGAAAGTTTTATTTCACCTGTGGAATAGCCCAACCGTTGGCCATACTAACTGGTTTCTCTGGTATTTGTAGGGGATCGATGACATCACTGGTGAACCATTGGTACAGCAGGAGGATGACAAACCTGAAGCAGTTGCTGCCAGACTAAGACAGTACAAGGATGTGGCAAAACCAGTCATTGAATTATACAAGTGAGTGTGCTTCAGGGTTTCCATGGCAGATGGCCAGCCAGCAAGGGGTGGCTCCTCATGGGAAGGACATTGGGCTGCAGTGGGGTAGTGTTTCTTTAAGCTTGATAAACCCAAAAGGCCCAGTACCTGTCAGATGAAAGTCAGATGAAATGCTGGCATTGTACGTGGGAGAGAATGCCTGGTACTTTTATGCTGAGACTCTTATAAGGACCAAAACCTGATCATCTCTGTCTGCTTGACTGTAAAACTGCATCTAGACTTTTCATTTTTCTCTTAAGGGACTGAAATAATGACTTACATTTTGATACTCCCATATGTAAATATCTGACTTGGATAGAAGATTAGAAGAGACTTTTGGCCCCCACATGTCTGGAGGGTGTTTAAACAAAGAAGAGCTAAAACTACAGATTGCAAATTCACATGGCCCCAGAGGCCAGGCAGTTACTGGAAACGAGTGTCAAACCTGGTGGGGGCCTTGTCAAGCTGGGCTGTTGAGTGACAGTTGAACTGGACAGCTTCCTCTGTTTCTCCAGCCAGTTATCACCCCAGGGACACTCAGGCTCATTGTGACCAGTGATCCCTGAAGAGCAGAAGATCAGGCTTCTGCTGAAGAAGAGCAGAAATCAGGCTCTCTCTGTGGAAGAAAATCCCAATTTTTATTATTTTATTTTATTTTTTTACACAACATTTACAGCTTTATTGATAGGGTATAGCCATTATGCAAAATTCAGCCATCATTATACAACCTCATTTCCCATCTAAAATAAATGTGAATATATTTTACTTTAAATGGGACGTACTGGCAAAGTGCCAAGAATTAAAGACTAACTTTAAAGACCTAATTTCATACTTCAAATATCACAAAAAGCAGTGATTCCCAAAACCATGAAAGCATAATGAAATAACTACACAGAGAAAAAGGACATTTAACTCATTTCATGCTTTCTTAATTTTATATAGTGAAAACGGACATATTTATAACTTCAGCATACTTCATAAAATCATTATTCATCAGAAACAGACAAATATTTACAAAGAACATTTAACTTAAATTTCATAGTTGCTTATAAAAAGGCACTTGAAAGATTGACCTGTATAAAGAAATGAGTCTTGTCAAGAGATGGTAAACTATAAATATAAAATATACCACAACGTTAAAAACCTCATAGTGTTCTATAGGAAAATCTCTAAAGATAACTTAATCTTTCGGGGTAAAAAAGTATTTAGCATTACAGATTTAAAATGCAAATTTTATATATGAATTCAATAAGGAATACATTTAAACCCTACATTGCCACATAATCATCATCTATTTTGTGGAAAACAATAAAAATTACGTACTTTATGAACATGTGTACATCAAAACCAAAAGGTTAATTTTTACTTTTTCCTTTATTGGCAACTTTGATGCATTTTTTAGGTTTTGGTTCCCAGAGCGCGTTTTTTACAAATCTTGAAGCCACCCCCCGTCCAGCTTGCCAACCTCTTTCTCGTCTGTTATGTCCTTGACTCTGTTCATGTATACTCCGATTCTTTCTAATTCTTGCTTTACTGGATGTTCCTTAGGATTGATTCCCTGAGTTGCCAAATAAACCCAAAACACTGAATGTAATGTGTAAGTAGAAACTAAATCCACTTTTCGCTCGTTCAAATGGGTCCAACTTCAAATGGGTCCAACCGCCAGGGAAGTCCCCTTTAATATGGTTGGTTTTTTTTTTTTTTTTTTTTTTTTTTTGCGGTACACGGGCCTCTCACTGTTGTGGCCTCTCCCGTTGCAGAGCACAGGCTCCGGACGCACGGGCTCAGCGGCCATGGCTCATGGGCCCAGCCACTCCGCAGCATGTGGGATCTTCCCAGACCGGGGCACGAACCCGTGTCCCCTGCATCAGCAGGCAGACTCTCAACCACTGCACCACCAGGGAAGCCCCCCTTTAATATGTTTTTAAAGGGGAGAAGAAAAGGTGGCACGATGGTCAGCTTGCCAGAATTACTAGGGGTGTTCATACATTTGTAGGAGCTGTTTTGGCGCTCAGTGATGTGTGATATAGACAATGAGATTGTGCTTACATTATGCCCAGGATCTTCTTCTGCTCTAATATCATGTCAAAAGGAAACCTAAAATGCTTTGTATGTTGGACTTTGTTTTTCAGGAGCCGAGGAGTACTCCACCAATTTTCTGGAACGGAGACTAACAAAATCTGGCCCTATGTTTACACACTTTTCTCGAACAAGATCACACCTATTCAGTCCAAAGAAGCCTACTGAGCCCTCCAGTGGAAGAACCAGGAAGATATGGTCATCCATTCAATTGTATGTGTAGTGTTGGTGCCATGTCCCAATTAGCAGCTAGCTGAGATAGCTTGCAGCATCTTTTCTAGTTTAAATGGTGAACTGCTATGAAAACTAATGAATAGAAAGAGTTAATGAAGAGGCTCTTCTCTGCCTTTCTAAAAGAGGGGCTACCTGCACATGTTTAAGATGTCCCTGCACATGTCTCAAGTCCTTCACAAGAAAGAAAGCAAGTACAGGCTGGATTTCCAGTGGTGTATAACCCAAGCTCTAGCTGATTTTCGACAGCCATGTTGTTGCCATAGTGGCCTTTTCACACGTGATGGTGGTGGTCCCTGGTTCTCCCCAGCCCCCAAAGGCTGTTGAACCATAGCACCAGGAGGCCTGAGAATGCCAAGGGCTGTAGCTGCCTTTGTCCCAGGTTCTCTGGTATGTGTCCTCCTGGTGACAGTGGGATTGAAGCTAAGCTCTCAGTGGTTGCTTCTCTGGCCTTGAGTCACTCTCCACAGTTCATATTTTCTCTTAGGAATGACGCCTTGTCTCTGCCTCCATACTCCATAGAATCTCTCCTTTCCAGTCATCCTGGAATGAAAGGATTTGGCTTTTACTACTTTTATTAGACATCTGTTTTCTCCCTTCCTAGCCTACTAAGTAATACAGATTGTTACTGCTTTTATCCCTCTCAAATTCCTTTCTAAGAGCTGAGAGCTAGGGGACTGTGTTGAATCTCTTTATGCACTAGGAACTGAGCTATGTGGAGGGTCTATTTAAACTGCTGGTCTGACTCTCATGGGTTGACACTGCTCCTTTCTTTTATTGTGGCAAAATAAAACCCTCAGAGTCTTTAGGGAACCCTGAAAAACTGGCAAATATTCACCTCCATAAATGTTAAAAGATCATATCATATCTTATGTATGGAAGTAAATAAGACCATATGGAATTACTGGACTAAATGAATAGTTTAGCTTTTTAGTCAAGACAAAAAAAATGTATTTTGAAAATGCTGCTAAATATTGATGCTGACAGTGTTTTTCTCCTGTGAGTGACCCAAGCATATTATAAATAGTTGGTGAAGGGAATGGAGCCTGTGGCGTTGAGGAAAACGTTGCACTAGCCATGCCTAGACTGATGATGACAGGTTTACGATTATGGGATTTGACAAAAATCGTAATTTTTTATTCTATTCCAAAGATGCTTTCTATAGGGTGGCCATTAAGTCTAGAAATATAGATCATACCATTTTGTCATTCACTGAAATGTAGTATCAGTAAACCATTTATTTAAGGATTTGCCTGGTTTCCAGACTTGGTGGCCATCTTTTATAATTCTTGCTCTCCTCTGGGAAGGACAATGAAATTTATTCCTGTTGCCTTAAAAATAGATATTCCTCTTCATGCATCGTGACTGTCCCCAGGGAGGGTCCTTTACTATTCCTGGGAGTGACTTTTGTCTAACTCTTCATACTGGTGAGAAAACAAAAGAAGCCTATTTCAGCATAGGTGGTGTTGAAACACATTATTTTTCTTCCGAAGATGTCGCAGTGAATCCACAGTCAATTCACTGACCAGTGGATTCTGTATGGTAGCCGGACATCTTCCTTACAAATACTGCCCCCCACTCTTGCCAGTCTCTCTCCCTTTGTCCCTTCATGTGAATGTTCTTTGGCTACCTTAGTGGAAACACAGACCAGTTTCCTCCTTATCCTCTGAATCAACGTGAAAGAAGATTATTTACTTTTTAGGTTTATGCATTTAAAATGCCCAGTTCAGGTATTTGAAACATCAGTGCATGACAGTGACTTTTTAGAAGACTTGTGTTTGAATGCCAGTTGATAGGGACAGGGTGAAAATCAGACATGCAGATACAGCTCAGGTTTCCTGGGGAATCGGGCAAAGAAAAACAAGTCTGCTATGAGGAAAATTGCTTCTGCCATAGAGACAATTTCCACAAAGTGGGAAAAGTAGAAAGTTAAGGTTATTATATGGATCATTCAGAAGAGGAAAGTGTGTGCTTTTTTTGGAAGCAGAAAAATCTTCAGACCTCTTTCTTCACTTCTTTCAATGTTTAGCAGATGTTCCAGTGTAACCACTGGCTTTGGAGTTTTTCAAAGAGGCATGGGAAACGGCCTAGGTGACCCCTGATTCCATATACTCTGCTCCTCCATCCTTCCCTCCCTTCTCCCTTCCAGCAAAATAGATGCTTAGTGCCAGTGTCAGAACCACTCAGTGTGTCTCAACGCTGTGCTGTTTCTGAGGTTGCCCTGCAGTTGAGGGCAATCACCTTTGCTAGGTGAGGCCAATAAAAGCCAAACACTGTTTCTGTGGGCTTTGAAAGATGATACTTGTTTCATGTTCAGTGGCCTAAAAAATCTGTTTCTGGTTTTCTTCAACAAAGTCTAGTTTTTCCTTCAGTGATTTTGTAAAAAAAAATAAAATTTTCTTGAAAATATTTTGACAAAGGTCAAATTAAAGGGGTATCTTTCTTTAGTTTTCCTTCTAATGCCACACATGAGGTTCCATTACAGTTAGGCAAAAAGAGTAGTTTGGCTGGTTTCTAAGATTCCTACGTGGCCCCACCTTCTGTGACTCTAGCCAGCTCTGCGTTCAGTTTGCTTTCCACTATCCTGACCGGCTTCCCGCTTACTTGGAACTTGAAAATATTGCCGTGTTTAATACACTCTAACACTAAAGCAAGCATATAATAGGTACCATTTATCGAAGGCCTACTGAGTGCTATGTACAGTTTTAGGACCTTTACAAACATCTCATTTACTCTTTCCAGCATCCTTTGAGATAGGCACGATTCCATGTTTATAAACAAAGAAGGCGAGGGTCAGAAAAGTAAAGCATCTTGCCCTGGCTCCTGCTGCCAGCGCACAGTGTAGTCAGGACTCAAAGCCAGGTTTTCCTGACTCTGCTCCTGGATGTTAACTACCTGCGTCCTGTCCCAAGCAAGGCAGGGCACTGAGCTGCTTGGTTTTGCTTATATTTCCAAGTGGCCTCATGTCAAAAATAGCAGAGTTCACTATGGTGACATTCAGCTCTGTATGGGACTGTTCCCTTTTTTTTTTTTTTTTTTTTTTGACTTTTGCTTAAGCAAAGGAAGCTGCTAGAGGAGAGTCTGAGCCCTTGATCCTCCATAACTACTCATTTGTAAATAAAGTGAAAGGCTGTCAGAGTAGACTTGGGTCCAGGCTAATCTGTGGCAGAGGCAAGCTCAAGGTCTTCACCTACCCTTTCAGTGTCCATGGCATTGTGCCCCTGAAGGGACCTTTATGCCTGAGCCACCCCAGCCGTGGTGCTCACACACAGGCCTGGACTCCTGCAAATTCACCAGACACTACTCCCTTTGCTTCCCTGACATCAGAACAAATCCCTCCCTCACTCCCACCCCGAGACAAGGCCCTGGTAGTAACTGATCTTCCCGAAAGGGCTAGCAGATGAACAGATGGTGACTGAGCCCCTAATATAGGGTCATCCTTGACTTTCATACTATCTTCCCTGTATGACATTACACATGAACATGATCCTGAATGCCACATCCACACCTTTGTCCACCCTCTGATGTGGTGGCAGTGCCTGTCACGCACAGTTCTGGCAGAAATGGGCTACTGGCTTCCTGTCTCCCCTTCCTCCCACAGGGTCACTTCTGGCATCCTCCAGCAGCCCAGCTTCACCCAGGCTGTGCCCCTCTCTTCGGTAGGGAAGGGAAAAAGGTAAGAATAGGCATAGGTGACAGAGGATTCTTGGGAGAGAGGTGATGGTGTGGCCTTTTCTGCCATTACTAGGTTGTTGACAGGATAAATTTAGATAGAAAGATGCCTGTATAAACCCATAAATAGGGTTTTTGTAAAATTTAGTTCACTGGGACCTGAGTTCAATATCTGACTTTGGCTATTTGTTTAAAGAGGTCTTACCATCTGCTGGGGGTGGGGAGTGTCTTTGCCCAAATCATAAAGTCAGCAGATTTCCAAATATATTAAGGTATCAGCATATTCTTGGTAGTTACTGTTTATTGGTCCTCGGTGCTAAGTGTACTGCATCCATTGTGTAATTAAATCCTCCACAATGACCCTATGTAATAGATAGTATTATCTCAGTGATCTTGCCTCCTTGGATTTAAAAACTGAAATAATCCTGTCTACTTAACCTTTTCCTTTACCTATAGGGATTAATCAGGAAACTCAAAAAGGCCTTTTTTGTACGTTTCTGTAGTTTGAGCTCCCTGTTCTCATGAATAGGTAAAACAATATATTTGCTCCCACCTGGAATCCTTGCTTTTGGCTCTGGTGCTGAGACAGGAAATGGGCACTGGGTGGGTCCTGGTGGTAGTTGCACACTGTATGTACAGAGGGCATGTGTCTCATCTGTACTCTGCTGGGTCACAGGATCTCGGGAGGCATTCGTATCTACCTGATGAATTTCATTTCTTTTCATTTAATAGACGCTACCTTTTCTCACTGCAGTAGTTTTACCAGAAAGGCAATTCTGGTAAATAAGACAGAGGTGTATTCGTAGTATGAATTGCTTTCTCTCTATTCTCCTCCATTCTCAGTACTCCTTGTCTATTTGGTGTTTCAAAAGAAGAACCCAGTAGCAGAGACTTCTTTTAATAAGGGAATGTGGTCTGGTCATAAGTTATCGTCCCTTTCCATAAATAACTGACCCAGTCTGGTTTCCAGATGAAAAGTGTGCAAGACCCAGGTGTCGGGGAACCATGAAGCTGTACTTCAACTATGAGGAAAAATCTGCTTCCTGCATCTGTTGAGACATAATTACAAGTGTTGAGAAATGCCGTACCTTATCTTTTAACAAATTGCACAGTTCTTGCCAAAATAAATGCCATTATCTGTATGCTTCAGGGAATTCCCTAAATTGGTGTGTGTGTGTGTGTGTGTGTGTGTGTGTGTGTGAGAGAGAGAGAGAGAGAGAGAGAGAGAGAGAGAGAGAGAATATTCATTCCTTCTTTGGTGATAATTAGGCTATTCCAGAAAGCACAGTGTTAATTCTTGAAATAAAAGATTTCCTGTTTAAACACATGTCAAAGAGCAGCGCACCTTAAAGATTCTCCCTGGGGTTGATGTGTGTCTAACTTCGTTTCATAAAACCTTTCTCTTCTTCATTTAAAGCTTTGGATATAAAGTCAGAAATGTGTTAAATAAAAACAATGTTTTGTGTTTAATTTAGAGAAGAATAAAGGGAAGAAAAACAAAAACTCAGTCTTTATGTAAGCTACAGGGTGTCAGGGCTTAGAGGGCTTTTCTAGTTTTATGAGAATTTATACTACTGATTTTTATATGTTCTTGTTTTTGAGATGCATAGATCTCGGGAAATTGTTGAGTTACAGAGACATTTCACTATGATCCCTCTCGAGCTTAAATCAGTTCTCTAACCTAATGACAACTTGTCTCTGGTTTACTGTCCTGTGAGATGTCAGCTCCATTTTCCCAGAAGTCATGTGTTTACGATGAGTCAGTGCTTTTCCTCAGTGTGAAAGTCGTCGGCCCTCTTGATTTCTGTGTATGTGCTTAATTCAAAGATTCTAAACCCGTAGTCTAATCTGTACCTGCTCTCTTAACTGTTAATTGTGTTATTGATTTTATCTTGCTTGAAGATTGATTCATACTTTTTAATTTGATAGAAATAAAGTTTTTTTTTTTCCGCTTATAACTAGTGAGTTCCTTTAACATTTCTGTAGCTTTTTACACTTGGGAAAATACACATCTTCACAGAGATTCTCATTTATGCCACTGTGCAGCCACCCCATCGTCAACAGTGTTTTCTACAATTTGTAGATGGGGAAAACAAGGAACATGGTGTTCGCTGGATAAGGTGACAGTTGGTGGCAGAGTGAGACCCTGAAACCAAGAGTTATGACCCCCAGTCTCATATTCTTGTCTGTTCATCATGTTGCCTTACTTTGTTTACCCTCAAGCTCCTTATTTTCCAGCACTTTATTAACATATTTTCATGGACCTTCTTTTTTTTTTTTGCGGTACACGGGCCTCTCACTGTTGTGGCCTCTCCCGTTGCGGAGCACAGGCTCCGGACGCGCAGGCTTAGCGGCCATGGCTCACGGGCCCAGCCGCTCCGTGGCATGTGGGATCTTCCCGGACCGGGGCATGAACCCATGTCCCCTGCATCGGCAGGCGGACTCTCAACCACTGCACCACCAGGGAAGCCCCATGGACCTTCTTTAGTTTATTCTTAAAACAGCTGGATGATGTGAGCAGATCCCGTCATCACATCCTACACAGATCACATCCTACAGATTAGGAGACTGGATCAGAATACATGGAATACGTGACTCTAAGGTCCTAGAGTCCCGGCTTACTCAGCAGAAGCAGAACCCCCAGGCCTGTCTGGTGGGAGCTCAAGGCATGGAGGAAATACAGCCTCTGCAGGAGAAGCTCCCGGTGGCAGGGAGAGGGGCAAACGCCCTGGCTTCTCCCAACCTCATCTTCTCCTGTCTCCTAAAGGGGCCTTCCGTTAGCTGCAGCCGGTCAGAAGCCAGCTAACACAGGAGCCTGGGGAGTGCGTTCTCCAGGCTTCCATGGCCCTGAAAGGTGAACTGGACATGATGGCAATGTGGGATATCGTTTTAAAGTTCAAACCATTCACCTTTCAGGAGGATTTTACATCTCTGCCCCATTGGCTTCATGCTTGGGTATGTGATGTGCTTTAGCCACTGGACTGTGAACAGAAATGAAGGTGCCGCTTCTGGGCAGAAGCCTTAGGAGCCAGAGCATGGGCACCCATCTCTGTAACGAGACTGGCAGCCTCATGGGGCTTTTCTTTTACCTGAATCCTGAGGTAGAGACTTGGAGCAGGGATGCAGCCAATCCATGATGGACGAGCAGTGTGCATGAAAAACCTTTATTTTTATAAGCCACTAAGATTTGGGTGGAGCTTGGTACCATAGCATAATTCATCCCAAGCTGACTGATAGAAATGGGTCCAAGATGAATATGTCATCCAGTTATAACTTTCTCTTATCAACACTATTAGGCTGTGGGGCTGCAAAGATGAATAAGACCCAGTTTTTGTCCTTGACTTCCTTACAGTCTCCTGGAGGGGATGGACACGATTCAATAACTACACGTAACTGTTGGAGTTAATCACTGGGTTACACTTGACAGAATACAGGTGGAGTGACTCTTGGCTGGCTAAGTAGAGACCAAGGGAGAGTTAATATTTGAGCTGAGTGATGCAGGAAAGAGGGAACGCAGGCCAAGGGGATGGGATGTGTATCGAAGTATAAGCATGTAAGCCAGGTGGAGGCAAGGAGATGAAGGTAAGATCAAGTTGTATTGACCTGGTCTTAAAATTTGCAATAGACAGTACAGACTCTGCTGGGAAGTGACTTATCCGATTTGCATGATAAAATTGTAATTGTACTACAAGTCTGAACTAAGATGTAGGGTTCACCAAAAAGGAATGGTTGGATTATAACGAATGCCTCCAGAGGAGAGTTAAATGCCTCCAAGGGAGAAGTCAGGAACAAAAATGAGTGAAACGAGAGTGAGGGGAGGTGGTGTGGGGGACACTGCTTTTGCTGAAAGGGGAGCCACTGTGTGAAACCTTTTTTTTAAATTAATTTTTATTGGAGTAGAGCTGCCTTACAATGCCGTGTTAGCTCCTACTGCACAGCAAAATGAATCAGCCATATATTCCCTTGAAATCTTATTTTTAAATGTTGGCAATTTAAACGTTAGAAAGCATTGCACGGGCCAAACAGCATATCATTTTAAGCTGGTGTGGGACTGCTGGATCAGAGGCACTCAGGAGGTAGGAATGAGGGTCTTAGTCTAGATATCTATGAAGTGAGGGGGTAGGATATGTAAGGGTAAGGCACTATGAAGGGGACGATTTTCTAATTTTGATGACCAAAAGAAATGCATAGTTATATAGAATTTTGCTTTATCAGAGAACACCACCTGCTTAAATAAATCACTTGAGTTTTTTCTCCCAGAGTTCAACTGGGTATGATTTTCCCCATATTTTCCCCATATATTTTCCCCGTTTAAGCCACTGAATATGTAAGCAACCAATAATTAAATGAAAACCATACCCATACTTGAGGGAACCTTCCTAAACTAGTTATGTTGTATATGCATTTTATATATGTGTGTGTAAATAAAATTATATATGTATATGTGTGTACATATATGCCTATGTTACAGAAGATAACATTTACAGTTTTACTGAAGGTTTACTCTGTGGTGACAGGCAATGGGCCAAGCATTGTATACCAGTTATAGATGATGAACCTCAGGCTTAGAGAAATTAAATAACTTGCTCAAGACCACCTACTCAGTAAGTAGTAGAATGCAGACTTCAACTCCAGTGCTCACTTATGATTATTCAGCTGTTCTTCCTCATTCTGACTCTTACTACCCAAAGACCCAGAAGGACCACAATTAAAGGGCCTGCAGTCAAGGCATCTTTGGCCTTGGGCAGGACTTGCAGGAGTCAGGGTGGAGAGCCTTGCCACTTGGAGGTGACTAGGGCCTGAGCAGTGTTGAGTTTCTCCTGTGACCAGCTTTTCTCCTAGTCAGGATCCTAGCGCCAGTCCCTTTAACAAGGCAAGAAGACCTCCCATGGAGAGATTAGGTCTCATATCCCATCAGGCGTTGCCATCTTGCACCCCCCATTCTAAGTCCATGCACCCTGAGAAAATGATTCCCTGCTGAGGAGGAATCAGGGATACAAAAAGGAATGGGCCACATCCAGATTAGTCAAGACAGATCAGCCACTCTCTTCACAGTAATGGCCCAAATACACTGACCACTCTAGATCCACTATGTTATATTCCATCAACCACCCTGGGTGCACTGACCATCTCAGACTACTCTGGACATGTTGACCTCCAAAATGTACCCTGGGCACATTGATCGTATGCACTCAGCACAGTATGGAAGCCTTCTATCAGCCCAGCAGGATCAGGGAGAAGCGGGTACAGGCTAACATTGCTTAAAGACCTGACTGAACCATCTTCCATATTTTATCTGTATATAAAAAAAAAAAACTGCTGTTTCCCCCATATGAAGCCAATAAAACAACCCAATTATTTAGTGTTCATATGAAAACCTTACCTAAAAATTTATAAATGTTGGTATTTATCAATAGAGGTTAGATGGTGAGGGCTCTTTGAAGATGACATGCCTCAATCTTACTGTTTCTACATGTCTCCCCCAAACTATAGAGATCAAGGAAAGCAAACAAAATCACAATTAACTCACCACATAACACAATTAAATCTACCACATAACCAGGAAACAGAAGACTGCGAACTCTCATTGCATTTGAGTGGAGAAATAAATATCTGTAATTAGTAGCATGGAGCCCATGTGGAAATGGAGAGTGAGGCAGGGATTATTTGGAAAAAGGAGAGTGCAGTGGTATCCCAGAGAGTCCCACACTAAGTGGAAAAATACTGAGAACAGCCATGCTGGATTGGAGACCTCACTAATGGGGGAAGGAAGGGGCTTGAAGGTACATGGGGCTAAATGTTTCTAAACATGTATGAAGAGGTGTAGCTTCTGGGAGAGAACAAGGAGCTTGGAAGGAGGAGATATCTCTTGGAGAGTTAGTGACAAAGAGGGAAGAATAAAGAAGTTGGTGGAAATTAAGTTTTTCTAAACTCTCCCTAATCATCCTCCCTTATCCCACAGAGCCTCTTCGTTAAAGAAATTGTATTTCACTATACCAACTGAAGAGGGGACTCTTGAACTAAGAAACTAGTAAGTCACTCAAATCCTTCAACCCTATCTGTAGAAACATCTGGTCCATCCAGAAAAATCCAAAAGTCTTGAAAATGAACAGGTGAAAGCAGCCAACATCCACACAAAGTCACTTTCAAAAGGAAATAGAGAATCAAAAATCTTCAGCTGGGCTTCCCTGGTGGCGCAGTGGTTGAGAGTCCACCTGCCGATGCAGGGGACACGGGTTCGTGCCCCGGTCCGGGAAGATCCCACGTGCCGCGGAGGGGCTGGGCCCGTGAGCCATGGCCGCTGAGCCTGCGCATCCGGAGCCTGCGCTCCGCAATGGGAGAGGCCACAACAGTGAGAGGCCCGCGTAGCGCAAAAAAAAAAAAAAAATCTTCAGCTGATGAAAACACCCGAGACCCAACCTTCAACCAGAAGACACTGTAGTACAACACTCCAACATGAATCATATATTGTTAGACAAGGCATAAAAGTTATGAAAAAAAAAGTTATGAAAAAACATCACAAATCAGTAATTCACAAATGCAAAAGAGAAGTGGGCACAAAAAGAGGTGTGGAATAAGAATTGACTGAATGCAGAAAAGAAAGTGATTGCAATGACAATGATCTCCAAAATAAGGACTAAATTACAAGATGTACAAGAGGGAATAGATTCAACAAAGTATACAGAGGAGATATGGAAAAGTGAAATGAAAATTTCCATGAGGTTGAAACAAAATAAGAAAAAGTGAAAAGCTCAAAGAAAATAATGGCTATAGAAGATAGACAAAGAAGACCTCATACACCTATAACTGATTCTGTAAAGAAAAACAAATAATAAAGCCAATGTTTAAAGCTATAATTCAATAAAAACTTACCAATAAATAAATAAATAAATCCTTAATCTATATATTAAAAAGGACACTGTATATTGAAAGTTACACCATGGAACTTTGAAAATTGACTCAGAATAGTCAACTTTAAGACATATATTTTTTTTTACATCTTTATTAGAGTATAATTGCTTTACAATGGTGTGTTAGTTTCTGCTTTATAACAAAGTGAATCAGTTATACATATACATATGTTCCCATATCTCTTCCCTCTTGCGTCTCCCTCCCTCCCACCCTCCCTATCCCACCCCTCCAGGCGGTCACAAAGCACCGAGCTGATCTCCCTAAGACATATTCTTGTATGTCCAGGAAAACTCCTCTAAGCCTTCAGGCAAAAAGACGAAGTGATTCAATGTACAAACCAAACAACAATGGCACAATATTTTCAAGGAAAGAAAGTGTGAACCAAGGATTTCATATCTAGCCAAGCTGACCTTCAGTTATCAAGGAGATGTGGCAAAAAAAAGAAAAAAAAAGAAAGTTTATAGTTGATGCCTCTGGGTGAAGGGCACCAGGGGTAGTATTCTTTTAACTTTTCTACAGATGGGAAAAATTTTAATTACTAAGTGGCAAAAAAATTTTAACTTTAAAAATGTATTGACTATTTTGAGTATTTACTGATTTCTTAATTCCTCCCTCTCCCCAGCCCCTGGTAACCACTAATCTACTTTCTGTCTATGGATTTGCCTGTTCTGGAAATTCCATATAAAAGGAACAATATATGTGGCCTTTTTTGCTTGGCTTTTTCACTTAGCATCATGTTTTTAAGGTTCATCCATGTTGTAGCATTGATCAGTACTTCATTCCTTTTCATGGATGAATAATATTCTATTATATGGGATATACCACATTTTGTTCATCCAGTCATCACTTGGGTTGTTTCCACTTTTTGGCTATTATGAATAATGCTGCTATGAACATTTGTGTACAAGTTTTTGTGTGGACATACTTTTTTTTAATTTTTTTTTTTTGCGGTACGCGGACCTCTCACTGCTGTGGCCTCTCCCTTTGTGGAGCACAGGCTCCGGACGCGCAGGCTCAGCGGCCATGGCTCACGGGCCCAGCCACTCCACGGCATGTGGGATCTTCCCGGACCGGGGCACGAACCCATGTTCCCTGCATTGGCAGGCGGACTCTCAACCACTGCGCCACCAGGGAAGCCCTGGACATACATTTTTAATTCCCTTGATTATCTTAAAACTTAAGTTCCTGGGACAAATGTATGGATACAAAGGGAGAAAGGGGGCAGTGGGATGAATTGGGAGATTGGGATTGACATATATGCATTATTGATACATGTATAAAATAGATAACTAATGAGAACCTACTGTATAGCACAGGGAACTCTACTCAGTGCTCTGTGGTGACCTAAATGAGAAGGAAATCCAAAAAATAGGGCATATATGTATACGTATAGCTGATTCACTTTGCTGTACAGTATAAACTAACACAATATTGTAAAGCAACTACACTCCAATAAAAACAAAGAATTAAGTTCCTGGGTCATATGGTAACCCTATGTTTAACTTTTTAAGGAATGGCCAAACTGTTTTCCAAAGTGGCTGTTACCATTTTACATTCTCACCAGCAATGAGTTCCAGTGGGTTCCAATTTCTTCACACTCTTGCCAACACTTGCTATTGTGTTTTTTTTATTATAGCTATTCTTGTGGATGTGATCTTATTGTGATTTTGATTTAATTTCCCTAATGATGTCAAGCATCTTTCCATATGTCATTATTGGCCATTTGTACGTCTTCTTTGAAGAAATGTCTATTTAAATAATTTGCCCATTTAAAAACTGGGTTATTTGTCTTCTTATTGTTGAGTTGTAAGAGTTCTTTATATACTGCACACTAGACTGTAATCAGTTATAAGATTTGTAATATTTTCTCCCATTGTATGGGTTGTTTTTTTCACTTTTTTGATAGTGTCTTTTGAAGCACAACAGTTTTTAATTTTGATGAAGTGCAATTTACCTAATTTTTCTTTTGTTGTTTGTGTTTTGGTGTCATATCTAAGAAACCATTACCTAATCCACAGTTCAAAAAGATTCATCCCTATGTTTTCTTCTAAGAATTTTATAATTCTTACATTTAGGTTTTTGATCTAAATATTATGAGTTAATTTTTGTATATGGCATAAGGTAGGGGCTCCAATTCCTCTGCATGTGGATATGCAATTGTCCAGCAACATTTGTTGGAATGACTATTCTTTCTTCATTGAGTTGTCTTCGTACCTTTGTTGAAAATCAACTGACTATAGATATATGGTTTTATTTCTGGACTCAATTCTCTCCTATTGATCTATATGTCTATCCTTATGCCAGTACTACACAGTCTTTTTTTTTAATTTTTAAAAAATTTATTTATTTTATTTATTTTTGGCTGTGTTGGGTCTTCGTTGCCACGCATGGGCTTTCTCTAGTTGCAGTGAGCAGGGGCTACTCTTTGTTGTGGTGCACAGGCTTCTCATTTGCAGTGGCTTCTCTTGTTGCAGAGCATGGGCTGTAGGCGTGTAGTGGTTGTGGCGTGAGCACTCAGTAGTTGTAGCTCGCGTGCTCTGGAGCACAGACTCAGTAGTTGTGGCACATGGGCTTAGTTGCTCCGCGACATGTGGGATCTTCCCAGACCAGGGCTTGAACCCATGTCCCCTGCATTGGCAGGCGGATTCTTAACCACTGCACCACCAGGGAAGCCCACTACACAGTCTTTTTTTCTTTCTATACCTAAAATTAAATTCTGTTTTGAGAACCATTCCTCCCAGGTCATAGAAATTTTTATTTATTTTTTTACACAGTGGGCTCTTATTAGTTATCGGTTTTATACATATTAGTTACACATGTCAATCCCAATCTCCCAATTCATCCCCCCCACCCCCCCACTGCTTTCCCCCCTTGGTGTCCATACATTTGTTCTCTATATCCGTGTCTCTATTTCTGCCTTGCAAACCGGTTCAACACAGTCTTGATTACTGTAGATTTGCAGTACATTTTGAAATAGAAAATGTGAGTCTCTAAACTTTTTTATTTTGTTTCTTTAATTTTTATTGGAGTATAGTTGATGAGTCTCCAACTTTGATCTTCTCTTTCAGGAATGTTTTGGCTCTTCTGGGTCCCTTGAATTTCCATTTCAATTTTAGGATCAGCTTTTCAATTTCTGCAAAAAATGACATCTGGGATTTTGCTAGATATTGTGTTTAATCTGTAGATCCATTGGGGGAGTATGGCCATTTTAACAATATTAAGTCTTCCAATCCATGGCCATGTGATGCATTTCTATTTATTTAATTCTTCTCCAATTTCTTTCACTGATATTTTGTAGCTTTTGGTGTACAAGTCTTTTGCTATTTTTTAAAAAAATTATTGCTAAGTATTTTATTCTCTTAATGTTATTGTAACATTGGAATTGTTTTCTTAATTTCATTTTCAGATTGTTTTTTGCTAGTACAGCTATACAATTGATTTTTGTATATTGATGTTTTGGCCTGACATCTTGCTAAATGCTTTTTTTAGCTCTAATAATTATTCTTTCTCACGCTCAAATCATCCCAAATTTGGCAAGTAGGATCCTTTAAGTTGTTCTTGTTTCTTTTTGACACGGCTCCATTGGTGACTGAACACTTACTTGATTGTCGGCATAAGAGTTCACAGTGTCATCTTGTACTTTCCCTTCTAAGACCTGGAATTAGTCATTTCTTCACAGAGCTCTGGTCTCTTTTAGTGGGGTAGTAGGGTATTCAGAAACCACCAAGATCTTGGCACCATGTATGCTCATCGTTACTGTGGTGACATTAGATAGAATTAAGAAATATATACATTTTAAGTTATAAGTTCATACTGATATTTCTAATTCCAATTCAATCATTACAGAATTTTTCCATACCCTCTTTTATATCTTTCTTCTCAGACTGAAAATCTTATTTCCTATTCACATTAATATATTTATTTATTTGCTTTATCCCAGTGCTACTCCCAGTGTTATATAAATCAACTCATTTTTTTTTTGTTTGTTTGTTTGCGGTACAGGGGCCTCTCACTGCTGCGGCCCCTCCCGCCGCGGAGCACAGGCTCCGGATGCGCAGGCCCAGCGGCCACGGCCCACGGGCCCAGCCGCTCCGCGGCATGTGGGATCTTCCCGGACCGGGGCACAAACCCGTGTCCCCTGCATCGGCAGGCGGACTCTCAACCACTGCGCCACCAGGGAAGCCCAAATCAACTCATTTTGTTCTTCAGAAATTAGGAAGTTTTTCTTCTAAAAAAATTTCTAGTCCACTTCAATAGTGTGCCTAGAGGCCTAGTTGATTTACATCTGGTTCTAGCTCCTTATTTTCTTGAAGACCACTAGCAGTTGGCTGTTGATTTTTGTATGTTAGCTTTATTTTCTGCTATCTTAAGGAATTCCTTTATTATTTCTTTGTTATAGTATTGATTCCGTTGGGTCTTTCATGTAGAATATCTGTACATAGAAATAGTTTTACTTATTTTCCACTTTTTAGTTCCAATTGTTTTCTCTTGACTGACTGCATTGGCTGATATTTCCAATACAGTGTTAAGTTGTAGTGGAGACAATGGCAACCTTATCTTGTTTCTAGCCTTAGACTCATCTTTCTCCATAAATAAGACTTCTTAACTTTCCTCCATTTCAAAAGTTAGCTATGTTCCTTTCATTGATTCTTTCCTAAGAAGTTTTAATTATGTATCTATGTCATATTCCATCGATTTATGTTTTTGTCTTTATTATCTCCTTCCTTGTGCTTTCTTGGTTCAGTTTGTTGTTGTTGTTTTTCCTAGCTGTTTAAGTTGAGAATTTAATTCATTTATATTCATTCTATTATTTTTATACATGTTTAAGACTGTGAATTTTCCTCTGATTATTGTCATAGCAATATCTCACAAATTCTGAGATGCAGTGTTTTCATTATAGTATTTACTTTGTATATTCTCTTCACACAAAGGCTATTTAATAGTTTTTCTTTTAAATTTCTATGTGGAAGGGCTTTTGATTTTTAATTTGGATATTAATTTCTAGCAGTATTGCATTGTGGCCAAAAATTTTTTGGTATGATTTCTACTTTATGGAACTTTTGAATATTCTTTTATGAAGTTTTGTGACTCTCCATGAATTCTTGAAAAGAAGATATATTCTCTATTATTGCATATCTGCATTTAACTTATGGACAACTGTAAGTGAGTTCTGTTATTAAATTCATTAAATGTTGCATCTGAGAAAAATGAGATTTTTAATCAGGATTACATTGCAATATATTAACATAAGATTCTACTCGAAATCTGGTTTGGCTAACCATTGTTCTTTTCTTAGAAGTTTGTACTTCCTCAGTTCCTAAGGTGGGATATGCCAGTTGGCCAAAGCTGGAAAGAGGAAGAAAATTTCATATTTTACAATTACCCTGAAGTGAACAATGAAAAACATTTTTAACTATTAAACTCTCAAGAATTAAAAATACTGATGATATTCAGGATTGTGAGGTTATAATGTAAAGGGAAACATATACTGTCACAGGATATACAAGTTGATAGAGTGACTTTGGAGGGCAAGTTGCTAATATATATCAATATTAAAAATTCACATGTCCAGGGCTTCCCTGGTGGCGCAGTGGTTGAGAGTCCGCCTGCTGATGTGGGGGACACGGGTTCGTGCCCCAGTCCGGGAAGATCCCACATGCCGTGGAGCAGCTGGGCCCATGAGCCATGGCCACTGAGCCTGCACGTCTGGAGCCTGTGCTCCGCAACGGGAGAGGCCACAACAGTGAGAGGCCCGCGTACCACACACACACACAAAAAAATTCACATGTCCTTTGATTCTATATACTATTTATTTTAAGGAATTCTTCCTACAGAAATACATATGTGCACAAAGTTATATACATAAGAATGTACATTGAAGTCTTGGTTGAAACAGCAAAAACTAGAAACAACCTAAATATCTTACACTAAGGATATGGTTAAGTAATACATAAATCATACTCTATCTTTATGTGGAACACGGTGTACTGGAAAAATTGTCAGATATATTCTTAATGAAAAATATAAACAATATGTAGTTTATGATTCCAGTTATGTAAAAAATTGTGTGTGTGTGTGTGTATGTGTTTGATGGATAGTAAGTCCATAACTCAGGTGTACAAGACATAGAACTGTTTTTTTTTTTGCCCACACCTCATGGCTTGTGTTATCTTAGTTCCCCAACCAGGGATTGAACCCGAGCCCTTGGCAGTGAAAGCGCCAAGTCCTAACCACTGGATCATCAGGGGATTCCGAAATAGAACTTTAAAACATTTTTATAATTTTCTCTTATAATTTGGTCTAATTTCTGTTTCTAATCCTCACCACATCAACCTGGTAGATATACTCTCAATGAATTTGAAGTTTCTCATTCCTTTTCTCCAGGGTTGCATCTGAGTTCCAAGGAACTGGGAGATGGGATAGCAACTGGTCCCTCTGATACTCGAGGTCCTCTGTCAACACAGGCATCTGCCAAGATATCCATCTTCGTGATTCTTGGTCATCAGTCACATAGGTGTTTCCATCCTGTCAGCTCAAGATGTTCTTCCTGTTTCTTCTCCATCTTGCCCATGGGCACAGAAATCATTCTTCAGGCCCAGGACTCGTTTTGCTGATCCTTTTCCCTACCACGGCACTGGAATGTCTGAGAGACTGTCTACGGTCAACATCTCAGGATGCTGCCTCAGAGACAGGCTGCCAAGCCCCTCATTCCAGGACACTCCAAAATCTATACCTTCACCTCTTTCTTTCAGACTCCCTGCTCCTCTCCTCCCAGGGAAATATCCAAGGGTGAGGAGAAGATGAGTGGGCCATCCCTCTGTCCTCAAATCCTCTACTTTTCTTACTTATCATGTGTATAAACTAAGATTCATCCTCATTCCCGGGGTTTCAAACTTTGGAAAACCAGAGCCAGGGGAAGACGCTCACAGCCCTCATACTTGTTTTTTCTCATCCTTCTCTCAACGAGCACAAAAGAGCCAAGGTGTTTGAATTGGAGAGTTACAGCAAGAAAGGAATTTGGTTAATATTTCTAAATATCTTCTTTATTTTTTAAAGTTATTTTTATATTTTGTAAAATTTTTGGCTGCGTTGGGTCTTCATTGCCGTGTGTGGGCTTTCTCTAGTTGTGGTGAGCGGGGGCGGCTCTTTGTTGTGGTGCGCAGGCTTCTCATTGCGGTGGCTTCTCTGGTTGTGGAGTATGGGCTCTAGGCACGTGGGCTTCAGTCGTTGCAACACGTGGGCTCGGTAGTTGTGGCGCATGGGCTTAGTTGCTCCACGGCATGTAGGATCTTCCCGGACCAGGGCTCAAACCTGTCCCCTGCACTGGCAGACAGATTCTTAACCACTGCGCCACCAGGTAAGTAAGTCCCTCTAAATATTTTCTAGTGATATTTTTTACTCATATTTATTCATATGTGGAAATGTAGAAGAAAGGTCTGGAAAGGTATATGTCAAACAGTTAACAGTTGCTGCCTCTGGGGAAGGCTGTAAAGAATAGGGAGCTGCAACCCTGCTGCATGCCTGATGGGGGAAAGAGAATGACATTTGAGAACCCACTAACGACTCCACACACTCCAAACTAGAGGTTTAGAAAAAGTGACATTACGAGATACTCCTTTTTTCCCTCCTTGTTTGCTGACTCTTTACAAGCAGAGCGGGTGTCACCTCTCATTCATCGCCTCCTAATGGATAGGATTAATAAATAATGGATTCATCTAATGAGTTTCTGATCTATATTTAATTTCCAGTTGGAATCTTTAGTGGACCCCAAAACCCTATTTTATCTCTGTTGTTTCAAATTCTTGCGATGAACTTTGTTTTTGTCACCAAACAAAGGGGTTAGGAAAGTAAGGAGTAGTAAAGGAGTTTAAAGAGTAGTTAAGGAGTAGTAAAGTAAGGAGTAGTAAAGTAAACGAATGTTAAGGAGTAGTAAAGTAAACGAATGCATTCTCAGCTGCAACCTGCTCGACAGTCTTTGGTTCAAACGTAAAGAGGAAGACCTAAAAGGAGGAAGGGGGAAAGCAAAGGGTCAGGATCCAATAAAACACATAGTCCCAGGACAAAATACCTGCAAAGATTAGTGGAAGGGGAAACAGATCCATGTATCTGGAGAAAGGTCACACCTGTCTTACTTACTAGGCCTCTATTCTTGGCCTAGGATGCTTCAGTGATTTAGTGGAAGTAAAATTATATTAATTAGATTTATAGCTGGGAGAGATTGCCTTCTGGATAAAAGACTCAAGATTCAAAAGACCTTGAGGCTAGGTCAAAACAACAAAATGCAATTTAATGGAAATGAATGCCAAGTCCTACATTTAGGTTTAAAACATTCAGTGGCAGAGTATAGAATGGGAGGAACTTGGCTTGATAACAATTTTATGAAAAAAAATTCTGAGATTTTAGATAACCGTACACTAGCCTAATCCAAGGTTTAAAACTCCTCCACCCGCTAAAAAACAGCTAATAGGATCTTCGCTCCTATAATAGGAATATAGTTTTGCGTTCAGATTAATGGAGGAGTTATATTGTACTCAGTATTGGAAATATTTCCAGATATATTGCTAACAAAAATTATGAACAAAATGTAGACTATGATACCATTTATGTAAAAAACGTGTGTGTGTATGTGTGTAGTGGATATGAACTAAGTCTTATATTTAATTTTCAAAATTCAGTTTCACATTTCAGGTTATAAAGTAAACCTTCATAAATGTTTTTTTTTTTTTCTTGGCTGCATTGGGTCTTTGTTGCTGGGTGCGGGCTTTTCTCTAGTTGTGGCGAGCGGGTGCTACTCGTCGTTGCGGTGCACAGGCTTCTCATGGCGGTGGCTTCTCTTGTTGTGGAGCACAGGCTCTAGGTGCACAGCCTTCAGTAGTTGCAGTGTGTGGGCTCAGTAGTTGTGGTGCATGGGTTCAGTAGTTGTGGCACCCAGGCTTAGTTGCTCCGTGGCATGTGGGATCTTCCTGGACCAGGGATCGAACCTGTGTCCCCTGCATTTGCAGGCAGATTCTTAACCACTGTGCCACCAGAGAAGTCCCAAAATGAATTTTTTAAATGTTAAAAAATTATTAAGTGAATCCCTTGGCATGGCCACATATCTTGATAGACACTGAATATAGAGTGTTTGGGCAATACCTGAAGTACGTGGGGAGGTTCTGGGTTCTACTTTTTAGAAAGCCATTTTGAAAGAAGAAAATATTCAGAAGAGAGTGAAAAGGAGAAGCCGCAGAAGGGGGGTAGGTAGGTGGGGCTGAGTGTGGGGAGGGGACAAGAGGGCATATTTTTCAGATATCTAATGAGCAGCCCAAGGCAGAGCTAAGACTGGTGACTAAATGCTATAAAGACGATAGATCTATGATCAATACAAAGAAGGCCTATAACAGTTATTACTATCCCACAATGAGTAAGGCTGAGTTCCCTTCCTACTGTGTTCCCTGTCAACTGGGAAGATGATGATGATGTGAACAATAATGGTTACCATTTATTGAGTATTTACTAAGTGTTTTTCATATATTATCTCATTTAATACCCACAACAGTGCTATGAGGCTGAGAGAGCTTAAGTAACTTGCCCAAGATTTGATTGCCTACCCACAAACCCACAAAAAATGGAATAGTCCAGTGCATCCGTATTTCAAACACTTTTTGTTCTAGTCATCTAAGACTTTTTTAGCAAATTGATAGTTCAGCCTATTTCAACATCCAGCAGAGAGTCTGACAACAGTTGATGCTCAGTGTGCGTTAGTTGAATCAGAATAGTAATCTATGAATGGGAATGAAGCATTGTGTAAAAGAATGGGCTTTGGAATAAAATGCACTCTGCCATGGTTACAGATCTTGAGATGAGCCCAAGAGACACGAAGCGTGTTTCTAGAGCAGCACTGTCCAATGGAATTTTCTGCAACAATAGAATTGTTCTTCAATTATGCTGTCAATATAGTAGCCACTAGCCATATGTGGCAATTGAGCACTTGAAATGTGACTAGTTCAACCGAGGAACTGACTTTTAAATTATTCTATTAAAGTTTATTAATTAAATTTAAATAGCCACATGTGTCTAGTGGATACTGTATTGAACAACATAACTCTAGAAACTGATTTTTCTTGCATTTCCTGCACTTGACTGCAAGGGGGTGAACTGTGTGAGGAGTGTGCACAAGGCTAATGATTGTGCTGAGTTAGATGTAGTCAGCGTGCCCTGGGCTCATCCAGGGGGTGTATCAGGCTGGCTGAGGAGTCACAGGCAGCATCAGCAAAACTCACTTCTCAGAGCCGCAGGAACTCTGAACCCATTGGTAGGATGTCCAGGTAGCCCCCAGGCAGATCAGCCAGAGGGAAGAACTAAACTAAACTCCATAGGGAAGAACTCATGGCTGATTGGATGTGCAAGCTGCTAACGGGGCAGGACAACCTCTCTATGCCCCTGGGGTCGTGCCCTCCAAAGTTCATGGGTCACCAAATTCACGTGGAGAAAACAAAGATCAAGATGGCTTGCAGAATTTTAGGGGATTTTATTGACCTCTTAGTGCATGGCATAGCTTCCCCCAACCCCAGAGGAATCTCAAATCCATATCTTTCCTGTTTCACTTTGTGCCACCTTTTCCATTGCTCACCAGTCTTCACCCATGCAGGTCTTCTCTGTTCCTGCCTAGAATGCACCAAACCTCAGCAGACCATTGTGACTAAGAGTACAAACACTGGAGCCAGATCGCTGGAGTGCAAATCCTTCCTTTGCCGTTTGTTAGTAACTTATTAACATTTCTTTGCCTCAGTTTTTTCACTTGTAAAATGAAAATAATAATAGTACTTACCTCATTGGGTTGCTGAAAGGATTAAATGTGTGACTATATGTCATGTACTTAGATCACTACCTGACATATAATAAGTATTATAATAGTGTTGGTTAGTATTATCAGTAATAATAGTCCTCCTACATTAAGATTTGCTTCCTATATCTTATATATTTTTTGCCTGGGCAACTGGTCATCCTGCAGGTCTTGAAGTCCATTCATTTTCTCAGAGAGATGTTTCCCTTTCAGTGAGCTTAGTCACCGCCCTCCTCCACCTCCACCATTATATGTTCTAACAGTGCTGGGACGCTGGGCTTTTCCTTCATAGCACTTATTCCACTTGCATGATTATCTGTTTGGGTAATTGGTTATTTAATGTCTTTCTCTTCCATTAGACCAAAAGCTCCTTGAGTAAAAGAACCACAGTTGTTCAGTTGTTCAGAGTTATATCCTAAGGGACTAGCGGGATATTTGTTCAGAGTAGTTGTTTAATGAAAGAAAGAATTCATGGGAAAAAAAAAAGAATTCATGGAGGCATGTCAGCATCACAGGATAAGGCAGTGTAATATTTCAAGCCAAGCTCACAGAAGCAAACCCTCTCAAATATTCAAACTGTCAAAAGTCTTCTCCATTTTGTAACACCTTTTACTATCCACCCAGTTCAGTTCTCTCCATCATCATTAATGACCCACAGTTGAAAATAAGAAGCAGAGATAGTTTTTCATGGAAGAGGGAAACGTAAACCAGCAAATGTAATTGAGAGAAATTTGTCCTTAGATGTTACATCCAATGGTCTTATTTGCTTTTTGTGGCCCCTTGGGAGATGTTGATATGCAGCTCCAGCTATGGTCGATTAGCAATATTCAACGTAAATCCTGGAAGAAAAAGAAAATATTGAATCATTATTTTTAATTAGCAATTCAAGTATTAAGTAATCATTCTTTAATTAACATTTTGTGTGTAATAAATAATTTTATGTGGTCATTCATCGATCTGAAAAGCATTTGATAGCTGATATATAGTGAAGAACCATTACAAACCTTTGCGCAATTTGTTAGAAGCCCCAAAGGTTAAGATAACGAAATAGGACCAAATCCCGAAGGGTCAGTTATGAATTTCGGTAGAGCACCGCCACCACAATTTGCAGATGTGATTCCAATGTTTATACCCTAATTTATCAGTGATTTTGTTCTTAACTTACATGCACAGCAAGCAGACCCTCTTTATAAGTCCATGCATGCGCATAAAATGCTCAAGTCCAATGTTGAAGAATCTTCCTTGGAAGTGTCCATCTGGCATCATGTCACCCAGGATACCACTCAGAATTAGATATTTCTGCCCCAGAATGCAGTCTCTTTAGGTGTATTAGTAAAAGTATTCTGACTGCTGTAACAAACAACTGCAGAATCTCAATTCTGGACATGTCAGAGGTGTTTCTTGCTCACACTGCAGTCCAATGAGATTGATGCAGGAGCGGGAGAGATTAGTTTCATGCAGTCATTCAGGGACCCAGGCTCCCTCCATCTGAAAGCTCCACCATACTTCTGGGCTTCAAAATCAGTACCTGGATCTTCAGCTTCCAGTCAGCTGATAGGTGAAGAAAGAGAGCTTGGAGGGTTATGTGAAAAGTTTCAGAGGCCAGGCTTCTGAGTGGCTTACATCATTGTTCCCCATTCCCTTGGCCAGACTCAGTTACATGGCCATGACCAACTGCAAGTTAGGCCGGGAAAGTAGTCTAGCTGTGTGCCCAGGAAGAAGAGAAACATGGATATTGGTGAGCACCAGTCATCTCTGTCACAAAAGCAAATTAATACTATGGTAACAGAGATACATAGCAAACAAAGGAGGGGTTAAAAACTCCAATTTTAACTATAATTATACCTCAACTGAAAAAAAAAAAGGGGAGTATGTACACATTCTAAGGTTTAAAAGCATGCCGGCTTTCCCTGAAGGCATTACACCGCAATACTAAGTATTGCAAAGGCACTCTCCAGGAGAACAAAAGATGTGAGGATTGCAGACCCAGCCCGTGAGACTGGTTTGAAACGGCCACCGCTCTCCCATGCGGCTGCAGCTGAGTCCCTAGTAGAACCCACCTTATTTCCATTTTCCTATTACCACTCATTTTAAAGCCTCACCAACAGAGTCAGCTTTTTCAGTTGGCCTAAAACTTTGCACTTAATTTTTTCTTTCTTATTATACAAGTTAAGATTCACACACAGAAAGCTTGAAAAAAAGAAAAGAATTAGAAAGACATGAAGAAAAAAATCATTTATCATTACACAATTGGACTGTCATTTTCAAAAAAGTCTCTGACAAGGAGATTGAAGACAGGAGGAGGGACCCCCAAATCACCCTCCCTCAGCCCCCATCAGCCATTCCCATGGCCCTGTCCTTCTCTACTTTGAAGGCTCCCCAACTATGTGTCTGTAGATAACCACTCACCCTGTATTTCATTTCCCCTCCATCAAAGCCTACAGTTAAACTCTGAGCCATGGGGCCAACATTTCCAGAAAGATCCCTTGCCCTTTGATAGATTTTCCAGGCTCCACACAATAGTTCTTCTCTAATAGAAAAGAGAGGAATACAAAAACCTTTTGTTACAGCATGTTCTGTGTCATTTAAAAAGGGAGGGCGAGGATTAGCATAATTTGAACATTTGCTTTATGCCAGACAAGCCCAGATGCTTTGTAAATGTAATCTCACATTTCATCTCCAGCGTGCCCCTTCGAGACATGTATGAATTTCCCTATTTTGCAGAGGAGAAAACTAAGGCACACAGAGGCTAGTAACTTGCCAAGGGTTGCCCAGAAGTGATCAATTCTGTGACTTTCATCACTCTTCTCCACTGCTCCTAAATCCCAGATAACATAAGGGAAGACAGGGAAGGAGGATTTCTGGAAAAGCTCCTTGGAAGTGAGGGATGTCTGGGCTATGTGGGGCTGCACATTGAGGTACAGGTCAGAAAACATTTTCTGAAATGCCTGCAGAGGCTGTTTCTTCTCCTGGGCATCCATCCCCTTGGTTCCATCTTCCGTCCGGTGGCCCCAACCCCCGGGCTGCTGTAACGCCTTCTCCTTCTGCCCTTCCAGCCTAGAGTGGTAGTGACTTTTTACTATGACTCTTCTCTGTACTGCCTCATGATCACCACTCCCCTGCAATAAAGTCCCTTTGTTCTGATGTAAACCGCAAACAGAATAAGAATACATTTAATGAGAACGTCTACTTTGCCAAGTCTGTGCCAAGTGCAGAGAATCCTGTGATTAATAAGCCAGGTGTCAGATGCAAAAACGGGAGCTCTAGTCTCTGGAGGAAAGACAGATTTTTAAGCACTTATTTTCAATACAATATAAACTTCAGAACTTCAGACTGAAAAATAAGTTTAAAGTGGAGACTACTCTGAATTGTCTCCTGTACTAATGATAGTCCTACTGGCGTTGCCATTGGGGTAACGTGAAACAGCATCCAGTGGTTCCAAAGGCACCTGAGCTACCTTTAGGTTATACAGTTTAGTTTACATTCTGGAACTTTCTGTAAGGGAGGGTGAGTAACAGGACACCTCAGGCGTAAAAGAAGACAGACATGGAATTAAATCATGAAGTTTGAAGGATGTGATCTTCACCAATTATCAACCGTCCCATTTTTCTCTGTCTTGAGACACGTGCAAACACACACACACACACACACACAATTTATTTATTCATTGTGAAAGGAGATGCCATTCTTTTTTATCTGCATCTCTAAATGGACATAGTATTATAATAAGCTCCTTTGTTTAATTTAGCCTACTTGATTCTTTACATATGATAGTAAAACTTATCACAACCCTGTGAGGTAGGTACTATTTACTATCTCCATTTTACAGATGGGAAAACTGAGATTTAGGGAAGTTAGGCAAGTTGGATAAGGTCACACAGTTAGTGACAGAGCCAGGATTCACACAGCTCCTTTCTATTAGCCCCCTCGCACACTGCACACACGCAGACTCACACACACACACACACACACACACAGTCTTGTATCCCATTGACTTTGAGCACTGCCATCTTTGAATTTCTGGACTTAGCTTTGTAAACAAAACGACATGAATGGAATTCAGGGTTTGGGGAGTCTTTTTTTTGTCCTATGCCCAATATTTGTTTTGCACTTTCGACATTTGAAAAGAAATTCCATGTTGCTAGTGCTTATGAATGTGCCTCAGGGCACTTGCATGTTTCTACTTGGGTGGAAGATCTTCTCGCAGGTTGCATTCTTTTCCCATGGGCTCCAGGGACTGCTGGGAAGGCTTCCCACTGGATCTGACTGGAGCAGGCTGTAACCGTGGGAGCCAGAGACTTCTGGCTGGTTTCAGCTCCAAGCTGGAGGGGTGCCATGAAATCACATGATGCTTGGACTAAAAGGGCAAGCTGAAGAATGTCTCTCTCATCCCACCCTGACCCGCGACATCTAAGCAGTGAGCAAATGCACCCCTCCAAGAAGCTACTGTAATCCACTGGATATACCAAACACTAGAAGAAAAGGTGAGTCTCTAAGCCAGGCACTGGGGTTACTGATACGTAGCAGTATTCCAAAACTAGTGAGAGTTAGGACATGCAGGGAAGGATGGTGGGAAACCCTGGAAGGAAACTTCTAGGTCATGTGGTTAAATCCCATTCATTAATGGGAGTGGAGGTTGTGGTGATTAAAACAGTAAGCCAGGAGAGGAAGGGACATAACCAATATTTTGCAAGTGGTCCTGGTAACCAGGATTCGATTTTAGGTGTCCTAACCGCAAGGCCAAGTAAGAAGTCCCAGGAGCAGAGGGCAACCCTTGTCTAGGGTAGGAGTTGCTGGCATGTGGCTGCTATTTCTGAGTAGCTTTGTTAATTAGATTGTTTCTTCTAAGGGTCTGTTTCTTTAGACGTTAGTCTAGATGGCATGGAGAATGAAGGCTGGTGTAGAAGAAAATACAGCTTACTGCTGATAGAGAAGACACCTCTCGATTTCCACCCTCTTCCTGGTCTCTCCCATTCCCCTTCTTTATTTCATATTTATATCTTCCTATTCTTCTTGGATTAGAGAAAGAACAAAATAGGTCTGGCCATTAATTACTTTTCGAGTGTCACTTATCTAGACCCCCAAGGGACTCATTCCAAACAGGAGAGTAGTTTAGCACTCCCTGGCTGACCTGGGTCTCCATGCTCCTGTGACCTTTCCGAGTCTTCCATGTCTCCGCCCTGGAACCTGGCAGATGGTCCTTGGTCTCCCACAGTGAGCCAGCCGTCACAAGAAAGCTGAGTGTAGCCGTGAAGGCGTGGGCCTCGGTGGAATCTTGGCTCAAGCACGATTTAGATATTAGAGTGAACTATATGAAATTGCAGACATGTGGCTTTTTAAAAATTAAACTGTTAATTTTAAAATAACTGTAGATTCACATGCAGTTGTAAAAAATAATACAGAGATCCTACGTACAGCTTTACACATTCCCTCTAGTGGAAACATTGTGCAAAACTATAGTCTTATATCACAACCAGTATGTAGACATTGATAAAGAAAAGATACAGAACAGTTCGATCACCACAGGCCTTTCCTGTTGTACTTTTATAGCCATGCTCATCTCCCTCCTCCCTGGCAACCACTATCTGTCTTTTTCTAAATAAGTCTATTTATTTATTTTTTATTTATTTGGCTGTGTCGGGCCTTAGCTGCGGCACACAGAATCTTCATTGTGGTGCGTGGGTTTCTCTCTAGTTGTGGTGCACAGGCTCCAGTGGGCACGGGCTTAGTAGTTGCGACGCACGGGCTTAGTTGCCCCACGGCATGTGTGATCTTAGTTTCCCCGCCAGGGATCGAACCCGCGTCCCCTGCATTTGAAGGTGGATTCTTATCCACTGGACCACCAGGGAAGTCCCACTATCTGTTTTTGATTTATATAATTTTTGCCATTTCAAGAATACTATATAAATGGAATCATATAGTACATAACTTTTGGGATTGGCTTTTTTCACTCAACATAATTCCTGGAGATTCATATAGTTTGTTGCCTGCAGCAATAGCTTTGTTACTTTTTATTGCTTAGTACTCTATGGTAGGGATATACCACGGCTTGTTTAACCATTCACCCAAAGGACATCTGGGTTGCTTCCAGTTTGGGGCTATTACAAATAAAGCTACTATAAACATTGCTGTATAGGTTTTTGTGTGAACATAAGTTTTCATTTTTTTCTGGGATAAGTACCCAAGAGTGCCATTGTTGGGTCTTATGGTAGCTGTGTTTAGTTTTATAAGAAACTGCTAAACTCTTTTCTAACGTGGCTGTACCATTTACATTCCTACCAGCAATGTGTAAAGGATCCAGTTTCTCCCTCTGCATTCTCACCAGCATTTGGTGTTGTCACTATTTTTCATTTTAGCCATTCTGAGGTATGCAGTGATATCTCATTGTGGTTTTAATTTGTACTTCCTTAGTAGCTAATGATGCTGAATATCTTTTCATGTGCTTATTTGATATCTGTATGTCCATCCTCTTTAGTGAAGTATCTGCTCATGTCTTTTGCACATTTTCTAATTGGATTATTTTTAATGTTGAGTTTTAAGAATTCTTTATATATTATAAATACTAGTCCTTTGTCAGATAACTATTTTTGTCCATTTTGTAGCTTGTATTTTCATCCTTTTAAAAGGGTCTTTTGCAGAGCAAAAGTATTTAATTTTGATAAAGTCCAATTTATCAACTTTTTTCTCTTATGGATCCTGCTTTTGGTGACAACTCTTTGCATAGCTCCAGATCCTAGATGAGTTTCTCTTATTATTTTCTGTAGAATAACATAGAATAAAATAACATAATCCATTTTTCTAGATTTTTGTATAAGGTGTGAGGTTTAAGTCAAGGTTAATGTTTTTTTGCCAATATATGTCCAATTGCTTCAGCCTCATTTGTTGAAACAGCTGTCTTTCCTCCATTGAACTGCTTTTGCACCTTTGTCAAAAATCAGTTGGGTATATGTGTGCAGGTCTGTTTCTGGGTTCTTTATTAATCTATGCATCTATCCCTCTGCCAAGACCACACTGTTTTGATAACTATAGCTGTATAGTAGGCCTTAATATCAGGTACAGTCTTCCCACTTTATTTTTTCTATGAAACTTAAAGGTTTTTTTATAACCTTTTCAGTTGGGAATAAATTGAAAACTTACAGAAAAGTTGCAAGAATAAGAACAGTACAAAACACACCCATATATTCTTTGTCCAGATTCACCTATTACTATAATTTTGCTGTATTTGCCTTATCATTTGCTTCCCCCTCTCCCCAAACATATATATGAAACTTCTTTTGTAAACCATTTGAAGGTAAAATAAATGCATCATGACCCTTTACTCCTAAATACCTTGGTGTGTATTTTCTAAAAATAGGGATATTTTCTTACATAACCACAGTATAGTTATCAACTTCAGTAGTTTATCACTGACACTTATTTAATCATATATATATATTTAAATTGACCTAGTAATGTCCCTTGGAGTCTTTTTTCCAAACTCCAACACAGTCCATTCTAGAGTCAGGTATTACTGTTAGCTGTCATATCTCTTTAGCCTCCTTTAATCTAGAACACCTCCACAGCCTTTCTTCATCTTTAAAAAAAAATAATTAATTATTTTTAATTTTCGCCTGTGTTGGGTCTTTGTTGCTGCGTGTGGGCTTTTCTCTAGTTGTGGCGAGCGGGGGCTACTCTTCATTGTGTGCAGACTTCTCATTGCGGTGGCTTCTCTTGTTGCCGGAGCATGGGCTCTAGGTGCACGGGCTTCAGTAGTTGTGGCTCGCGGGCTTCAGTAGTTGTGGCACGTGGGCTCTAGAGCGCAGGCTCAGTAGTTATGGCGCACGGGCTTAGTTGCGCCGCGGCACGTGGGATCTTCCCAGACCAGGGATAGAACCCGTGTCCCCTGCATTGGCAGGTGGATTCTTAACCATTGCACCACCAGGGAAGTCCCTCTTCATCTTTTATATCATTGACATTTTTAACGAATATAACATCCCTGCCCTGACGCCCCCTCCCCCGTACCCCAGTTTTCATAGTAAAGTCCTCATTTGGGGTTTAACTTATATTTCTCCATGATTAGATTCAGGTTGTGCATTCTTGGCCAGAATGTGACAAAGGTGATGTGTCTCTCAGTGTATCATCTGGATGCACTGGATTATCATCTCCCTCCATTGGTGATTTAAATTTTGATCATCTGGTGAAACTGTCATATGATGAATTGAGCCTTTTGTTTGAACCTACAAAAATGGTAGTTTCATGATTCAACCTAACATATAAGCTTTATATGGGTTTATGTAGGTAACCTGACCTCTCTGATACTCAGTTTCCCCCATCTGTTAAGTGAGGATATTAATAATTTCTCTCCCATGAGTATCATTGGGAGAGTTAAATAAGGTAATGTATATAAAATCCGGCACATGAGAGGCACTCCATAAATGTTAGCTATTATTATTTCAGTCAGGCAGTGTTAAGGGATCGTGGTTTTGCTCTTCCTCTCCGACTCTTAACTACAGGCAAAATCACGACAGAGATAAAGTGGTGGGGGCTGGGCCACCTCAGCTCTGACATTTCAGTTTCCTCATCTGGCGAATGGGAAACGCCTCCTACCCCCCAGGGTTGCTGTGAGGTTTCATGGCATATGTGTAAAAGTGCCTGCACATAGAATAGGTTCTTAAAAAAAAGAAGAAGAAAAAAAAAAGGGCTTCCCTGGTGGAGCAGTGGTTAAGAATCCGCAGGGGACATGGGTTCGAGCCCTGGTCTGGGAAGATCCCACATGCAGCAGAGCAATGAAGCCCGTGAGCCACAACTACTGGAGCCCGTGTGCCACAACGAGAAGCCACCGCAATGAGAAGCCCACGTACCACAATGAAGAGTGGCCCCCTTGCAGCAACTAGAGAAAGCCCCAGTGCAGCAACGAAGACCCAATGCAGCCAAAAATAAATAAAAAAAAAAAAGTGATTCTTAATCCATTGCATGAGGAAAACAGGAATATCTATCAGACTTAAATAAAAAAAAATCCACTGGAGTCTGTCATACAGAGTGAAGTAAGTCAGAAAGAGAGAGACAGGTACTGTATGCTAACACATATACATGGAATTTAAGAAAAAAAAATGTCATGAAGAACCTAGGGGTAAGACAGGAATAAAGACACAGACCTACTAGAGAATGGACTTGAGGATATGGGGGGGGAAAGGGTAAGCTGTGACGAGGCGAGAGAGTGGCATGGACATATATACACTACCAAGCGTAAGATAGATAGCTAGTGGGAGGCAGCCGCAGAGCACAGGGAGATCAGCTCGGTGCTTTGTGACCACCTGGAGGGGTGGGATAGGGAGGGTGGGAGGGAGGGAGATGCAGGAGGGAGGAGATATGGGAACATATGTATATGTATAACTGAGTCACTTTGTTATAAAGCAGAAACTAAGACACCATTGTAAAGAAATTATACTCCAATAAAGATGTAAAAAAAAAAAGAAAAAATAGAAGCATAAAAAAAGCAAAACTTCAAAAAAAATCCAACATAATGTGGAATCATTCTGAGGCAGTAGAAAGGGATGAAAAAAATATAGCTAGAGCCCAGGACTTGGATATCGGCATAATTTAGCGGCTGTGTGATCTCTGGGCAGATTACTTCACGTTTCGGAGCTTCAATTTTATCATTTGTAATTTGGGGATAAAAAAAATCAGTGCACATCCCAGGGGGGTTTGTGTTAATTAATGATGCCTAGCAGTAGTTGGGCACTCCGTCAACATCTCCGGAACGAAGGGGGAAAGACTAAAGCATTCACCTGTGAGCTGCCAGGGGCTGAGCGCTCCCCCGGCTGGCGCATCCCTGCGGCGTCCCCGGCTTGGTCGGCCGCACCCGCAGGCTCAGCGCGAGCGAGGTCCCCACCCTCCCCGCCCCGCATCCGGCCGCAAGCTCCTCCCCCCGCGGCCGCGTCCTCCCCGGCGACTGCCTGGCACCTGGCAGAAGCGCGGCGGCCGGGGAAGCGGGAGGCGATCCTCGGACGGCGGCGGGCGGCGGGGGAGGGGCGCGGGCGCACAGATGGGAGCAACTGAGAAGAGCGGCAAGAAGAGCCGGAGGCTGTTTTCTTCGCTGCGGCCGTGGAAGGCAACCCGGCGGCTGTGGCGGACGCGCTCGGCTTCCAAGGCGGCGCAGGGTGAGTGTGGGCGCGGCCGCGGGACCTGTTACCACGAGCGGCGGGCGCCGGCCTCCCGCTGAAGCGGGGCCGCGGTGGCTCCGGCTGCTGCCGTGGGCGGCATCTCCCGCTGGGTTCTCGGCCCCCGGAGCCCGCGGGCGGGGGCCGCGCCGCCTGGACGTCTGGCCCTGCCTGGGCGACCCTCCTCCCTGACCCTCGGCCACGGGGACTACAGCAGTCCCCAAGCTCCCCCGGGGCCGCTCGACGACAGTCCCTTCTTCCCCCTCCACCCTTTAAGCGTATCTCCCCTTGGCCCAGGTGGTTGCAGCTTGTTAATTTCCCGCACAAGTCCCTGTCTGTCCGTTTGGCTCTGGACAGAGGGAATCCGGGGTGCCTCTGGAAAACAGTTTGCATCCCCCTCCCCCCAAAACCTGGCCGGCACCTGCAATGCAGTACCCGTTGGGGGATTTAATCCGCACCCAACTCTGCCTTGGAGGCCCTCCCCATTGGACCCACCCTCTTTCCAACCCATCTGTTATCTTGTAAGCTCTAGTCACAATTAACTATTTCCCAAACACATTCCACCCTATCCTCACCAGGGCCTTAACTCACATTTATTCAGTCACTGACTCACCGCATTCATTCATTCCATAATTTTTATCGAGCTCCCCTGTGTGTCAGGGCCCAGGATTGAACGAGATAGGCAAGGCCGCAGCTCATGGAACTACTTTTAAAGGGGGAAACAGACGTTACACACGTCAAATAGGTAAAAGTCTCCATTGCAGATTGCTCTGTGTGCTTGGAAGGAATCAAATCGTCTGCTGGGAGAGAAGAAAAGGTAGAGGGGCCCTAGCTTACTTGGGGGGTGGACAGGGAAGGCGTCTCTGCGGCCATGCAATTACAGCTGAGCGTGAAGACTGATTCAGAGTTACTCCAGCATGGAGCCAGGGGAGAGCTTCCTGCCAGGGGCAATAGCAGGTGGAAAGGTTCTCAGTGTGCCTGAGCTAAGCAAGGGGAAAGTGAGGCAGGCAGGGTCAGGGTCTGGGTAGTATATGATGAGGAGTTTGGATTTTATTCCAAGTGAGCTGGGAAGCCACTAACATGTTCTGAGCACAGGGACATGACACGATCTGCTGGCTCATTGCCTTCTCTCTATCTGCAGTGGCCATGCCTTGGTCTCAGCCTGGCCAATTCCTACCCGTCCGTTAGGACTAGCACAAATGCATCTCCTCTGTGAAGCCTTTCCTGGGATAGGTGCCACCTGTAACCTGTCTGCTGGTATTTCATCATCATTTGTCACTGTTCATCTGCTATTATAGATTCCATGTGGGCAGGTTCTCATCCACTTCATCTTTGCATCCCCCACCAGGCTAAGTCAGAGCTGGGTACTTTGTAGATACCTGTCTGCTTGTGTGTGTGTGTGTGTGTGTGTGTGTGTGTGTCTGTCTGTCTGTCTGTCTGTCTGTCTGTCTCTGTGTCCTATCATGTCCTTTTCGTCTGTTTCCATCATCTGAGGATTCTTCAGAGGCTGACATGCCTTGAGTTCTAAAATGGCCGACCTGAGCCAGGGCAGAAGCTAGACTGCAACAGGGCCGCATCACCCCCATCTCCACCCCAGGGTTTTTACGAAGATTAAATGAATTAATGAGTTAATAATTGTAAAGTGCTGGCACATAGTAAGCATTCTAAAAAGAAATTTGACAAAGAGCAAAAATAATTATCCTTCAAATATTTGTGTTAGAAACAACACCAATTATTGTGTTAGAAACAAGCTTTTCTATTGTTGATGGTTAGGGAGGCTCTGTGGCTTGGCCTTGTCATCTTGCCGGCTTTCAAAGGACGTGTTATTACTTTTAGTGAATGCGCCGATTAAATGCCTTCCACACTGCATCAAGAACTGTTGCGGAAACTTAGTAGGTCTAAAGGCTGACCGCCCCTTTTCTTTAGCTTGCCTGAGTAGTTGAATAGATTGGTAATTGCAACAAGTATTCCTTGAGTGATCCTTATATGCATAGTGTTACTCCAGGTGTTGTGTGAATGTTTTACAAAAGAGGAATAAATGGGTATTCCCACTGCAGTAAATTGGGTTAGAATAAGTTTTTTAGTTTTATAATTTTTAAACCCAGGTGTATACTGTGTCCACAACCATCCTCTCTTTTTCTTCTTTGTTCCCATTGTAGAGTTCACCCATGGCTTACCTGGGGCCCATTGCCACGCCACACCTCTCTTTTCTTAGGTAGGATCTTGGCAGATCACTGTATTTCCCTACTTCCCCTTCCCCCCTACAACCTGGAGATGAGGCCATTATAATGTCTTATGTTATATGATACTTTACAGTTTATGGAGTAGGTCAACTATAAGGTCTTATTTAGATCTTAACTAACCTTGGAAGGAGGGAGGACAGATGGTATTTATTTCCCCCATTTTGTAGATGAGGAAAGTGAAGCAAGAGACAGAGTAACTTGCAAGAGGTCATAGGACTGGTGTGTGGCCAATTCAGGCCTGACTACCCACACAGCTTCCTTTCTGCCACATTGGCACAAAATAAACATGTGCCAGTATCTATACACATGGAGGGAAGAAGTAAAATTAATAAATATTATGCAGTGAATGAAATCCATATCCCAATTTTATTTAATTTTTCTTAAAGGTGGCCTGAATTTCTCACGATGATGTCAGCGTCACTTGGGGCATCTACAATCATATGCTTTGGTGCCAGACAGACGATGATTTGAATCTGCCACTAGTAAGTGGCACACTAATAAGCTGTGTGATCTTGGGCAGGGTGCTAAATCTTTCTAAAACTCAGTTATCTATCATACGTAAAATAAGGATGATACTCCTATGTTATAATGTTCCTGTGATGATTATATGGGTTATTGTATATAAAGTGCTTGGTACATAGTAGCTCACAAGGTGGTGGTTGTTATTTTTATTAATATTAGTCCAGATATTGCACCATATGATCACAACCCAAATATGGAAAGTTCAATGAGCGGTGGGAATAAAACATGGCTGGAAGCTCTTCAGGGGCCGCAATCCCTTCTGGACCAATCAGAAGGCCTTCTACATCAGTATCCTTCTTTCTACCCTCCCTTCCTTTTTTTTTCAGCAGGAGGCTACAGATGAGAAGTAGCATAGCTTCTGGGGACCTCTGGCATCTGTTCAGCTTAATATTGTATCCTGAATATAGAAGACATTCAATAAATATGTTTATTTAGTTATTGGATAATAATGAATGAATGGTTAAGTAATGAATGAATCCTCTGGGATGTATATATTGATTCCTTACTTCCTTGCTAATACTCAGTACTGTCAGAATTTTTTGATGCGTATGAAGTGGTACTGCATGGTGCTTTTATATTGAATTTCCCTGACGAATAATGAAGCTGGAGATCTTTTCACATGAATATTGGCCATGTGTGACCAAGACATGTGTGAACGCCTGTTTATGTTTTTTTTTTTTTGGTGGTTCATGTTTTTTTAAAAATCTACTCATAGGAGTTCTTGAAATCTTCTGGATACCAATGATTTACCTGCTTATATGTCCAAGCAACTTAAAAAAATCTACTAACCATGCAAGCTGTTCTAAATGAACAGGCTGTGTTCAGTAGAAATTAAGCCCCTAAATTGCTTCCAGCTTTTGCAGAGAACCAGATTTACGTCAAATAGCAAAGCTTTAGCTTATAGAGACGGGAGCGGATAGTTGGTGGAAGTATTTTGTGAGCAGTAGGCTTTCCTAGTCCTTGAAATGATGGTAGAAAACCAGTCCTGAGCTCTTCCCCCCAGAAATTGCCTCCTGCAAACGCTGGTGGCCGAAGTGCCCTTTCCTGAACTTCAGTTATTCCCTGGGAAGACACAGGTTGGACCTGGAGTCAGTCTATCCGCAGGTAGTGCTTTCCAGGACTAGTTACCTGGAGGAAAGGACAGAACACTTGTCAGGTGAACTGTGGTTTATCCTTACTGCCATTTTTTGGCCATATGTCCCTAAAAACAAATCACATTGAATGGAGATAATGGTCACTACCTAGGGATATTGGAAAGATCGAATGATATCATAACTATGAAAGGACCATATAAATGCAAAATATATTTGCTAGGCTCTGTGAAGTAGCCAACCCTTTGCCGGAGTGGGACCTATACCCATTAGGCCCCATACCTTCTCCTACCCTCTGTTCTGCATACAGGTGCCTGATTGTAGAGTAGTAGTTCTCAAGGGTTGTCTCCAGACCAGCAGCAACAGTGTCTCCTGGAACTTGCTAGAAATGCAAATTCTTGGAGCCCACCTCAGAGCTACCAAAGCAGAGACTCTGGAGGTGGGACCCAGCAACCTGTGCTTTACCAAGCCCTGCAGTAATTCTGGTGTGTGCTAACCTTTGAGAACCGTTGGCCTAGTGGGATGTGCAAAGGCTTTAAAGACAGTGAATGTGGGTTTTTCAGTCTTAACTCTCCCATTTGCCAGCTTGTGCGATGAGCAGGTTACTAAGCTCTTGGGCTTCCAAGCTCTCATCAATAGAAGGAAGATGATGTCACTTCCGTCACAGGGGTGTTGTGAGAAGTAAATGACAGGCAGTATCCTGGCTCTGCTACTTTTTTGCTATGTGTCCTTTGGCAAGTCTCCTTTCTTCTTTCTGCCTCATTTTTTCTCGTCTAAAAAAGACGGACTGGCAAGCGTTAACGTGCATGCCTTGCTTACCGTGTGCCAGCCGTGGTCCTAAACCTGTGAATATTTTAATTTTATTTAATTCTTACAATAACCCTGTTTTACAGTCTCTATTTTATGAACGAGAAAACCGAAACACAAAGAGGATAAGTAACGTTTCCAAAGTTACACAACTAGTAAGCTGGGATCCAAACCCAGGCAGTGTGCTGTGAAAGTCCTCGCTCTAAAGGCCATGCTTGGCAAATAAGTTCTTTAAAAGGATGGTGATGATGATAAGAAGACTGCCTTGCACACAGTGGGTACTCCACGTATTAATTCTCTTCCCCTTGCCTTGTGGCTTGGCTTCATCGGAGCACACCCAGCTTTTCTTATAGTCATGCTGCCTTTCTGTGCGGTGACCCTAATCACAAAGCCCCATCCCCTCCCCAGCCCCCAGTCAGCAGTTTTCTCACTCCAGTTCATCTCGCTTACGGCCACTTGGATGCTCTGAGCAAACCAGACAGGCGTGGCTGGGGGAAGACCGACTGTGGTGGTGCAGGTGAAGTCATTCTCCTGTCACCCCACCCTGGCATGTTTTGGAAATGAATGACTAATCCAGAAGAGAGGGTCCAGGCAAGTTACCGAAAGATCATTGGGTCTGCCCAATTTGAGAAATATCCTCCCAGTCTCTTTTGCTCTCAGATTTCCAAGGGAATATAAAAGCCTTTGTTGCTGAGTTTTTCTTCGGAGTAAAATTTACAGCTGGGAAGTTGAACCCACAGTGTTAACAGCAGCGTTTTTTTTCTTTCATTTTTGTTTTGCTAGGACAATGAAGAGCCTTATTCTCTTTCAATTCAGGGTGTCACTCATTGTTCTTGAAAATTCTCTTTGGTTTTGCTCTCAAGATGGCCTCCCTTGCTGGGCATGACTCACCGGTCTAATGACTCAGAAGTGGCATCCAACAAGACAAGGACTGTGCAGAGCTGTGCAGGGACTTGTGGCCAGTGGAGCCTGCCTGAAGCTTTCCCTAAACCCGGTTATTGAGCTGGAGCATCGTTTCCATTAATGGATGTTTAGAATGGTTGTTGGTACCAGTTTATTGGAAGCATGAGGCAGTGCCTTGTTCTGGAAGGCTCCAAGGCTTGAGTCTATCCTTGTCCCTCAGCTGGGTGTGGCCTTGAGGTTTACTGTGGGCAAGACAAGGCTTCTAAGAATTTACCTGACCCTGCTTGGAATGGCCACAGAATCAGCCAGTGTAAGGCTTCTGTAAAATTTGTATCAGGGAAAATAAAGGCTCTTCTTATCTGAAGAGGACTTCAAATCTCTTTCAACTTAATTAAAAAAAATCTATTAAGGATGAATAGAAAGATGAACATCTATGTGACAGAACAAATTTAGCAAAATGTACTTGAAGATGTTTGCCATGCAATTCTTCCAACTCTTTGTATTTTGAAACTTTTCAAAATACAGTGTTGAGTAAAATGCAGGTAACCCTAGAAATGATCATACTCTTGTAAAAAAATTGCTTCCTTGTTAACATAAGTGGCAGGCTCTCTCCCACTTCCTCACTCCTCCCAGGCTTTGTCTTTTTTCCTGGGGAGCCTGCTTGGTGAAAAAGGGCCTGGAGTGAGCCTGGCAGGGGGTGAGCTAATCCTTTACGCCAGGGCTTTATCTTCTTCCTGATATGTAATTCTCACAATAGCCATATAAACTAGTTATTATTTTCTGCATTTTATGAGGAAACTGAGGTGCAGAGGGGTACACTTGATCCAGGTCAGTAGGTGATAATATTAGTCTTACAGCATTTATGGAGCCCTCCCTTTATGTGTCAGGCTTTGTGCTCTGTACTTCACATGCATTAACTCATTTGAGCCTCATCCTACCCTAGGAGGTAGGTGCCTTCAGTATCTTCATCTTACAGATCAGGAAATGGAGACTTAGAGAGGTGCAGGAACATATCCCAGCTTACTCTAGGAGCCAGGAAGTGGCAGAGCCCATGTTTGAACCTGGTCTCTCCTGCTTTATAGCCCTTGCCCTACTATTCAGACCCAGTCCTCGGCCTAACTCAGTAAATCAGTATACGTTGTAGAAACCTCTTGTTCTGAGACCACAAGCTCTTTGAGGACAGAATGTTTTGTTCAGCACTGTGTCATTCTCAGTCTTCAGAGCAGTGTCTGGCATAATGAATATTTATTGGATGAAAGAGTACACGGATGGTGTCTTCTCATCACCCCCTCCTTCACCCTATCTGCCCCTAAAGGTGCTCCTAACTGGGTACGTTTTGGCTGCCCTGGCCTTGGTCCTTGGAGATGGAGATGCTCGTTTCTTTGATGTGGTTTATGGGGCAACATGCCTCATTTGGTGGCCAGTGAAGAGTTCCAATGAAGGCAGATGTTCCTCATTGGCCTTAAGTTGTCAAGGATGCATAAGGATATTATCCACTGTCAAGGAAAGATGGGAACAAAAACAAAATAAAATTTCCCCAAACTTTAAGGAAGTCTTTAAATTGTGGCGGCTAGAAATCAACTCCAGGACCCCTAGTGGCCACGACAGGCTTTCCCTCTATAGCTATATTTGACTCTCGGGCTGCCGTAGTGAGCAGGTAAACACTAGCAATTAGTTCTCTTAATGTGCCCAAGTATGTTGATAATTATCCTTTACACTTATGTAGAACTTAGTTTACAAAGTACCACATCTGCTCTCCCTTTTGATCTTCTGAACAGCCTGGACCACACACAGGGCACGGATGATTAGCCCCACTTTACAGATGAGGAAACTGGTACCAGAGAGGTTAAATCACCTGCTCTACGCCACTCAGGTAATAGTGGTAGAGAGAGGTCTTCAATCCTCTTTTCTCACCTCCTACTCTGGCAAATTTTCCTTTTCAATATTGTACTTAACCCAGCAATTTCTGGGGATGAGCGCAGGTTGGTGCATTTCTTTTTGTTGCTCTTCTTCCATCTTGGAGGTGAGTGAGGTCCTGGATTGGGTCAGTTAATCATTCTGGATGTCAGTTTACCAGTCTGTATATTGGGGAATAAACACTACCCATCAGTGAGTGCACTTGGAGCAGAGGAAGTTGTGAGGGTTTGCAACTCAAAAAACAATTTCTAAGTGAAGATGTTTGGAAGGGACTGTGATGACTGGTTCATTTTCTGTAAAACAAGTTCAATGGCACCTCCCCTGGCCACACTATCTAAAATGGCAGCTCTGTTACCTCATTATCATGCTTCATTCTTCTTCACGGCATTTACTGCCATTTATTATATGTTTATATTTGTTTGTTTATGGCCTGTCTGAATCCTCCCACCCAAATGTGATAGCCACGAGAGCAGGGACTTGGTCTGTTTCCTGCACTCTTGAATTGCTAACAGGTGGAGTTGTGCCTGGCACAAATAACCGTTGTTGAGTGAATGAATGAAAGAATGAATCTGAGGTATGTAATGATTGGAAGTAAGTTTGCATTGGATGATTGAAAGATTTGCTTGAGTACTCCTTGCTGTCTAGCAGAGAGGGGGTTTGGTCTGGCTTCCACAGATCCATTTCTGTCTCAGCCATCCAGTGGCTTAAGACCAATCACTAAAGCCTTGAGTACCAACTTACACCTGGGTGAACTGGGTTCAATAACCCAGGTCCATTCAGCAGACATAGGTCATTGGATGGCACTGTATGCCTCTGCATTGTAACAGCCGGTGAGTGGCTTGAGGACTGGGGCTGGTTCCCGTCACTGTTCTGTCCGCAATACTTAGCATAGAGCCTGGTCCACAGAGAGGTAAAAGAAGTGTTTGCTGAATGAATGAATATGTAAGAGGAAACAAGCACAGGGCTCTTAATCCGCCTCCAAAGTGAAGGTCTCCATTTGAGAATAAGCTTGGTGCACGGCACATGTGGTCCTCTTTCAACTTGAATCAAATCTCTCCAGAGACGAGGAGGCACTGAACAGTTGATTCCCTAACCTACTGCAAGGAAAGGCAAGCCTAGGCTCCAGATCCAGTTCCATGCCATGTTTTGGAATTTGTGTTTACGTCTGTCTTCATTCCCCATCCTTTCTGCTCCAGCATAAGCAAAATTATAACCCCTGCACGCTGACTTGCATGCAATTACCAGAGCCCGGTGCTCCTCGGCTGAGGGACTTCTCCCCCAAGACCGCTGACTGTCTGAATGACAAATCCAAAGTCAGGGTTGCAGAACCAGCCGGACTTTCCTGCTCCTTTGCAGCAGAGGGAGGAAGGAGAGAATGAAAGATTCTGAAAATAAAGGTAAGGGGCCGACTGCAGAGGGTAGGTAAAAGAGGCTAGGGATAAGATGTCACTCCATGGACATGTTTAGTGTCTATTAAATGGCTGATTTAAAATTAGTGTGCATATATTATTTAAAAATTCTAGTATATAATAATAAACGTGACTTTTAAAAATAACAGATTTCTGGTTTCCAAATATTGTCATTCAGTTTTCCATTTTTGTGCTACTAAATATAACATTTTTGCATTCTTCATTTAATCTTGGCTGAATAACACATATTTACATTTCACAGACTTCCTTATAATAGTTCCCTTTTATTTTGCAAGTGTTCAGAATACTTAATTAATATATAGGTTTCCGGTGCATTATTGGAATTGCAATCTCTGAAATACTTCGGACGTTTACAGTTTGGGTTCTTAAGAAAAATGTAGAGGGAGAAGCCTTTAATGAACATTCACCTTTTCGGGAGGATCCAATGGGGAGCCGTCACTGACCTTCAGAAGTGTTTATCTTGCAGAGAGATATTCAGATGCAAACTCCCCCCACTCTGCTAGCTTCCATCCCCTAGATCCCTGGTAACAACCCCCCTTCGCATCCCCCCGCCCCCGCTCTCGCCCCCTCCCCCCCAACCCCCGGCCAATTCCGCTTGAGGCATGGGGGAGGAGAGAAACGGATTTAAATGAAAACTCAGGAAAGGTCAGTTCTCTCAAATGAGCCAGCCAAATAAATATTAAGTTCAACAACAAGGATTCTGGAGGATTCTGGGGTTTCAAATTCCGAGGGTCTTTAACATTTTCTGCCGCAGATGGGGGAGGAACGATAGATCCCAAGGCTCGGGAGGCTACACGCGTTCCCCAATCCTGTTTCCAGGAAGGAGCCCTTCCGTGGTGTTGCGTAGGTGCGGCTCCTGGTCCTGCCGCAGGAGGAAGGCGCAGGGCGGCTGGGCTCCCGGGAAAGCTCCGGGGCAGCCGCCGAATCTCCGCGTAGCCTGGCTCAGCCCCTGCCTCCCCCCAGCTAATTTTAGGGTTTGCCCGCCCCCCTTTTCCCCAGCAGGCGTTCGCTGATCTCACCTCAAGCCTCTCTGCAGCAATTTCCACCCCTCCCTCTCCTCCCAGCACGCTCTGCTTTAAGGAGGCCCCAGCACTTTGCCCTTGGGCACCGGGCTTGGGTGCTCAGGTGGAGGCTGGCACACAGCGCCGGAGCAGGTTGCTCACGCCCACCGACCCTCCGCAACACCGGAGCTGGGTGGTTCTCTTCATTGGTGAGACCGCCCAGGCCCCAAGCCTTCTCCTAACTGCATGCAGGGCCGCCCGCTTGGCCTTCACCAGCCCAGTCCTCAGGCACACTCTCTGGCATGTCATAAGATTCTCATCTTGTAATGAACAGTGATGCTTATTCCATATTAAAAACAAACAAAAAGCAACCAACCAAACAAAACCACACACAGCCTGATGCCAGTAGGAAGGCTGGTATTTTAATCTATCACGCTGCTTGTGATGAAGGCTCTTAAGCAATTTCACTTACTATAACTGAGGCTTTAAAAGGGTCTGGGGTAGCTGGTGTCGGTTCCACATAGCGATCTCTGCGGTTTTGATGTTTAAATTTTGATTAAACAGCCTTAGCGAGGAGGAAAACAGATTTGCATGGCCCTGGTAAATGCAAAGAGTGCCTGTCTACTGCTGTTTCTAAGCCAGGCTCTCATGGACAAATAAAACCTGTGTCTGTGTAATCAGAACATTTTAAATAAACTCAGGGAGAATGTTGGCCTTTCCTGTGTCGTTTTCAGTAGCTGGAGAAAAGGTTTCTGGAAAGAAAAAAATGTGCTTATGTGCCATGTCATGCTAGGCCAGGGGCATGGTTTAGAAAAAGTTAAGACTGCCTGAGCTGGAGGCTCATGTTAGGTTAATATTCACCCCCATTTGGAATTGAAACACTCCCAGTTTCTCAGTGTATCAGGCAGGATGCTTTAGGCTTCAAATCCCCAGCTGCTTTTTTAGGGGAGTTGGTATTTAGAATTTTTGTTTCACTTTGTTCTGGAAGGAGCCTTGGTTGGAAGTCAGGGTGGTTAGGTTCTGGCTTGTTTTGCCACTAACTCGTTGGTGACCTAGCACAATACCCATGATTTTTGCGGACCTGTTTCCTTATCTCTAAAATGGATAACTGTTAGACCAGGTGACTGTTCTTCAGATTGTGGGTGGTAAGAAAGCAATTTAGTGAGTCTCAAGCAACCTTTTAGAAAGATGAAATAGAATAGAAAATGTCAGAAACCATTGCGTATGGTAAGTGTAAATAATTGTTTCCTGTAACTTCTGTTTTAGATGTTTATGTTTGTTTATGTATGTAGATATGGGCTGTATTGATGTCAGATCAGTTTCTCGCTGTGAATCCCAGTCAAAAGAGTTGGAGAAACACTGAAATCAATCACAGCTTCCTAGTTTGTCAAGGAGTCTATGAAATGCAGTCCATTTTTATGTATGTTGAGAATGTCAGTAGTTTTCCTCAGAATTTCCAAGGGGTCTAAGACCCCAAATAGGTTATGAATTATTGTGTTTCCCCCAAGACCCTTCTAAACTAACCTCTTAGGGATCAAAGAATCCTTTCAGGGCCGGGAGATGGGCATGTGTTGACAGCACCAGCTGAGTGTGAGATGTGAGGTGGGGTGTGTGAGCATGTTGAAGAGAACGTATGACCGTGGTAACTATACCATGAGAGCTATTTGTAGGTTCCAAAGTGCCAGTTGGTGACCTGAATATGAAACACAAATATCTAAAAATTAGAGTCTTTGTGCTGAAAAGTACCACAGGAAAACTATTAAAATGTTGTGCATTGTTTGGAAGTCAACTCTCCTTGAAAACAAGCACCAGGTAAAATTTTAAGAGGTTGACAGGGACAAATAAGGCATCAAGCTGTTGGTAGGCAAAAACTGAATTTTATAAGCTACCATCACATGACTAGTGTTCTGTAAATGTTGAGCTGTGGTTTAATAAATGCCTTTCTTTCTTTTTTCTCTTTTTAGTACATCTTGTCTTAAGACAGTCCAGTGAGGCTTTTAAACACAAAAGGCATTGTATAGCATTTACCCAGCACATCTCAAAATGCTTTGCAAACCAGGAAAAAAAAATTCTGTATGAGGCAACTCAGAAGAAAATAGTTGAATGAGTTAATAAGTAGGTATTGGCAAGCATGACAGCTAATTATAATAATAACAGCCATAGCTCCTATTTAATGAACAAGTAGTATGTGAAAAGCTCTTTTCAAGGTACTTTACACATTGTCACAGCACTGCAAGGTTGGGGGTATTTTACATGTAAAGAAATGGATTAAGAACTTTTTACAGGGCACATAGCTAGTAAGTGGCAGAGCCGGGATTCAAACCCAGCTCATTTTACCTTCAAAACCATTCACGTGGTAGGCAAGGGCTTTGAGAATGAGTAGCGTGGGAAAATTGCAGAGTTTTTAATAAAATTTTCAACATCATTTATTGCTAGAATTAATTTACTTATTATAAAAAGGGAAATGTGAACCATAGAAAATGATGGCTTTTGTGTATTTTTCTAGATTGTGATTATTTGGAAAATAGGCATTTTAACTCTTAAGTTCAGCTGCAAATTTTCCTTTTATTTTGTAAGTTCTCTCTTTTATGAGTAAGGTTTTAGAAGCAGAGATACGAAAGAATAGGAGTGGAGAGTTTGAAAGTTTGGGTGGAAACATTTTTTTTTCCCTACAACAGTTTAGGGCAAATAGTTCTCTTTTCAGTTTTTCTATGTTTTATTTCAAAATAACAAACATGACATTTTGTGAGCAAATAAAGTTATGCATAACATTTTAACATGGTAAAACTAGGATTAGAGCACACTGATTCCTGAAAGAATCTGATTTTTTCCTGAAAGTTATTACAGAATCTGATTGGGAGTTTGAATATGGTCAGATCCAGACTTTTAAACTCTAAATATTTAAAACACTATGGTGTACATCCCCCAATCTGTAATTCAAAATGAAGTAAGTGCAAGGAAATCCAAAAATGTTGTGTGTGTTTTTTTTTGTTTTTTTTTTTTTAACAACCATGACTACCTTTAGAGAAGACTCAGATTCTTTCAAGAATTTGTGCTTGCTGCTTGGGACTGCATAGGTCAGGCAAACGACGTGTATTGGTTGGGGTGATCTGTAAATGGCTGAGTGAGTTCTCAGCTTTCACGGCTAGCATGAGATAGAGCTGGGTTTAGAGCCTGGACTATGCCATTGCTTCTCAGATGGACACAATACTGCTTCCTGTGGAACATACTAGAAATATGCAAGGGGCTGTAGCAGCATTCACTGGGAAATGATAGATGTCCTGCAATGTTCCGGACTGTTCCATGTAATGATGAATTTAATTATCTCTTGTCCTGTGCAACTTTCAGATGTTTTGCTGAAGACATAAGTGTAAACCCTCTATACTTTTCTGAGCCTAGAATATAAGTTGGTATTACATATACACTGAAGTTTCTGGGATTAAAAATGTTGTGTAAAGCAAGGAAAGATTACACTTAATTTTGTTTGGAAAAATCACTTACCCAAAGCGTCAATTGGTTTGAGACATCAAAACGACACACCTGTCTCATTCAATCTATGTACTTGTACATGTATCTGACTATTAATGTCATCTAATATAGTCTTTCTTGAGTATTTGCATATTGAAATCCATATTGTTTTGCTATATTTATTAACTTTTCTTTCCTTTCTCTTTTACACTGTTGTTGGTATGTGTGGTATAGTTATTGTTGTTTAATTGTGTGTTAGGTAGGATATTTTATCTTTAAATTTCATTTTGAGATACTAAACAAGGAAATACAAAATATTTTTTTATTTGTATATATATATGTTACTCAGAGTATACAAAATGACTTTATTTTTACCTCTTTAATAATTTAAAAGAATTTCAGCCAACATCAAAACTTTTGGAGATTATATATTCAATTCTATAATTCTGGTTCCTTTAATAAAATTAGGACAACAAGATTGAGGTGAGCACAAACTGCCCTCTTTAAGGGCAGAAATACTGGGATATAGGTGATATAAATCTAAAAAATGATGTCACTGGTATTTATATATTTATATTTATGCTACTGTAACTGGCATTTTAAAATTTCATTTTCTAATTGTTTGCTGTTAGAATATAGAAATATAGTTAATTTTTATTTGTTGACCTTATTTCAGTGACCTTCCTAAATTAACTTATTAAATAGTTTTTAGATTTTTGTAGGTATTTGGTTTTCTATAAATAAAGACAGTTGTATTTCTTTTTTTTTTTTAACATCTTTATTGGAGTATAACTGCTCCACAATGGTGTGTCAGTTTCTGCCCTGCAACAAAGTGAATCAGCTATACATATACATATATCCCCATATCTCCTCCCTCTTGCGTCTCCTTCCCACCCTCCCTATCCCACCCTTCCAGATGGTCACAAAGGACCGAGCTGATGTCCCTGTGCTACGTGGCTGCTTCCCACTAGCTATCTATTTTACATTTGGTAGTGTATATATGTCCATGCCACTCTCTCACTTGGTCCCAGCTTACCCTTCCCACTCTCCATGTTCTCAAGTCCATTCTCTACGTCTGCATCTTTATTCCTGTCCTGCCCCTAGGTTCTTCAGAACATTTTTTTTTTTAGATTTCATATATATGTGTTAGTATACGGTATTTGTTTTTCTCTTTCTGACTTACTTCACCCTGTATGACAGCCTCTAGGTCCATCCACCTCACTACAAATAACTCAATTTCATTTCCTTTTATGGCTGAGTAATATTCCATTGTATATATGTGCCACATCTTCTTTATCCATTCATCTGTCGATGGGCACTTAGGTTGCTTCCATGTCCTGGCTATTGTAAATAGAGCTGCAGTAAACATTGTGGTACATGACTCTTTTTGAATTATGGTTTTCTCAGGGTATATGCCCAGTATTGGGATTGCTGGGTCGTATGGTAGTTCTATTTTTAGTTTTTTAAGGAACCTCCATACTGTTCTCCAAGGTGGCTGTATCAATTTAAACTCCCACCAACAGTGCATGAGGATTCCTTTTCTCCACACCCTCTCCAGCATTTATTGTTTGTAGATTTTTTGATGATGGCCATTCTGACTGGTGTGAGATAATACCTCATTGTAGTTCTGATTTGCATTTCTCTAATAATTAGTGATGTGGAGCATCCTTTCATGTGTTTGCAATCTGTATATCTTCTTTGGAGAAATGTCTATTTAGGTCTTCTGCCCATTTTTGGATTGGGTTGTTTGTTTTTTTAATATTGAGCTACATGAGCTACTTGTAAATTTCGGAGATTAATCCTTTGTCAGTTGATTCATTTGCGAATATTTTCTCCCATTCTGAGGGTTGTCTTTTCGTCTTGTTTATGGTTTCCTTTGCTGTGCAAAAGCTTTTAAGTTTCATTAGGTCCCATTTGTTTATTTTTATTTCCATTTCTCTAGGAGGTGGGTCAAAAAGGATCTTGCTGTGATTTATGTCATAGAGTGTTCTGCCTGTGCTTTTCTATAAGAGTTTTATAGTGTCTGGCCTTACATTTAGGTCTTTAATCCATTTTGAGTTTATTTTTGTGTATGGTGTTCGGGAGTATTCTAATTTCATTCTTTTACATGTAGCTGTCCAGTTTTCCCAGCACCACTTATTGAAGAGGCTGTCTTTTCTCCATTCTATATTCTTGCTCCTTTATCAAAAATAAGGTGACCATATGTGCGTGGGTTTATCTCTGGGCTTTCTATCCTGTTCCAATCATTTATATTTCTGTTTTTGTGCCAATACCATACTGTCTTGATTACTGTAGCTTTGCAGTATTGTCTGAAATTCAGGAACATGATTCCTCCAGGTCCATTTTTCTTTCTCAAGATTGCTTTGGCTATTTGGGGTCTTTTGTGTTTCTATACAAAATGTGAAATTTTTTGTTCTAGTTCTGTGAAAAATGCCATTGGTAGTTTGATAGGGATTGCACTGAATCTGTAGATTGCTTTGGGTAGCATAGTCATTTTCACAATGTTGATTCTTCCAATCCAAGAACATGGTATAACTCTCCATCTATTTGTATCATCTTTAATTTCTTTCATCAGTGTCTTATAGTTTTCTGCATACAGGTCTTTTGTCTCCTTAGGTAGGTTTATTCCTAGGTATGTTATTCTTTTTGTTGCAGTCATAAATGGGAGTGTTTCCTTAATTTCTCATTCAGATTTTTCATCATTAGTGTATAGGAATGCAAGAGATTTCTGTGTATTAATTTTGTATCCTGCTACTTTACCAAATTCATTAATTAGCTCTAGTAGTTTTCTGGTAGCATCTTTAGGATTCTCTACGTATAGTATCATGTCATCTGCAAACAGTGCCAGCTTTACTACTTCTTTTTCGATTTGGATCCCTTTTATTTCTTTTTCTTCTCTGATTGATGTGGCTAAAACTTCCAAAACTATGTTGAATAATAGTGGTGAGAGTGGACAACCTTATTTTATTCCTGATCTTAGAGGAAATGGTTTCAGTTTTTCATCATTGAGACAGATGTTGGCTGTGGGTTTGTCATATATGGCCTTTATTATGTTGAAGTAAGTTTCCTCTATGCCTCCTCTCTGGAGGGTTTTTATCATAAATGGGTGTTGAATTTTGTCGAAAGCTTTCTCTGCATCTATTGAGATGATCATATGGTTTTTCTCCTTCAACTTGTTAATCTGGTTTATCGCATTGATTGATTTGCATGTATTGAAGAATCCTTGCATTCCTGGGATAAACCCCACTTGATCATGGTGTGTAATCCTTTTCATGCGCTGTTGGATTCTCTTTGCTACTATTTTGTTGAGGATTTTTGCATCTATGTTCATCAGTAATATTGGCCTGTAGTTTTCTTTCTTTGTGACATCTTTCTCTGGTTTTGGTATTAGGGTAATGGTAGCCCCGTAGAATGAGTTTGGGAGTGTTCCTCCCTCTGCTGTATTTTGGAAGAGTTTGAGAAGGGTAGGTGTTATGTCTTCTCTAAATATTTGATAGAATTCGCCTCTGAAGTCATCTGGTCCTGGGCTTTTGTTGGAAAATTTTTAATCACAGTCTTAATTTCAGTGCTTGTGATTGGTGTGTTTATATTCTCTATTTCTTCCTGGTTCAGTCTCAGAAGCTTGTGCTTTTCTAAGAATTTGTCCATTTCTTCCAGGCTGTCCATTTTATTGGCATGTAGTTGCCTGTAGTAATCTCTCATGATCCTTTGTATTTCTGCAGTGTCAGGTGTTACTTCTTTTTCATTTCTAAATCTATTGATTTGAGTCTTCTCCCTTCTTTTCTTGATGAGTCTGGCTAATGGTTTATCAATTTTGTTTACCTTCTCAAAGAACCAACTTTTAGTTTTATTGATCTTTGCTATTGTTTTCTTCATTTCTTTTTCATTTACTTCTGATCTGATCATTATGATTTCTTCTGCTAACTTTAGGGTTTTTTTGTTCTTCGTTCTCTAATTGCTTTAGGTGTAAGGTTAGGTTGTTTTTCTGAGATGTTTCTTTTTTCTTGAGGTAGGATTGTATTGCTATAAACTTCCCCCTTAGAACTGCTTTTGCTGCATCCCATAGGTTTTGGGTCATCATGTTATCACTGTCATATGTTTCTAGGTTTTTTTTTTTTTTTTTTTTTTTTTTTTGTGGTACGCGGGCCTCTCACTGCTATGGCCTCTCCATTGCGGATCACAGGCTCTGGACGCAGAGGCTCAGCGGCCATGGCTCACGGGTGCAGCCACTCTGCGGCATGTGGGATCCTCCCGGACCGGGGCGTGAACCCGTGTCCCCTGCATCGGCAGGCATACTCTCGACCACTGTGCCACCAGGGAAGCCCCTCTAGGTATTTTTTGATTTCCTCTTTGATTTCTTCAGTGATCTCTTCGTTATTAAGTAATGTATTGTTTAGCCACCATGTGTTTGTATTTTTTACAGATTTTCCCCTGTAATTGATATCTAGTCTCATAGCATTGTGGACGGAAAAGATACTTGATACAATTTCAATTTTCTTAAATTTACCAGTGCTTGATTTGTGACCCAAGATATGATCTATCCTGGAGAATGTTCCATGAGCACTTGAGAAGAAACTGTATTCTGTTATTTTTGGATGCATGTTCTATAAATATCAATTAAGTCCATCTTGTTTAATGTATCATTTAAAGCTTGTGTTTCCTTATTTATTTTCATTTTGGATGATCTGTCCATTGGTGAAAGTTGGGTTTTAAAGTCCCCTACTATGATTGTGTTACTGTCGATTTCCCTTTTTATGGCTGTTAGCATTTGCCTTATGTATTGTGGTGCTCCTATGTTGGGTGTATAAATATTTACAATTGATATATCTTCTTCTTGGATCGATCCCTTGATCATTATGTAGTGTCCTTCTTTGTCTCTTCTAATAGTCTTTATTTTAAAGTCTATTTTGTCTGATATGAGAATTGCTACTCCAGCTTTCTTTTGGTTTCCTTTTGCATGGAATATCTTTTTCCATCCCCTCACTTTCAGTCTGTATTTGTCCCTACGTCTGAGGTTGGTCTCTTGTAGACAGCATATATATTGTTTTTGTATCCATTCAGCCAGTCTATGTCTTTTGGTTGGAGCATTTAATCTGTTTACATTTAAGGTAGTTATCAATACGTATGTTCCTATTACCATTTTGTTGATTGTTTTGGGTTTGTTATTGTAGGTGTTTTCCATCTCTTGTGTTTCCTGCCTAGAAGTTCCTTTAGCATTTGTTGTAAGGCTGGTTTGGTGGTGCTGAATTCTCTTAGCTTTTGCTTGTCTGTAAGGGTTTTAATTTCTCCGTCGAATCTGAATGAGATCCTTGCTGGGTAGAGTAATCTTGGATGTAGGTTTTTCTCTTTCATCACTTTAAATATGTCCTGCCACTCCCTTCTGGCTTACAGAGTTTCTGCTGAAAGATCAGCTGTTAACCTTATGGGGATTCCCTTGTATGTTATTTGTTGTTTTCCTCTTGCTGCTTTTAATATTTTTTCTTTGTATTTAATTTTTGATAGTTTGATTAAAGTGTGTCTTGCTGTGTTTCTCCTTGGATTTATCCTGTATGGGACTCTCTGCTCTTCCTGGACTTGATTGAATCTTTCCTTTCCCATATTAGGGAAGTTTTCAAGTATACTCTATTCAAATATTTTCTCAGTCCCTTTCTTTTTCTCTTCTTCTTCTGGGACCCCTGTAATTGGAATGTTGGTGCATTAAATGTTGTCCCATAGGTCTTTGAGGCTGTCCTCAATTCTTTTCATTCTTGTTTCCTTATTCTGCTCTGTGGTAGTTATTTCCACTTTTTTATCTTCCAGGTCACTTATCTGTTCTTCTGACTCAGTTATTATGCTATTGATTCCTTCTAGAGAAGTTTTAATCTCATTTATTGTGTTGTTCATCATCGGTTGTTTGCTCTTTAGTTCTTCTAGTTCTTTGTTAAACGTTTCTTTTATTTTCTGCATTCTGTTTCCAAGATTTTGGATCATCTTTACTGTCATTACTCTGAATTCTTTTTCAGGTAGACTGCCTATTTCCTCTACATTTGTTTGGTCTGATGGGTTTTTACCTGCTCCTTCATCTGCTGTGTGTTTCTGTGTCTTCTCATTTTGCCTAACTTACTGTGTTTGGGGTCTCCTTTTTGCAGGCTTCAGTTTCGTAGTTCCCATTGTTTTTGGTGTCTCCCCCCAGTGGCAAAGGTTGGTTCAGTGGGTTGGGTAGCCTTCTGGTGGAGGGGACTGGTGCCTGTGTTCTGGTGGATGAGGCTGGATCTTGCCTTTCTGGTGGGCAGGACCACGTCCAGTGGTGTGTTTTGGGGTGCCTGTGACCTTATCGTGACTTCAGGCAGCCTCTCTGCTGATGGGTGGGGTTGTGTTCTTGTCTTGCTAGTTGTTTGGTATAGGGTGTCCAGCACTGTAGCTTGCTGGTCATTGAGTGGAGCTGGATCTTAACGTTGAGATGGAGATCTCTGGGAGCGCTTTTGCTGTTTGGTATTAAGTTGAGCTGGGAGGTCTCTGGTGGACCAATGTCCTGAACTTGGCTCTCCCACCTCAGAGGCACAGGTCTGACACCTGGCTGGAGCACCAAGACCCTGTCAGCCACATGGCTCAGAAGAAAAGGGAGAAAAAAATAAATGAAATGAAATATTATTAAAATAAAAAATTTATTAAAAATAAAAAAAAAAAAGTAGGGCTTCCCTGGTGGCGCAGTGGTTGAGAGTCCACCTGCCGATGCAGGGGAAACGGGTTCGTGCCCCGGTCTGGGAAGATCACACATGCCGCGGAGCAGCTGGGCCCGTGAGCCATGGCCGCTGAGCCTGTGCATCCGGAGCCTGTGATCTGCAACGGGAGAGGCCACAACAGTTAGAGGCCCGCATACCGCAAAAAAAAAAGGTAATAAAAATAAAGAAAAAGAAAAACTGACAGAGAAAACGCTAGGATAAATGGTAAAAGCAAAGCTATACAGACAAAATCACACAAAAAGCATACACATGCATGCTCACAAAAAGAAAAGAAGGAAAAAAAATATATATCTTTTGGGAAGTCTGAGGCCTTCTGCCAGCATTCAGTAGTTGTTCTGTAGGAGTTGTTCCACATGTAGATGTATTTCTGATGTATTTGTGGGGAAGAAGGTGATCTCCATGTCTTACTCCTCCACTATCTTGAAAGTCCTTCAGTATTCTTTATAAAACCTATTTTCATTGAAGGCTATCAGTTTTCCTCTAAGCATGCTTTAGCTGCCTCCTGCAAGTTTTGTTATGTCATATTTTAATTGTCATTTAGTTTAAATTATAATTTCCATTGTGATTTTTTGGACACAGAGTCATGTAGAAATGTACTTCTTAATATCTAAGCAGTTGGTGGAGTTTCTAGTTATCTTTTTGCTCTTTGTTTCTAGTTTACTTTTGCTGTGGTCAGAGAATATAGTTTGTTTTATTTTTTTAATTTTATTATTTAAAAAAATTTTTATTTTAGATTGGAGTACAGTTGATTAACAATGTTGTGTTAGTTTCAGGTGTACAACAGAGTGATTCAGTTATACATATACATGCCTCTATTCTTTTTCAAATTCTTTTCCCGTTTAGGTTATTACAGAGTATTGAACAGAGTTCCCCATGCTATACAGTAGGTCCTTGTTGGTTATATATTTTAAATATAGCAGTGTGTACATGTCAGTCCCAAACTCCCAATCTATCCCTCCTCCCACTTTCCCCCTGATAACCACATTTGTCCTCTAATAAGTCTGTGAGTCTGTTTCTGTTTTGTAAATAAGTTTGTTTGTATCAGTTTTTTTAGACTCTGCATATAAATGATGTCATATGATATTTGTCTTTCTCTGCCTGACTTACTTCAGTTAGTATGATAATCTCCAGGTCCATTCATGTTGCTACAAGTGGCATTATTTCATTCTTTTTAATGGCTGAGTAACATTCCATTGTATGTTTGTTCCACACCTTCTTTATCCATTTATCTGTCGATGGACATTTAGGTTGCTTCCATGTCTTGGCTCTTGTAAACAGTGCTGCAGTGAACATTGAGGTGCATGTATCCTTTCAAACCATGTTTTTCTTCAGATATATGCCCAGCAGTGGGATTACTGGATTGTATGGTAGCTCTGTTTTTAGTTTCTTAGGGAACCTCCATACTGTTCTCCATAGTGGCTGTACCAGTTTACATTCCCACCACCAGTGTAGGAGGGCTCCCTTTTCTCCACACCCTCTTCAGCATTTATTGTTTGTAGACTTTTTGATGATGGCTTTTCTGACTGGTGTGAGGTGATATCTCATTGTAGTTTTGATTTGCATTTCTCTAATAATTAGCAATGTTGAGCATTTTTTCATCTGCCTCTTGGCCAAGTATATGGCTTCTTTGGAGAAACGTCTCTTTAAGTCTTCTGCTCATTTTTTGATTGGGTTGGTTTTTTTTTTTTTTTTTGATATTGAGCTGGATAAGCTCTTTGTAAAATTTGGAGATAAATCCCTTGTCAGTCACATCATTTGCAAATAGTTTCTCCTATTCTGTGGGTTGTCTTTTCGTTTTGTTTATGGTTTCCTTTGCTGTTCAAAACGTTTGAGTTTAATTAGGTCCCATTTGTTTATTTTTGTTTTTATTTCCATTACAGTAAGAGACAGATCGAAAAAGATATTGCTGTGATTTATGTCAAAGAGTGTTCTGCCTGTATTTTCCTATAAGTGTTGTGTAGTATCTTACATTTAGTATCTTACATTTAGTCTTACATTTAGGTCTTTAATCCATTTTGAGTTTGTTTTTGTGTATGGTGTTAAAAAAATGTTCTAATTTATTTTTTCACACGTAGCTGTCCAGTTTTCCCAGCACCATTTATTGAAGAGACTGTCTTTTCTCCATTGTATAGTCATGCCTCCTTTTTCATAGATTAATTGACCATAGGTGCGTGGGTTAATTTCTGGGCTTTTTATCATGTTCCATTGATTTATATGTCCATTTTTATGATAGTACCATACTGTTTTGATGACTGTAGCTTTGTAGTATAGTCTGAAATCAGGGAGACTGATTCCTCCAGCTCTGTTTTTCTTTCTCAAGATTGCTTTGGCTATCTGGGGTCTTTTGTGCCTCCATACAAATTTAATTAATTTATTCATTTCTGGCTGTGTTGGGTCTTTGTTGCTGCTTGCGGACTTTCTCTAGTCGTGGCGAGTGGGGGCTACTCTTCCTTGTGGTGTGCAGACTTCTCACTGTGGTGGCTTCTCTTGTTGCAGCGCATGGGCTCTAGGCACACAGGCTTCAGTAGTTGTGGCATGCGGGCTCAGTAGTTGTGGCTCGCGGGCTTAGGTGCTCTGTGGCATGTGGAATCTTCCTGGACCAGAGCTCAAACCCATGTCCCCTGCATTGGCAGGCAGATTCTTAACCACTGCACCACCAGGGAAGTCCTCCATACAAATTTTAAGAATTTTTTGTTGTAGTTCTGTGAAAAATGCCATTGGTAATTTGATAGGGATTGCATTGAATCTGTAGATTGCCTTGGGTAATATAGTCATTTTTACAATATTGATTCTTCCAATCCATGAACATGGTATATCTTTCCATCTGTTTGTGTCATCTTTGATTTGTTTCATCAGCATATTATAATTTTTAGAGTAGAAGTCTTTTGCCTTGTTAGGTAGGTTTATTCCTAGGTATTTTATTATTTTCGATGTGATGGTAAATGGGATTGTTTCTTTAATTTCTCTTTCTGATCTTTCATTGTTAGTGTATAGAAATGCAACAGATATCTGTGCATTAATTTTGTATCCTGCAACTTTACTGAATTCATTGATGAGCTCTAGTAGTTTTCTGGTAGCATCTTTAGCATTTTCTATGTATAGTATCATGTCGTCTGCAAACGGTGACAGTTTTACTTCTTCTTTTCCAGTTTGGGTTCCCTTTATTCTTTTTCCAAAGAATATACTTTGAATGGTTTTAGTTCTTTAAAATTTGTTTCTACTTGCTTTAGGGCCCTGCATATTGTCAATTTTTATATATATATCTTGTGTGTCTAAAACAATGCACATACTGAGGTTGTTTGGTTACACATTCTATATATGCTAGGATGTCAGTTTTAAAAATGTTACAGTACAAGTCTTCTATAACCCCACTAATATTTTTTTCTCATCTATTGGTTACTGAGAGAGGGTTAAGCTTTCCCATTATGATTATAGATTTCAAGTTTCTCTTTTTATATTTGCTAACTCTTGGTTTTATTAACTTTGAGGCTCTGTTTTTAGGTGCATACTATATAAATTTAGAATTGATGTATCTTTATTGTGAAGTATCTCTCCTCTTCTCTAGTATTACTTCCTGCTTTAAAGTCTACCTTTCTAATTTTAATGGAACCATAACAGCTTTCTTTGGGCCAATATGTACATGGTATATCTTTTTCCATGTTTATACTTCAGTTTTTCTATGCCCTTATGTTTATTCTGAATCTTCTTAAGCAGCATGTAAATGAGTTTTTAAAAATCCAGCCTGACAGTTTTGGTCTTTAGTTTGAGTATTTAAAGCATTTAATATAATTATTCACGTTTGTTTCCTATTTGTGTTCCATCTGTTTTTTTTTTTTTATTTTTTTATTTTATTTTATTTTATTTTATTTATTTTTTTTAACATCTTTATTGGGGTATAATTACTTTACAATGGTATGTTAGTTTCTGCTTTATAACAAAGTGAATCAGTTATACATATACATATGTTCCCATATCTCTTCCCTCTTGTGTCTCCCTCCCTCCCACCCTCCCCCATCTGTTTTATGTACCACTTTCTTCCTTTCTTTTTTTGCTTTATTTTTTGGACTAATCATGCATTATTTTTAACTTTCCCTTTTTTTCTCTCTGCTAGCATGTTACACATTTGTTCCCGTTTTACTTTTCATTTTGTGTATATGTGATTACCTCAGTGCTGCTTTTACTTATTGCATTCCAGACAGTGTTAGACTCTGAGAACACTTTCACTCTACCCTGTGTCCTCCCCTTATCCATCCTCCCTCCCTCACCTTCTGCCTCTTGTGTCATTATTATAATTCATTTAAATTATATTTCAACCCCCATGAGACACTAGCGTCATTGTTTTTTACAATCAATTTTCATTTAGGTTTACTGACACATTTACCCTATCCATTGCTTTTCATTACTTTCTGAATTTCTGTGTTTCCCCCTGGGGATCTTTTCCTTCTGAATTAAAAAAAAAAAAAAAAAAGACTTCGTTTGTATTTCTTGTAGTGCATATTTTCTTTCTTTCTTTTTTTTTTGTGATACTCAACTACCTCTGTGTCATATTTTCTGTAAAAGAATATTCTCAGGTTTTTTTTTTGGTCTGGAAATGAATTATCTTTGCCTTTGCTTTTGAAGATAATTTCATTGGGTGAATAGAATCCTGGGAATGCAGTCCCCCCCGCCACACACACAGCATTTTAAAGATGCCATTCCACTGTCTCTGGCTTTTATTCTTTCTTGGAAAAGTGGGCTGTCAGTCTTACTGTTGCTATTTGATGTTGCATCTTTTTTTCTTTGCCTACTTTTAACACTTTTCTTTGTATATTTGTTTTTCAACTGCTTTTCTAGGCATGATTTTATTTCCTTGTGTTTATCCTGCTTGGGGTTTTCAGCCCTTCTTGAGTATGTGAAGCTTGATGATTTTTGTAATTCTCATAATTCTCTGCCATTATTGTTTCAAATATTATTTTTGCTCCCTTCTTTCCCCTCTTTTTCGGTCTTTTATGTTAGAACTTTTTACTCTCTTCCATGTATCCCTTACTTTATTATCTGTATTCTTACTTTTTCTCATTTTCAGTTTGATTATTTTTTGTTATTTTAAGGTTCACTAGCTCTCTTTGCTGTGTCTAATTTATTATTACACAGTCTATTTAATTTCATTTTGTATTTTTCAGTTTTAGAGTTTTTATTTTATTATCGAAAAACAGGTTCACCATCTTGTCATCTATTTCCTCAAATATATTAATCACAGTCACTTTAAAGACCATGGTTAATAAGTCCAATATATGGGTCACTTGTGAGTATGTTTACATTTTCTGTTTTTCTTCTTGGTTTCTTTCTTCATATGCTTGACAATATTTTATTAAATGTCCAGCATTGTGTATGAAGATGGTCTGAATGATGTCTTCTCTCTTATGAGAGTATTTACCATATTCTTTGCCCACAGTAGAAAAGAGAGTGCCTCAATCCAATCAGGCACTCAGTCCAGTTAAGGCTGTTTTGCTGACACCTAAGATTTGGTCCACTTTTGGGTTTCCTCAACCCTAGATCCCCAGGGGTGCTGACTGAGAGCCTGAGATGAGAACCTCAGCAAGTCCTAAACTCCAATTTTTGTCTTCTTATACTGTGAGTCTGCTGAAAACTCTGCTCTGCAAAAAATGCTCTTTCTGCTTTTCATCTCCTTTCTCCTCGGCTTCTGAGCCCCTAGCCCTGTACAGCTGAGTTAGCAGTACTTCTGCGAAAAAGCTCATGTCAGGCTCACTTCTCTGAGCCCATCCAGCATGTGTCTTTTCAGTCCTGAACTCCACTTTGTGTCTTTACAGCCCCATAAGACTGGCTGAAGTCCTGTAGGCTTCTCTGCTTCTTAGCAGCTACTCTCTGCCTGGCTTCTCAACTTCTTGCCCCATGCCAGGAATCAGCAAATACCCTTGAGGGAAAAATGGCCTTGCAGAAAGTTGGGCTTACCTCAGTGAGCCTTCTATCTCTCCAAGATCTGGCTATCCGGCTCCTCAAATCCTGACTAATCAGCAGCTCTCCTGGTACTTCAACAGATGTTTTTGGCTTTTATCTGGCTTTTCTAATTGCCCTCAGCAGAAATGTTGGTCTGCTGCATTCCACTGTGTTATAGCTGGAAGTTGAACCAGAACGTGTTTTTTTTGTTGTTGTTTTTGTCTTTTTAATGTGGATTATATTAAGAAAAAAGCAAAAAACCCAAGATATCAATGACATTTTAAACATCTTATGTCAATTATAAAAGGTATGTGCAGTTGGTTTCTACTTACTCTTTATTATTCTAGTCATTCTATTGTTTCTTGCTTATTAAAAACTTGTGTCTTCTTTTCCCATATTTTCTCTGAAATGCTTACACATTTTTGTTGCTTTCTTCCAGAGAATATGTATACTAAATGACTTTTTCATTTTCCTGAATCTGGTCCTCCATCCTGTTGTTTACTACTTTTGTGACTTTATGATTTGGAATTGTCAACTCTCACTTCCCAAGTTCAGATATGATTCTGAAATTTACAAAATAATTTGAATGATTGAGTTACAGAAAGTTTTAGAACACTTGATTCAAACCTTTTACCATAGTAGAGTATGTTTTTTTCCCAACATTCTTCCCAGGATGCAGGTTATTTATAGTGCTAGTTGCATCCATGACCTTCATTTTGCTGCCCATGTCCTTAGTTTTTCAAATGCAAGTTCAGTTCATTCACTTGTTCATCTCAGTTTTTGAGCACTTATGTACTAGAGTCTCCTTTCTTCTCATATACACATTAAGATAGTTCTAGGAATTAGATCAGGGCGATAAATAGCTCCACTCAAATGTGACATAAAACAAAAAGGTGACCAAAATGATTGGTGCATACCCACTTGTGGAAATGTTTTCCACGTGTTTCCAAATTTTCTTTTAAAATGAAACAAGTTAGTGCTTAGTTTTCAGTCTTAGCAGATGTGTTTCCCTACTCCAATACTGGTAGTGTTCTGTTAATAGATCCGGCTGCTGGTTTTTTAGGTGCATTCAGTTTGTGAAAATTCATTGAGCTGAACACATGATTTGATCACTTTTTAGTATGTCTTTTACACGTCAGTAAAAATTTTAAAAAGAACTAATGTTTTAATGTCAAATACAAAAAAAGTGCCAAAGACAAGAAATCTTGAGACTCATTGATCTAGTTCAACCTCCAATCCATAAGGTGATTAAGAAAGAGAGGACTGAAGCTTGGAAAGGGGAAATTACATGAGAGTTGGTGGAGTGTCTCATTTAATAGGGACTGGCACTCAGGCTTTCTGACTCCTAGTTCTGTCTTACTTTTCTAACTGGTTGGTTCAGGAAATGAAGAATGAGGAAAAATCCAGCGCGCACTAACACCGGAGCTGGATGACATTCTCAGAACCCCAAAGGCATCTTGCATGAGTCAGCAGTTAACTCCCTACTCTTTTTTCTGCCCTCTTCAACCTCTTCCCTGGTCATTTAGAAACAGGTAACGTTTATCTCATGCAAACTTGGAGATGGCTATTTTATCACCGAAGAATCATTTGACTCTGTATGCTTAGGAAAAAGGGTAATTTGTGCCTGTGAAGTCTAACAAGAGCCCAGCACAAGGTATGTTTGTTCCCCTTTCTCAACCATTTTTAGTTTGGTGCGGTATGGTTTAAATTTAGAATACGTTTTTCATACGGGGGGTGGTGATGCAGAGATTGAACCCAGCTGTGACTTTTGCTGCTGTGAAATAAATGGGAAAATCTGGGAACCAGTGTTAAAAAAAGAGGGCTCTCAAGAGAGGGGGTGGCAGGGGAGGGTACTTGCCTTAATTGGAATGCGAGGGGCGGTAAGAAGAAAGAAACAGTAGGAAGGATCTCCATTTTCCCTCCTGCTTCGGCAAGACTTGGCCTACTGAGGATGTGGTGAGGGTATTTTATGTACACACACACACATGCACACATGGGCACACACATGTACACCTTGGACTTGGTAGTGAGTCATTAAGTCATGCTGGATACATTTTACTTTCTCAAAGGCTAGATTTTGAGTTCCCAAAATGCTGTTTCTTCTGCCTGGAATATGTTTACCTTCCTCTTTGCCTGGCTCTCAGTTCTTCTACTCCTCTTTCAAGTAGTAACTTCCTCTGGAAGACTTTTTCTGACTCCAGGCCCCCTCCCCATGCCCTGCCTTATAACACACCCCCAGAGCATCCTGTGTTTTCCCTTTCATGTCACTTCCCATGATTTTAATTACTAGATTAAATTCTGGCATATCACAGACCTTCAGAGTATACTGTAAAAGGGAGGAAGGGGGGGGAAAGGAAAGAAGAGAAGGAGGGAGGGACAGAGGGGAAAAAGAAAAGGAAGCCATGTTTGGATCCCTCCTCTCAGAGACTGACAAGGTGGACAGGTTGAGTATCTGAGCCTCAATTTCCTCATTTTCAAAATTGAAAGGGTGATACAGGTATACTTCATTTTATTGCACTTTGCAGATACTGTGTTTTTACAGATTGAAGGTTTGCGGCAACCCTGTGTTGAGCATCATTCTTCCAGCAG